>NC_087332.1:648000-972000 GCF_037043105.1 Vanessa tameamea | reverse complement strand
ACGTTTCATTAAACGGTAGTCATTGCCTAACTAAATAAATTCAGAATTAAAAAAAAAAACATTTAAGGTAACGGTCCCCAATGCTAGGACTGTACCAATTATTGGCACTACAGTGATAGTATCAAGAACATATCGTATCTAAAAAATATATTTAGTATTTCTTTCGATACAACAACAGGAATTTCATTGAAAGGAGAATTTGCCAGGATGGTTCTTTAGTTAAATCCAAAGAATTCGATATGAAATATTTAAACTATAATGGATACTTATGTGTAGTTAGACTAACTATCAAAATTGGTTCATGATTATAAATGAAAATGGCGGAAGCTACGTCATTAAAAAAATTGTTTTGCACGACTCGTGCTGCTACAGAGTGCTTTACGATTAAAAAAAAATGTTTCTGTTTCGCCTCGTTTCGGCAACTATTTTTATTATACTCTTGTTAGTCGGAGTCAAGATAGTTTGCGTACTTTTTTATAAAATTGATCAATGAATAGTCTAAAAGCTTTTCCCGTCAATCAAGTGTGAAATCGGAAAACACTGTAACTTGCAAAAAAAGAAACACTAATTGAGTCATTTATTTTTTTTCAGAAATGTAATAATTTTAAAATCAAAAATGTAAGGACGCTTACATGAAACCCGTCTAAAATTTCCTTGATAAGAAAAGGATGACGTTGTCCAGATGTGGGATATATCCGGATGTTACTTTTTAATTTTGAGGCCTGACAAATGTGCCACCTAATGATAACTGGTGACCACTAATGCGTCTATAGTCCTAATTACTAACACTAAAATATACTGTATTTACCTTATCACATATATATTGTAATTACAAAAAATTACCTTACCCCAAAAATCGCAAAATTTCAAGTATTTATCGTAATTTCCGTTCAAACTTTATTTATTAATTCTGATCCGTAGTTTACCAGACGAAGCTGGGTCGAATAAAGACATTTTGTTTGTCTAAATAAATAATTAAACGGGAACATTTAAATAGGATTAAACAATCAATTATACATTCAAAGAACGGAATGTTATCTTTAATCTTATAATCTTACTGAAACAATTTCCTCAGCTGTACCGTTTTTTTGCTTCTCTTTTTATTTTAAAATAGAGATTCTTCGTTGATAAGAATGTAAAAAAAAGATGACTTAGATCGTATCTACGTGATTTTCTCGTTTTTGATTTATTACAAAAGTAAAACTGTACTCTAGTTTTTTTTTTATTCGCCCTGAAATAGAAATGTTGAACAATATTCGCCCTGAAATAGAAAAGTTGCAGTGTCATGTGACTAATATATATATAAGTCAGAAGAACTATTTCTAGTGCATAAACAGCACAGCTATTAGCCAATCTCATGTAATAGGTGAAATTAAATTTGGCTTACCTTTACTTTTGTATTTACCTGTGTATGAACGGATGCGAAGTGACGACGGTTTGTCACCACTGTGTCACGGATCGGGTCACAGCCAAATATACGCTGGAGGCGTGCCCCACTTGGACACGGAGAGGCAGATCCTGGGCCGCGAGGTCGGACGAGACCTCTCCCGTGCAATCGTATCGGCGATACTTCACCGGGAATCAGCAGGAAAAAGCCGTAGTCTCCTTCTGTGAGACCTTCATGGTCCAGATTCTGCTACGGTGACGCCGAAAGAGTTGTCTAGGTCTTCCCACAGCTCCTACGTCCAGAGATTAAAAGGTAGGACATGACCCTGGGGCCAGGGACGTCTGAGGTAGGCACCTCGCGTTTCCTTTTTCAGAGAGATCTGAAGTGGACGACGACAGACAGAGGAGTACGGCGCTGCACTTCTTAGGCGCCATATGAGAAAAATATGAGTGACCTTTTATGATATGGCAATGTGTACCTTGGAAACTGAGATGTTATGTCCCTTGTGCCTATTAAGCTAAGTGACTAACCCTAAGAACTCGGTTAATTAAGTTATTAATTGTATAATATGTGTTGAGTGTGTTATCTAGCCAGACGAGCGCACACAAGGCCCTACAACCAAAGTAGGCTTGCAGTCGCAGTTCAAACGTTTGGAGTTTGGGATCCGAGTTCAGGACCTTGAGATCTGGAGCCTAAACAAATATATTAAGGCTGCAGATTACATGATCACTAGACAAACTAAAGCTTAAAGAACAGAGATCAAACCACATACCATAGTTTCGTATAATGTTTTCGGGATTTTTGTTTTCTAAATATTTTACCTCTTAATGTATAATAATTTGTCTATTTTTACGTAATAAAATATACCTATTCATTAAAAGGCCTACGTTTCAACTTATAACTAATTAAAACTAAGACCTTTCTAAGCTTATATACTGCGAGTGCTGACCAAAGTAATTAAAAAGTGGGTTTTTCATTTTTCAACATTTTATCGCTTCGAAATAAAAAATACTTTTTATTTTTATTTTGAAACTTTATTAACTTCAAACTAAATTTTATATGGAGTTCATAAAAATACTGACGCTTTTTTTCATTATTTTGTACAAAAGCTCAAATGCTCTCGTGCATGAGCCCTTAAAAAACGTCATCTATTTTTTCAGCTTTGAAATGTCATTTTACTAATTTAAAACCACATGGCTACAATTTTAGTAAAAACGCCTTGTACACACACATACACACAATTTTATTTTGCATCTTTCTATATAAATGTTGAACATCAAATTATAGTAATGCGCTTAATATCTCCTATGGCTTTCTGACATACCACGATTTTGTTCCTTGGTTAGGTCAATGTTTGTTCTTACAGAATAGTTCTACCTTCACTGATTTTTTATGATATAGGTCAGAGGATAGACGAATGGGTCACCCTTAGACATTGGTGTTGTAAGAAATATCGACCATCCCTTACATTACCTTTGCCAATGACCCACCAACCTAAGGAACTAAGATGTTCTGTCTTTGTACGTGTAGTTACAATGTTTCACAGACCCTTTAAACCAGAACACGATAAGTTTCTGTTTCGCAGTGAATATCAGACGAGTGGATGGTACCTACCCAAACGGGCTTCCACGAAGCTCTGGCACCAAGTAACTCAAACACAGAAAATATTATGTAAAAATTACTACATGCTATGGAACGAATGAGAATCGCGATGAGAACAAATATACAAGCACTACATTTTCTAATTAATTGTCAAAATGAACACCACCGATTCGGAAAATAAATTCCACTGACCTGAGAAGAACCAGCGAAAGAAACACGGAAATGTGTGCCATTTTATTTAAGAAAAAATTCTGCCATTTACATTATAGTCAGATGCTTCAAAAACAAAGTAAGGTAACACTTCGACAATCAATCTGATGTTTGTTTATGGTTACAGTAAAAAAAAATATGGGACTTTTTGTTGTCTTGTATTCTTGTTTCGGAGATTTCCCACGAGAATAACAACTAACAGCGTTGTAAATGTCTTATCTTTCGTCGATAAATCCTTTCTGGGGCAAGGTATTCGTTTGTATAACGAAATTCCGGACACATTTTTCAATTTGTAGATTTATTCGATGCCAGTCCCGCGACCATTGCACGAGGTCATGATTTGTACAGTAACTATTTTTAATTTTATTAGAAAAAAAATTATATAGAATTCAATTTTTTTTTATTGTCAATAGACTAACGCCTATCCACATTCATACCAGATAGTAACTGTTGTAAGCTATTTAAAAATAAGTAATATATGTTGTACATAAATATGGTCATGATTTGACTATATTTATTAAAATGTGAGAAAATCCGCAAGGCGGGTAGACAAATAAATTGTAAATTTAAGAAGGGTTACAGCTTTTAAAAGCACCCTGTGAATAGATTAGCTCTCAGTTCGTTTGGGGCTTTAATGGCGAAAGTAATTTAAGGTAAGATTATTGTACTGATTATAATGTTCATTATATTGAGTTATAATGTATTAATGTTTAAATCGGATCTGTAAAATAAATATACTGTATGATGTGTGTTCTGTTTTATTTTAATATTTATATTTTAATATAATATATGTAACGCGGTTGCAATGTTACCGCTAATTTGATGATCCTGCTGGAATCATTTTATTTAAAATACTCTAATGCAAAATAATTATTTACATTAATGCCTTAAGGATAGCGAATATATCTTTGCAGTAGTGTGAAACGACTTTTTTTTTTTTTTAAATGTCACTTTAATTATTGGCTGGATATCGTAAGACATTGCTGGGTCTTTGCTTTGTCTTTTGATTGTGTATTCGTTTTTATTGCTTCTCTTAATGTTGCGTGTGCTCCATGTGCCTTTTACTTTATAATCTAAAATATAAAGTATATAAATATGTGTTTGCATAAAGAAAATAGCTCTTATCGCGTCCAAATGGATCGAATTTCCTTGTTCTGCTCGCAGTGGGTTAGCACAATATTACTTAAGACACTGACATGACGAATTTGTAAAGTGACGAGAGAAGAGCACGTTTACAAAGATTTACGAAAGATTCTGGAAATCATATTTCGACAATGTTAACATTTATTACTTGCATTGAACTTTATTTCAATTTATTTGTAATTAGAATCGAGATGGAGATTGGCTAATGGGCCACCTAATTTTTAGTGGTCATCTTCGTCCATGTTGTCAGTGTGATTTCTTTAAAATGTGCCACCAACCTTGGGATATTGACCTTGACCTTTGTACAAGCCCATCTGGCTTGCAACCACCTTCATCACATATTTTAATTCCAATTTGAAGGGTAAGTGAACTAGTTTAATTATAGGCACTGGGATCAAAATCTTAGGTTAATTTGTGATTTAAGGGATGACTCATAATTCTCACAATGCCAATGTGTGATTTTACCTTTGTTTGGACGCTCTAACTATCAGTCTGCTTAGCTATTTTCAATAAAAGTATCCATGTTTATTATTGTACCGTCAGTCAATTCCTATCGTTTCGAATTTCGAACCCTAAGGTTGTCTGGGAGAAATTGCTATCAATGCCCTAAACATGCCGTATTTTTTATGATAAGTACTTGTATATGTAATAAAATCTTTCTAAAGTTTATAGCGAACGATCGATCTCGAAATCGTCGTAAGCTCGCTTTGAAACGCGCACCCTCGAGGATAGTTTGTGTAATTTCATTCCTCGGTATGAATTTTTCGTTCGCATAACCGTGGATTTTAATTTCACCCTTGGGCTATAGTTTTATTTATTACTATGAAATATTCCTTAAACATATTTAAATTCAATTGGTTAAAGTATTATATTAAAATGGATTTGTTCGTGTAATTCTACCACAGTAATATAATATAAGTTTGCCTTTACCTACAGTTGGGCAAAAGCCTCGTTAACCGCTTAGGATAAATTTTGGAGCTGCTTTGCTCTAATTGGTGGATAAACGTCAAATCGTAGTTAATGCAACCCATGCGGTCCCTTGGGGTTTCTGATCCTCTCTGCGAGCCACAAACAATTTTTTTTTTTTATAAAACTTTTTTTCGATTATCTGGAGGCCTCAAAGGGGTAGTTAGAATGCTCTGATATAGAACAGGTTTAGATTTCCAGATGTTTTAAGCACGAGATAATTTTATAAATACAAAATAAATACACGATGTTGACCTAAGTTTATACTTACAACCTTCAGTAAACAGTCGTTCAATTTACAAAATTTAGGACTATTTAGGAGGCCTTTAGCCATATCAGAAATCGGTAAACATTTCATTATCCAACATGAGGCGGTAAATAATGCCATTTATCAGACTACGTAACGAGGCAGCTATGTTCCGTTTTCCGACGACGCCCCTATAAATCGCCTCCTGGTGACACGCGAGCGGATATCACTGAAGCTTTAAGCTCATCATTCAGTGAAAGTTTAGCTTAAAATTTGCTTTAATACGAAATAGCTCGACAGAAGTTCACTTGTTACTTTTTTCAACAATCATATATCAGACACAATATTAGATGATGAAGTTTATGTACCGTGCATATTTAATTGTGTAAAGTATAGCTGTAACTTATCTATTTAATGCTTTTTTTATAATGAGATTTAAATTTATTTATTAGACACTGGCGCTTTAAGAAATATTAACCATTTCTTACATCATCAATGCGCCGCTAGTCTTGAGAGCGAAGGTGTTGTTCCTTGTCAGTTACATTGGCTAACTCGGTCTTTAAATCGGAACACCATAATAGTAATTATTGCTGGTAGGGTCGCTCAAAGCCCTACAACTTTACTGCTACTGTGAATTTATTGACGGAAAAACCAAGTAACTTTAACTCCTCCTCGAAGATCGACAACACTATAAGTTACCAACTATACCAACTAGATGGACAGCAGCGGACAGTTAGCGACGAAGTAGAACATGTACAGACGAGGATATAATACAATTTTATACTTTAAACAAGCTGAATGTTACACCTGTTAGGGACACGATTACTATCATTGCTAACCAAATATCTTTATTTTTTTTTATTTTTTTAATCTTGTGTTAACACTTGTGGGTTTTCTGGGTTTTACGTGAAAATAAAACACAGTCCAATAATTGGTACACTTCAATTTATAATACTTGGACAGCGTAACGTTGTGCCAGGACTTAAAACAATCGAATTTCTTCCTTTGGCGCGTACTACCCTTTTTATATCAAATAATCGGAAGTCAGTTTACGAACTAGTAAGGTTTAATTATTGTTCACAGCGTAATTTATTACTATGGTGATTAACGAAATTATTAATATTAATGAATTATAGAAATAAGGTATTGGTAAATAAATCACTAAAATATAATTGAGAATAGTTATTATGCATAATAGCTGGGCGCCTATGTGCTACTTGTTAACACTTGTTTATTTTATAAGTCATACATCAAGTGATTAAGTCGACTTAAAAATAATAACAATACATCTTATAATCTATGTGCTACGTTAACAGTTGGTATTACTACTTAATGAGATTTTTTATAATAGTCAGATCTAAGATTCAATGAGTCTATGGTGAAACTTACAAATCTACCACTATGTTCGGCAGTGAAACCTGAACTTAAGATTTGATGGAGAGAGAAGAGAAACTCACCGCTAGAACATCCAGTTTCATTTAAGAAATTCCACCTAGATTGTTCGTTGATTTTACATTCAAGAACTAAGTGTAGAAGGTCCTCTTCACTCTCACACCGTTTACAGCTTGAATCGTCTCTTTTTTTCATGATGGAGTTAAACTTGTTAAGTGGGATGTGGTAAGTACGGGTTCAGAAGCAAATAGTTAAATATTTTCTGTTGAGGTGTCTTGAGGCAAACCAAGGTTCGCGTGATGGTTCGTCTACAATGGTTCTGTACCAGAGGCCCTTGTTTTGAGAGCACTCATTAAAATGAATATCTTTATTTTTTAATTTCTTTCTTTGTTGGTTGTGTTTTATTGTAGATTAAGTTAATAGTTAATCTAATTTTTTTTTTTTTTACTTTTTATAATTGTGCCGTGTCCTAAACAAACATTTATTTCTTTCTTTCAAATGGGTCACCTGATGGTAAGTGATCACCACCGCCAATGGTGCTGTAAGAAACATTAACCATTCCTTACATCGCCAATGTGCCACCAACCTTGGGAACTAAAATGTCATGTCCCTTGTGCCTGTAGTTACACTGGCTCACTTAACCTTCAAACCGGAACACAGTAACACTGCTGTTTGGCAGTCGAATATCTGAGCAGTGCGTGCTACCTAGACGGGTCAGCACGAAGCCTTAATACCAAGTGAATCATTAATCAGAATTCATATTTATGGCTGAACTACATGAATAAATATTCTGGCTTTCATAGCCGACCTGGTCTGCCTCGTTCCACCCGCCAACCAATAATTATTAATCATTGGTAAGTAATGGCTTATGGTTGTGGGTTGGTTTTCACTACAGTTTGGTTTAGAGGGTCATGTGCTAGACTCAAACTCAAACTCAAATTCCTTTATTCAATGTAGAAGCATTATACTTACTTATTGATAGTCTAATTAAACACTACCACCGGTTCGGAAAAGGAAACACCCTGACCTGAGAAGAACCGGCGAAAGAAACTCAGCGAAATAGATAGACAAAATGGAATCTCGAAAGTATCGGTGAATGCCACGGGCTATAATGAGCTACAATAAATACATAGCTACGTTATTGGTGGATATTAGGCTTTAATAGATGTAAAATATATAAATGTAGGTCGCAAAAGATATTTTAATAAAGTTGGAATGCTCTTTTTATTATTTTATCATAAACTATATTTATCCGACTTCAAAAAAAGAAGGAGGTTATCAATTCAGATGTACCTACATGTTTTTTATGTTTGATACTTCAGAACTCCGTCATTTATGTCCTAGTGGTAGTGCCACACTGCATACCTTCGGGTTGCAGCCGAATGCGCCGGCACGCCCGGGGAAGTACCACTCTCTCACTTAAAATCGGCGTAAAGTGGTAGCTATGCTACCGCGTTTCGTCCGGTATGTGAGAGTCCCGGAGGCCTGATCCCCCTCCCCCCCAAAACATAATGGTTGTGCAGAATTTGGTTTCATTACCCCAGGAGGGTACCATCAGCGACTGCGGTGGAGAATCCCTCTCTGTGCATCCATGCTCAGGACGTACACCACCAGGCTGCCCAGGCTGCCCTCCGAATTCTGGGGATGGCGATTTTTAAGACATTTTCTGCCTCGCACAACCACTCTGTGGAACCAGCTTTCGCCGGCGGTTTTTCCGAACCGATACGACTTGGGAACCTTCAAGAAAAGAGCGTACTCCTTCCTGAAAGGCCGGCAACGCACCTGCAAGCCCCCCAGTGTTACAGATGTCCATGGGCGGTGATAGTCACTTTCCATCAGATGAGCCTCCTGCTCGTTTGCCAACTCTAACATAAAAAAAAAGAAAAAAAAATTATGAACGGTATACGTCATTTATGGTGCGTATACTTTCCGGAAGTATTTTGTATATTCATTCTATTTGAAATTGAAAGAAAAGGATAAGAAAATATCTGATGAAAATTCTTTATAATTTATTTTGTTTGAGTACTATTTTAAGTATTTTTTAATTTGTAATAAAATTTAGCAGACGAATATTTTTATGAATATAAACTCAGGAGAGATTACCATTTGAGCTGAGATAGCTTAGTGGTTTGATCAGTTAAATACACCGAATTTCCCGTTCAAATCTGGGTAAACAACAATGACATTTCAAATGTTTAATTAGTGTTTATAATTGATCTCTTTTCTGCAGTTACTGCATTTGGATCCACGTTTGGGTCTAGTGGAAAAACGCCAAAATACGTTTCCAATTGAAGAGAAAGAGATCCTAACAGATCAACATTTATAGTCTGTACCTCTCTTTACTAGATGATAAATTATCACACAATAGTGATTTAAATATTTTGAAATGTGAATGTCACTCTTCATTTTCACATCATAACATTCCTTTTTTAAAACTCTTTATTCAGTTATAGATAGTACATTTCGTGTTTACGCATTTATGAATATAATACGTTTAAGTTTGAGAGACGGGTACTGACAACTACAGTATAATGTTATATTTATATTAGTTATAATTGATAGGTACTGTTGAATAAAATATGTAAGTAAATTAACCTACAGGCTACTTACCTGTTTATAGTTACGAAAAATATTTCCTTCTATTTCGGTCTTGCAAACTTCTTCAAGTAATTAAGAAGTGCAGTGCACCACCGTAGAGCACAGCCTCAAGACGTCTATAAATAAACGCGACATCAGAGTCGCCGAGGCTGTACTCTCTCTGATCGAGCGCGGAGCGGGGCCCGCCAGTAAATAGGGTTAAAAGAATTACTTATATATTATTTATTATGGATTATGTATATAGTATTTTAAAATTAAAAAAGAGTCAGTGTGGGCCACGTCTTCCAAGAAGACGACGAGCTCGAAGTCCAGCGAAAATCTGCTGTTGTTCAGTAAAAATATAAAATATAAAAACGCCAAAATGTATAAAAGTAAAATGTAAAAAAAGGCACCAGCAACTGTGAGCCCGTGGATGTTGTAAAATAAATTAAAAAAAAAAAAGCAATTGCAGTAACTCCAATAATATATTAACATACTTTGACTTATTCGAACGAATCCTATTAAACAATATTTTGCACTTAATATTAAACGTATACGAGCATTGCAATTACTTCTATACGTAAACAGAAATACCCACACGATAAACTGTACATGTAAACACGTGTCTGCATACACACGCACACACAAAAGCTCGTGACCCTACACGCACACATGCGCTTGTACACAGACGTACAAACAAACTTACAGTTTAACGATTTCAATATTTTCAAATATAATTATTTCAGTCTTTGTTAAAAATAAATCATTCTGATTATAAAAAAAAAAAAAAGAAATTAAATTTTGGATAATAATTAATGATTCATTTCAACTTTTAGAATACTAAAGTGTTATTATATATTGATGGTAAAGCATTTTCTTGTGTGGGACTTGCTAATGCCTAAAACGCCTGGAACAGACACACTGGAATACTTACTAAAAAAATCAGCGGCCCCTCTCTTCCGGGTCATCTCAGGATCGTAGGGTGACTGAGCTAGTGTTTGTATATCTTATTTTCAAGGTGTGCATTTGTGGTCTACGGAATTTTTACGGTTAATATATCATACAGCGCCAATTTCTACGGGTGTTAGTGACCACTTACCATCAAATGATCCATTTGCCAGTCCGCTACCTACTTTGTAAACAAAAATTAACATTATAATCATTTTCCTCGCGTTCTAAATATAAGACATAACGATCTGTAACATCTTTTATTTGTTTTTTTTTTTTTTTTATATTCATGAGCAAATAAATTCTCAAATATTTTCCCGTTCTATTTACAAAGCACTCTTTAAAACGAAAACAAAGTGCGACCGTTTTATTATTACGAAAGCAAATTTAAATATTCCTTACGAATCTCTTATCTCCTTTTAAGTCATTTACTCCTCAAAACGTTTGCGTATCCTCTTCCCTCCAGTTCCCGCTTGCTATCCTCTATTCCGTTGAGTACTTTTCATCTCATTTATTAAATTCGAGAGGGCTCTGGCCAGTTCTTTGCGTCAATTGTGATATCTGCGTTGTATTAAAACAAATATTATTAACTAGCTACACGTCCCGACTTAACTCGACTAAAATAAAGATTTAATAATAATAATCATTCACGAAATGACAATATTATCCGGAAATTCTAATCCAATGTAAGGTAAAACCTCTATGGAACGACAGCAACGAAAAATTAAAATAAATATATATTAATAAAAATAAATTTAATTCATAATAGAGAGGCTGAAGACTGTAAAGATAATAAAATAGGTTTGTACAATTAATTTTAATTAAGGTGGATGAAGTGCTGCACTCCTAGCTAGGTTACGAAATAATGTGTGTTAACTATCAATCATCAATCTCAACCAAGCCGAGATGGCCCAGTGGCTAGAACACGTGCGCCTTAACCGATGATTTCGGGTTCAAACCCCGGCAAGCACCCCTGAATTTTCAGGTGCTTAATTTGTGTTTATAATTCATCTCGTACTCGGCGGTGAAGGGAAACATCGTGAGGAAACCTGCATGTGTCTAATTTCAACGAAATTCTGCCACATGTGTACTCCACCAACACGCATTGAAGCAGCGTGGTGGGATATGCTCAAACCTTCTCCTTAAAGGGAGAGGAGGCCCGCAGTGGAAAATTTACAGGCTGTTAATGTATGATAATGTGTTAATCTTAACCAATGAAATATCCCACTATAATATTTTAACTCTGAAAGTATATCCGCATACTTGTTACACGATCATGCAAACAGCTGGATGATTCGAATTTGGAATAGAGATACTTTACACCTTCAATGAATACGTATACTTAACATACCTAACATGTAGGCGAAGCCACAGTTTGAAGGTAGTTAGATATATAGAACAATATATTAAGCTATATATTGAATAATGGTGGAGATAAATAGGAGAGAGTCGAGATGGCCAAGTATACAGAACGCTTGCATCTTAATCGATGATTGAGGATTCAAATCCAGACAAGCATCAAACCGTGCTCGGCCATGAAGGAAACTTTCATGTATTTAATTTCAATAAAATTCTACTATATTTTTATTCACCAACCTGCATTCTAGTAGAGAGGTGGAATAAGCTCCAAAATCTTCTCCACGAAGGGATGGAAGGATCTTAACCCAGCAATGGGACATTTGTATCGTGTATACTTAAATGCAACATATTTACGTACTACTAAAATGATATCCTTTGTATAACTTGAAATCTAAAAATCGGAATAATAGGAAAGTTTCATTTTAGTCATATTAGTAGTAGTAGAGCCATTATGGCCTAGTAGATACCTTAGAGGTGGTCCCTAAAACCACCCCTAACGAGGTAAAACGGGGTTTGGAAGTCGCAGGTTCAGCTAGTATTAAAATAAAAGCAATGTGATTTCGAATATATGCAAGACCTCCTGTGCCCACAACGGTGGCAGCACTAGGAACAGCGATTTCAGAAGAATGGAACAGTATTTCACGAGCCCGCTTAATATCCCTAATCAGATCTCTGCAGAACCGATTACGATATGAAATAAGGGCTCGTGGTAACAAGGCACCTTGTTAAAAGAAAGAAAAAACCAAAAAAGGGCTAAATTGTCTTTTTGAGTGACGTTCGGTATGTCATTTGTGAATAGAAAGTAAAGAATCGGGGATAGCGAGGGAGGGACTCCTGCCCTGATGGAGCGAGACGAGGACAGGGTGCCTTCGACTCGGTAGCGGAAGGTGCGATTCGACAAGTCCCGTATGATGAGAACGAGTCTGTCTGGCAACCCTAGATGAAACCGTGAATGTATATATGTACATAATTTATCTTAAACTTAAGAGGTCCCTAAAACGATGAGATCTTAGGCGACGACCTACACCGCCCACGCCCTACGCCGTTCCTGAACGAAGCCCAATAAATTTAACCGTGAGGAGATAAGCTTAAAACTAATCCTGAAGTTACAATATAACAATAACAAATGGTTTAACATTTATTAAAACCGAGTGCGTTCGTATCTAAGCAGAAAATAATGTCTTAACGGATAAAAATATTCATTTATATTATTGGAATGAAGTTCTTTACGCGGCATACATTAGAGACTGGCAGACATACATTAGAGATTGTCACGTAAGGAGAAAATGATCTCCTGTCTTTTTCTTTGTCTATTTTTATATATGGTTGTATTGAAACTTATTTTTTGTTATCGTCTTGATTTACACATATTTTTTTCAATATGGCAATGGTGCTATACGAAATATTTACATTCCTTCCATCGCCTATGCGTCACTTTCCTTGAGAACTAAGGTGCTATGCCCCTTGTGCCTGACTGTGCCAAACCGTTACACAACGATTCTGAGTTCTGCGGTAAAATATCTGGTGTGTGGATGATAACTAATCAGAAGGGCTTGCTCAAAGCCCAACCACCGAGTAAACATATTATTATAAGGTATACAATATTCAAACCCCGGGTTACACCAGTAATAATGAGTTCATAGTAGAAAGTAAGTTGTCATTTAATTATTCTCAATCTTTGTTATTTTATTTCATTGAGTCTATTATTTAATACATGATGTACAGCAAACGTGACTTAGTTTAAATCAGGTTTTTCGCGGAACCTCTCATTTAACCTCTTTAGAAACCTTACCTCGTAAGACATTATAAGAAAAAAATTAAAAATCCTGGCATCCTTATACTACTGGTATTAAGAAGGCCTGTTTCAATGGCTGCTATGCTATGGTGCTAGCATACCGTTTTAAAGAGTATAATCAAATGGCATACTTGTATTATATTAGGTGTACGGCATACAGATTACCAGGTCCTCACCCAAGGTATAACATAAATGTACAAAGCCTATTAACCAAGGGCTATTAAAAAATTTTAAGCCCATATAAAAAGCATTGCTAAATAAGGCATATTACTCAATACAAAATCATATTAAAGATAAAAAAAGTGGACTCAGTGTTTATTGATTTATAGGCAGGATATATAAAAAAAATATTGTTGTTAACCGACAACTGACTGAGTAACTACTGAGTTTCTTGTCGGTTCTTCTCGATAGAATCAACTTTTCAAACTAGTGGTAGCTTTAAATTTAATTCAACACTGTAACATAACAATTCAAAAGTGCATTTATTAGCTCACTCGAATAGAGAATATTTTGATTGTGAAGTTAAATCACGAATCACAAATGCAATACAAAAACAAAGATCACTATGTCTATGCCATCGTCAATACGCCACTATGGGAACTGTGATGTTCTTCCTTGTACCTGTAATCATACGGGCCCACCCATCCTTTTAACCAGACCATAACAATACTCAAGATTGCTGTTTGGCAATATTTGATAATCGTACTATCAATGGCATAATATGAGAATGGCTCTAACCAAAGGTACTTATAATATTGTATAGAAAATAATGCTTGCTCTCAACTCGCAATCCAAATTACCGGGGTGGTCGAACAAACGTATTAATGTCAGAGATTTGACCCCTTCAAAGAAATCCCTCGGAAAAATATAATGAAATAGTCCTCTCTAATCTCACGCTTGTGTTGGGTAGATAATGATGTCACGACGAAATTTGGATGTGGTACAATTTATAAGATGTTCCATCTAATTTCATGACCACCTTAATCACGTGAATAGGAACCGATTTCTGTTTAAGCATGCTTAATATTTTTTTTATGTAATCAAAAAGGAAGGCACTTTGCCCAGGACACAGACTATCTAAATACCAAATTTCATGTAAATCAGTTCATCGATTTAAACGTGAAGAGGTCACAGACATGAGTTATTAGTATAGATTCAACAAGCTTTAACAAGA
Organism: Vanessa tameamea; assembly: GCF_037043105.1. Taxonomy (NCBI): domain Eukaryota; kingdom Metazoa; phylum Arthropoda; class Insecta; order Lepidoptera; family Nymphalidae; genus Vanessa; species Vanessa tameamea. The sequence continues at coordinate 957,200 of NC_087332.1, read as the reverse complement.
AATATTGAATCGTCATATTCGGCATCATATTAAATGTTAAGCTACCACCTGATACTATAGACAACTACAGGCACAAGGGACATCTTAGTTTCCAAGGTTGGTGGCGCATTGGCAATCTAAGGACTGACTAATATTTCTTACACCGCCATTATCTACGGGCGACCAGTAACATGATCGTGGTGACCAGTAACATGATCATTAATTCGTTTTGTCAACCCTATCGAGAAGAACCAATCAGAATTGTATCCTCTGATTTTCACATCCTTTAAGCGAGAAATTTAAAGCTATGATTAAGACGAAATACAAATATTTTTTTTTATTTGTAATTCATCACGTATTCGAGCCGAGAAGCTTGATAATTGAGCGATAGCTCAATAGCTGATATCAAAAAGCAAGGAATTATCCATGTAAAAATTGTATTCTATGTAATTTATGTTGAACGGGTTCTGTTCAAACGGGCCATTATTGGTAAGTGGACTCAACTACCAATAGTCATTGGTGCCGTGAGATATTTTACCCATTCATTACATCGCCAATGCGCCTCCAACCATGGAAAGTAAAATGTGATGTCCCTTGCGCCTTTAATTAAACTCATTCCACCTTCAAACCGGAACACAAGCCTAGCTAGCCTAGCCTGCCTAGCGATATATGATGAGAAGGTGGTACCCGCCCAGAAGGGCTCGTACAAAGCTACCAAGTGTCAGACAGTTATTGTTATACAGCTGGTCTTAGGCCTCCTCATTCTATCACTCCACTTTACTGCGGGCACGTTAAATAAGGGGACACGTGTGGCGGATTTCCATCCGACACATGCCGGTTTTCTCACAATGTTTTCTTTAATTCTTAATAGTAACAATACATGTTCAGCTGGTATGTCGATAATAATTTAATGACATTCAATTTAATTTAATTGAGGACTTAAATGTTATAGTGAAAACCTTATTGAATTTGAATTGAAAATATATTATGACATTCACAAGTTGATTGTTCTTATTCCAACCACCAAGTGTTGTGTGGTGGCCGCAGATTTTAGCCTTAAAACTTTCCTTAAAAATTGATCTATGAAATGCAAAATAATTTTTCAAATCCGAATTATAGTTTCATATATTCTATAATATTAGCGCTACTGTTAGCGACTTTAAACCAAAAAACTTTTCAGTTTTATTATACAATTATTTATTTGATTCGAACACAAATTATTTAACGTTAAAATTGCTCCAGAAAGTTTAGGTGCTACAGTGATTCGAACACGTGAATCTCAACGATAAAGTGCGGGTTAAAGTTTAACCGATTAAACTCTAGTCGATTTTCATGTGTAAAATTCATTTTGCGAAAACCGGCAGGTCGAATGGAAATCTGACTCATATGTGTCCCCTAACCCGCACTGAAAGAGAGTATTGGAAGAGGGTCTAAGACCAGCGGTATAACATTAATTAGCTGTCACATAAACATGCTGTCCCTTGGTAATACAGCTTTCTACAAGCCTGTCTGAGTAAGTACGACCAAGTCGTCATATCTTTTAACGTCATAAAGAACGGATAAGTCAGTGTAACTTCAGGCGCAAGGGACATAGCCCAAGTTTGGTGACGCATAAGGAATGCTTGAAATATCTTACGGCATCAATGTCGGTAAGTGATGGTGACCACTAATCAAAGGGTGTTTTTCCATTTGCCAAAACAATTTTACATTTAAAAAACAAACAATACAAAACGCGTCTTTCATAAAATGTGCCTGTCAGAGTTTGTCACAAGTCCTCTATAGAGGGTTCGTGGTAATACAATTTCTTCAATTATGACCTTTTTTAGGCTCCTAACGAACAATGATGGACTATTGACCTTTTTTCTTCTGTCAATTTCGTGATAGCAAATTTAATTAAACTTAATTCTATATCTCGACCCGTTATGAGTAAAATAATTGATTCCAATATATAAAAATAATATAGGTAGGTATTTGAATGAGAAGTTTTATTTGAATTTATTTTAATAGATCCTATTCGATTTGAAACTTTTGTCTAGAATTAAATTATTTTTTTGGACTCGATGATCGGAAATGTAAAGCAGTGTGTTATTATTATTAAAAGTATTATACATGTAACTTAATGCAATTAATGTTTTTGTTTAATGTTTAGAATGATAATCTTAAGGATTATTAATTTGTGCAGGTCTACGATAGATGAGATCATAATCCATCAACAATTATAAATCTTTAATAAATTATGATTTTTTTGTCGATAACTTATAACCGCAAAATTCGTATAATCGCTATATTTCGACATAAAATCTATAAAATTCAATGACATGACAGTTCAACGTGCGGCCATGATTGACGTTTACGGGTGCGTTCAGAAAATTTGTTCCAAGTAAAAATTTCGCGCATGAGTTGTATGCGTTTATATTTGTTTATTTTTAATTATTTTACATCTAGTATTATAATAATATATAACAAGAAAGTGCACACACGAGAGATAAGTAGACTGTATTTAGTTGAGTAAAAAGGGGAATTGTTACCTCGAAGGCTTGCGATTTTTGCTTCGCTAGGATAAACACATATAATTGAGCTTTTAACGCTTAAATAAATATCAATATATTAAATCATATAGATAAAAATAAAACTTTATTTAACAAACATTCATTCGATGAAACATAAAATATACACTAGAAGTTAAACCCTATCGCTTCAGTTTTAAAGTTAAAATTTGAATCACTCAAGAAATATGTAAACAATTTCCTATCATATAATCCGTCGTTTATGCAAAATCAACAGTTTAGGTAACTTCGATACGTGAGACTGGACTGATGAAGGCAATATGTAAGGTATTAATTCGACCACAGACGTACGTGATATTTTTTCATACGTAATATTTCGGTTATGTTAATATTTTTTTTATATATTTATACATTTTATTGCATATATATACGATATAGTGATTAGCATAGCACTGGATAGAGAAGTTTAAAAAGATACAGATATGGATCATTTATTATGGCGATCTCTTCCATGCAACCTTTGTGACAGAATATATTATATATGTTAACGTTAGAATGCAGAATACGTTAATGTGCACATTAACTAGGTAACCTGCAGATTTCCTGATAACATCCGTTAAAGTGTGAAATTTAAATCAAAAAAGATTATATTTGCACTTTTGTTAAATTGCGGACAGTGTGTTCTAAAAACGTTCAATTAAGCCTGTCAAATTCAGACTGTTTTTATTGTTTTTTTTTCTGGTTGATTTAATTTGTTACATTTTATCAGTGGAGTAACATTTTAGTTCAAATTTGATATTTTGTTTCTTTGTTTATGTCCTAAAAATTATATGAAATAATTGCCTACAACTAATTTACATGTTTTATTCAAACGAGAACCTGATTTATGCAATTTACCGTATGCATGTTCATCTGCAGATTACATAGATATTCTGCAGATTATCTAGTTGATGTAAGAATAGAATTTTTTTTTTTCACTTTAACTGACTTAGCCAGATAATCTGCAGAATCCCTTGTTAATCTGCTCTCTAACTGATTTACGCAAATTAACGGAAACATATATACTAACTAAACCCTACTAGTCTAACCGTTTTGGAGTATCAAAACTTTCTGTTGTGTTTTACAATTGGCTTTGGTTTAAATTTATTGAAGCAATAAAATATGTTAACCAAGCATAACCATACAGTCATGTTTATGATATTTACCTTAACTTATTTTCTTTTTTTTTTACTGTATTACTTGGTGGTAGGGCTCTGTGCAAGCCCGTCTGGTAGGTACCACACACTTATCATCTACCGCCAAGCAGTAATACTTATACAGTAGTTTTATGTTCCAGTTTTAGAGGGTGAATAAGCCAGTATAAGTGTAGGCACGGGGGACATAACATCTTAGCTTCCAAGGTGATGCATTGGCGATATAAGTAATGTTTAATATTTATTACAGCGCCAATGTCTATGGGCGTAGTGACCACTTACCATCAAATCAAATCAAAATCAAATCAATTTTATTCAAGTAAACTTCGCAACAAAGCGTTTTTGAATCGTCGATATTAAAATACTACCACCGTTTCGGAAAGCAGCCTCCAGCGAGAAGAAACGGCAAGAAACTCGCATAGTTGCTCTTTTCAAATAAACAGATTTACAATGCTGTTTTTTTTTACAAAAATTAGTGTCCTGTGATGGAACCCGAGCCTAAATCCAAGCGTTTTTATCTAAAAAGAACTCTTTTAATAAATAATAAAACTTATTTATTAATTTAGTCTTAATAAACTTTTCAAATTTCGTAAATGGTAAATTGGTTACATTTCCCAGTATCTTATTATATATGCGTATACCATTGCCCAAAAACGTTATCTGTACCGTATGCAAACGGAAAGTAGGGGTTACAAGTTTATTCTTATTTCTTGTATTTATAGTCATCACATATGCATTTCCCCGTCCACCTACTTATGTTATACTAAAGACCAACATATGGACGCGACGAAATCCTTTGTTTTGTAATTTATAGTGATGGACATATTACATATTGAAATGTATGTATATGTATGTATATATAATGTATATGTCATAACATTTTGAGAATGTAAATGTTTTCCATACAATTTCAAATAAAAATATATAACTCTCTTTAGCTGCACGCAGTCGGACAAAAAAACAAGCTATTCGACGACGGTAGAATTATTTATGGTAATATTACAGCCGTCTCGGTAACAAATCACGTTACTATGAATTGCATAGAAATTGCCCATTTCGCTCTCTCATCGATTCTCCATGTATATGTCAGGGCCGAAATTTCATTCCCTGTCAGAATACTTTTTAATGGCTACCGTGTTGAGTACTTTTGACTCTTTAGACTTTACCTTTTAAAATATTGATTTAAAATTAGTAGACTGTCTGACAAATAGGTCATCTGATGGTAAGTTGACATCCAAGCCAATAGAGATTTGCAAATATTAACAGTCGCGTACATCGGTAATGGAATACCAACATCTGGATCTAATAGGTCTCTTGTACCTGTAGTTACACTGGTTCACTGACCCTTCGAACCGAAATTCAATATTACACTAAGTACTGCTCAGACTGTCCTAATATAGACAACATAGGTATGTTGTGATAAATTTGTCAGTCGAAACTAGTTTCTACCAGATATATCTAACAGTAACATACTAATATATCTTTATGTATACGAAACGCTGGAGACTTTTGTTAGATTTTATTATGTCGTATGGCATGGGTTCACTGATTATTGAACAGAAAAAAAAACTTCGATTAAATCGATAGAATATTCTAGAAAATATTTAGTACCAAAACATTTAAACGTAGACCATTGACATTTGGTATGTAACTGATAAGAAAATCCAGATAAGCGCCAGTATCACAACTGGGTGTTTGGTGATGAAAGTTATTGTGTTCCGGAAATATCCGAAATGTATTCCAGTTCATTTCTATGACATATAACACATAACAAAAGACAAAACTCCAAACAAGCCTAATTGAGAAAGCAAGATAAATCGCTCCCCATAACAGAAAGGTTCCAAACGGGGTAACTTCTATCAAAGTTATCCTTGGAATCAGCCTCTGTCCCGGTAAACTACCCTTTATTCAGAAGGGTCCTTGAGGAGTCCTTTGTAAGATTTATGTAGACTTTAGAAATTTCAGACATGGCAATTGAATAAAGATTACAATGTAGAATTATTTATTACAGTTATATAATCGTCAATATGAGCCCAGATGGCCCAGTGGTTAGAATGCGTGCATCTTAATCGATGATTTCGAGTTCCAACCCAGGCAAGCACCACTGAATTTTCATGTGCTTAAATTGTGTTTATAATTTTAGTATTTCTAGTTTGAAATTTAAGAGTAATTACTAATACAAGACCTAATAACCAATGCAAGTTAAGCTTACTGCCATTTCACCAATATCATGGTATAGTTATCACTAGACCAATTTGCACTGGAGCGTGTAAGTGTGAGAATGTTCTCAACGTTATCCTACAATAGAAAAAGCCAGATCATCAGGAAAACCTTTGAGTGTTTCCTCACGATGTTTTCCTTCGCGGCCGATTACGAGATGAATTATAAACACAAATTAAGCACATGAAAATTCAGTGGTACATGCCTGGGTTTGAAACCGAAATCATCGATTAAGATGCACGCGTTCTAACGACTGGGCCATCTCGGCTCTCCTATAACTGTATATTTACGTGCAATAGAGTTTCTCAATAAATGCAGTGCCAGCTCTAAGACGTTTCTAACTCTACTAACTGCATACGTAGACAAATCAGAACGGACTCACATCGTGAGCTCAATGTACGAAAGAAAAGTGGTCTCAAGTATTTCTTTGTGAGCAAACGATGCTGCTAGACGGACTTTTGAACTTTGTTATAGATATATTATATCCAATTACGAGAGTTATATAAATTTATTTTAAATTAAATATGGGCACTTGCGTCCTCATTCGAGTGGATTAAAAATGATCTTCTTAAAAAAATAGCTTTTTGCCATATTTGTAGGAAAGTGACATTAAGCGTACATTTAAAGGAAGCAGTTATTGTTATTCTGTATTATATTATTTAAATGTAGAATATATCATGATTTAATTACTTTTTACTTCTTATTGCAAAATATACAGAATGGTATTTTTATACGTACTTTTGTACGGATTTTGAAATAAAATATTTATGGGTTAAAGGTGTTCGAAAATCAAATTCCTTTATTCAAAATAGAAAAATAACACTTACTCATTGATTTTCAAATTTAAAACTATCACCGGTTCGGCATAGAAAATCCCCTGAGAAGTATCGGCGATAAAGAAACTCAGCGAGTTTTTTTTTTTGTCAATATAATCAATATCACAAAGAAATTTCTAGAAATGAAACAATGAAGATATTGTTTCATTAAACTAAAACCATTGTTTACCTTTGATACATTTATGAATACGATTTATCACAATTGAGCAGCTAAGTATGCTGTAGTAAATCTGTATTTGGTGAAAATATTCTAAGATAATTGTATTTGGTGCCATGGACCAGTATAAGTTACACCAGAATGAGAAGCTGTAGAATATTTCCAGTTCCTTACGTAACTTAAAAGCATTACAACGTCAGACAATTTATGACAAAAAATAATTTACTCTATTTGAAAATCTTAGTGCAAAACGAATACCTCACGACTAAATCGATCGATTTAATTCCATTTCATTTAGTTTGAAAGACCATTTTGTAATACTAAATTTTAATGTTGGCGTAAATAAACCATTAAAGTTCACAAATTCACCTAACCTTCTGAATCTAAACAGAATCGCACTTTCATTTGCAATTTAAGTGTATTATATCAAGTTACAACATCGTAAATCATTTATAACGCTGTAGGACAATTTGAACCTCAAGCTACGTAAGAATGTATAGGGCCTACAAAATATCACGGCTCCGAAAGATATAAAAATGCCTTCCGAGTGGATTCAGAGAGGTATAGCCCTTCTGAGACGATGCTATAAAATGGGACGGTCCCGGGAGACTGACACACGAACCGTTGGTTTAGGGAAGTTATTAAATATTTTTGACGCGTTATTGACCGGAGAGATGTGGAATCGAAGATTGTGGATTGAAGTCCAGGAAAATAATCATTTATAAGCAAGTCTATCACGTCGTAATTGTAGTTCGGATGAAATTATGTCGTAACGTCAATGGTTTGATTGGAGCAATTGTTTTGGAGCTTTGTGTAAGTCATTGTAGCCAATTTCAAAAGACGAACCAACTTTGCTATTGGCTGTAGAATCTCCTGAAATATTATAGGGCGCGTGTGGATCGCTTTCACTATTTAATTTTCTTATTCTTGTTGTCAATATGATGCCGCTTACTTATTTTGCATTTTTGAATTAGTCAGATCTCTTAATCTAAAAACATCACAATTTTAGACATCCCAATCTTTAAAATGATTCTGATAATGTAATGTTTATACAGAAGAATATACAAAAGTATTCCATAAAAACTGATGTAGATACTATTAATACAAGAAATAAGAATAAACTAGTAACCTCTACTTTCCGTTTGCATACGGTACAGAGAACGTTTTTGGGCAATGGTATACGCATCTATAATAAGATACCGGGAAATGTAACCGATTTACCATTTACGAAATTTAAAAAGTTTATTAAGACTAAATTAATCTTATTATTCATTAAAAGAGTACTCTTTAGATAAAAACGCCTGGATTTAGACTCGGATTCCATCACAGGACACTAAATTTTGTAAAAAAAAACAGCATTGTAAATCTGTTTATTTGAAAAGAGCAACTATTTTTTTATTTATATTTATTTATAAACACTTTATTGCACACAAAAGACAAAAGATACAGTGTACATATGCGAGTTTCTTGCCTCTTCTTCTCGCTGGAGGCTGCTTTCCGAAACGGTGGTAGTATTTTAATATCGACGATTCAAAAACGCTTCGTTGTGAAGTTTACTTGAATAAAATTGATTTGATTTGATTTGATTTAAAAGATTAGAACCATTATTCTAAACCGAAAGGTACTAATTTTGAATGGCTGCCAAAACTGGGAGACTGTGTGTCGTTCAGAGGCGTGAAAATGTTATTTATTCACAAGCAACGTTGCTCGTTAACATCTTCGTACTTAAATTGTAAGTTTTCCATTGACAATTGAAAAAGTGATGAAGCCTCTGAACTTTAATTGAAATCTATATGTAGAATAAATTTATAGAGTCTGTGTATAATGTATATAGTCTTTTTAATCAGAAAGACTCAAAAATTCTTAAACGGCTTGGGTACCCTAATGTTGGTTTTATGTCTAGAATTTTGCTTTAACACATTTTTGAAAGCCGAGATGACGTAGTTGTTTTATAGAACACGTCTTATCCGATGATTGCGAGTTCAAATCTGGGCAATTTGTATTTTTGAATTTTTCCCGAAATTATGCCATCTATAAACCAGCATTGGGTTATACTGGTAGAATTAACTCCAAGCCTTTTCATCAAAAAGGAGAGCAACTTAGCCCAGCAGTGAGAAATTTATAGGATATTACTTAAATTTTTGGTCATGTGTGGATATTGAAATGAGTTGGTAGAATACGTAAAACTTAAACAAAGATTGCTGTTTCAAACCCAAATAAGAACCGTGAGGAAAATTGCATATATTCGATGAAAAACTGCCATAATAATAAATAAATATATTATTGCTGAACGTAAAATGAGTGACGTGGTCAAGTCAGTGACGTCACTGGTCAAACGAAGTACAAGAAAGGGGCATGCATCTTGGGTTGTCACAGTTTTAAAAATTGAACTGTCAGTTCATGATTAATTTAAATTTTTTTTTGTATAAAACTAAAATTTAGTTAATAAGTGTCCGTCATTATCCATTTTAAATGTTTTAGTATATGGGTATTTATGATATGTAAATAAGTATATTTACAAATCATCTCCATAATAAAAAAAATCTTCTTCTTAAAATAGGTGGCCTTTTCTATAAAACTCTTTCATCCATAATCAATATTGCACATCTCAATGCTAAGCGTTGAGGGTGCTCAGCTGACGACCCGTTACTCCAGGCTATTTCACTGAATTGGAAACCACTCCACATTTTTAATAGTACACTCAAGTTGTTAAAAAGCAAGTCAAGTACCACTAAGTTGACTGCCTCGACAGTCTAATCTCGATAGATGGATGTCTCAAAAGTCAAAAAAGTCAAAAATCTTTATTCAATATAGAAGTGTTTACACTTGCTTATTGATTGTCAAAAATCTACCATCTACGTCTTAAAAAGTTATTGGGTTTCTGTCGAAATATTTCCTGTAGCTCGGAGTGTGGTGGGTGAAAGTGTGGACAGTCCCGTGCCCCGGATAAGGTAAGTAGGTAAGTTTCGAATAGAGGATGCACATGTGCTTGCGCACATAATTGCGCCATATGATATGACCTGTGAAGTTGCCTAGCCTCCCGTAAGATAAGCCGCTGTGACCGAAATCGATCAGGAAGAGGACAAGTGCCACCAAGTTTTCGTGTGTTTTAACAAAAATATGACAATCTTATCTTAATTTATTAATAATTACTTTGCACACTATGTCTCAGTATATAATGGCCAAGTTACATAAAAATAAGTATATCACTTCCCTCATTATGGTTATTAACAACCTGTCTGGGTAATCTCTGATATGACTCATTTATATCTCTAGTAAATTGGTACAACTTAACCTAACTTTCGCAGGTTATATACGACGTCTCTCAGGTGAATATGTTTCATTATATTTGCCGACTGTTACTTCGCTCGTTGAAAAGTCCAACTTTAACATCGAATTTAGTGAACGTTCAGAAACCTTCAGGCTTGATATGACATCGGACATCTTGTGTAAGTTTCGTCTGCAGCAAATTTTCACATATTTTGACATTATTCAGTCTTAAAACGCGAGCAAGCCAACGGCAATACCTAGTTTGAAATAAACATGAATGGGCCTCTTAATGATAAGTTAGCATCATTTACCGTAGATTGAAATTTTGTATCGCCAATGTCACCTTGAGAAGTAAGATCTTTAGTGGCTGTTACACTGATCCTCACCCTTTCAACCATTATACAACAATACTTATTAGTGCTGTTTAGCGGTAAAATAATACAGATTAAATGAAGTGTTGGCAGTCATTATCTAGATTCACACAAAATCTATTCACAAAGTATTAGCTCCTGTTTGATGTTATCCGTTTTATTTATACGATGAATAAGTTTTATGTAAAACAAATAAATAGAATTCCATTTATACAGTTTTATTTTGGTATATTGTGATATATTTAGCTTTTAGAGTCAATCAGCAAATTGCCAACACTGCACATCGGAGCTGTTTGTTTTAATCACATCAAAAGCAACAGTTAGATTTTATTTATCTAATGACTTTAAAAAAAAAAATTGTGTTTTTAGTATAACGTGTTATAAATATGAAAGCTTTTCGTGATTGGTTGAAATATTTACGAACTCCGTGGTCGAGTAGAGTGTACACCGGTTTTCGTGGGTACGCCATTCCGAGGTCTCGGGTTCGATGTAGAAAAAGTTCATTAGTTTTCTATGTCGTCTTGGATCTGGGAGTTTGTGGTACCGTCGTTACTTCTGATTTTCCATAACACAAGTGCTTTAGCTACTTACATTGGGATTAGAGTAATGTATGTGATGTTGTCCAATATTAAAAAAAATAAAACATTACTTACGTGGAACAATGATGTTATTCTTTGAAGCTTGACTTCTATATCATTTGTCCGATTATCATGAAGTATTCACCAACGTTCATAGACATTGGCGTCGGAAGAAATATTAACCATTCCTTCATTGTCGATGGTCTACCAACCTTCGGAACTAAGATGTTATGCCACCTTTTTCAAACAAACACAACAATACTAAGTTCACTGTTTGCATGTGACAACACCCCGAACGGGTTTGCACCAACACCAAGTAAATATATGCTGAATGAACATTGTGTACTTCAATTGTTTTTCTATTGCCATTATACGTCGGCTTGTCTCTACTATTAACAAGTTTGTTATTATATTCATTAGATATTCACTTTAATAGGTAATAATATTATATACTAGTAATAATATTATATACTAATGCAACGCGTCTTCTAGTATGAGTTTAATCTATATTAATCACTTCGTGCTGATCTACGATAGACCCGTCCGAAACCTATCCACAATTTTAGATCGTTAAAAAATAATGATCTTTTAGTCGACAATATATATCCGCAAAATTCTTATAATAATATATAATATAATATTTAGATTTCATTAAAACCAAAAAATTCAATGTCATAAAGTTCTACGCGCGGCCATGTTTGACGTTTACGGGTGCGTTCAGTGAGTGTGTTCCAAATAATAATTTCATGTTTACGGTAAACACAATGGAAACTTATCCAGAATAAATTATAAAATGTATAAGGTTTTCATATAGTATATAATATAATAAAATATCTTATTATTATGTATCTATTGTACACGATATAATCCGCAAAATTATATAATTATTAAATCAAAACATGACGTCATATGATATGTAAATATACACTCAATCTATAAAATTTTCCAAATCGATTTTACACGTCACTTTTTATAATTCCACGAATTAAACGAATAAATCGCTCGTTAACGATTCGTATCTGATGTAAAGTCGATCGAGGTCGTAAATAATTTTTATTGGCATCAAAATCGTTATTTAAATGGGTTCACATCGAATTATTGGTCTTCCAACGATATGTATATCGACTGAAGCAGACAAAATGTAATTTAACTTTTACTTCAATCTTTGGAACGTGTATTTGGTAAATGATTTCGATTGATTTTGATTGTGATTACTTTTGAATTATTATTCGATTGAGCCGAGACGTTCGAGTGGTTAGGACGTCAATCATAACCGATGTTTGTGGGTTCGAACCTGGACGAGTAATATCTTTCATGTGTTTATGATTTGTCTCGTGTTTGGTGTCATATACATATATATCCACTAAACCCGCATTCGACATACGGCTGTGATAAAAAATCATAACAATATAGTAACTTTAGTATCGGGATTTAGATATATCATACCTTTTTCATACACTCATTATTTATATTTAAGAGCCGAGATGGCCCAGTGATGATTGCGGGTTCTAATCCAGCCAAGCACCACTAAATATTCATGTGCTTAATTTGTGTTTATAATTCATCTCGTGCTCGGCGGTGAAGGAAAACATCGTGAGGAAACCTACGTGTGTCTAATCAACGAAATTCTGCCATATGTACATCCACCAATCCACACTGGAGTAGCGTGGTAGATTAAGCTCCTATCCTCCACAAAGAGAGGCCTTTGCCCAGCATTGGGACAAATGTCCCCGTGACAATGTAACAGCCTGTAATTACATGCTGTTACTTTTAAGGTATAGAGATATTATCATAAGAACGGTAAAAATGTGTATACAGAAATAGAAATGGTTGCGATTGAACCCGGCACCTTATGTTTGAAGAGTAGAATCTACATTCCGAACCGGTGGTAGCTTTACTTTAAATAGTTTGTTAAATGACGATTCAAAAGTGCTTGTAAAAGCCTAAAGTATATTTTGATTTGATTTGATTTGATATGATCTATTACCGAATGAACAAATAGACCAAATAAAACAGTCGTAATGAAACGTACTAATGTGAAAGTCACCTAACATCTTAAATACTTAATAAAATCTTTCTTGGTGGTAGGGCTTTGTGTAAACCCGTCTGGGTAGGTCCACCCACTCATCAGATATTCTACCGCCAAATAACAGTACACTGTATTGTTGTGTTCCGGTTGGAAGGGTGAGTGAGCCAGTGTAATCACAGGCACAAGGGACATAACATCTTAGTTCCCAAGGTTGGCGGCTCATAGGTGATGTAAGGAATGGTTAATATTTCTTACAGCGCCTTTGTCTATTTGGCGGTGGTGACCGCTTACCATCAGGTGGCCCATATGCTCGTCCGCCTCACGATATCATAAAAAAATAAATTTCACTGACGTCAATTCTAATATCATAACATCGGAAATATCAGAGAAAGATGATTATTTTACTTTCCCGGAAAACGCTATGTAACCAATCGCTGTTTTTCTTTTATTTCATTATAGAAAAACACGAAAATTTTATGTACGTTTATTCCAATGAAGCAGGTATTGTGAAATCGATGATATCTTCTAGAAATATTTTCGCAAAGCTGTACATATTTTAGTACATTGAATTATATATGTATGAACTTTACGCAAAATGTATTGGCAGAAATTGTCACGCAAGGAGAAAGTGTTATGTTAATATGATATATTAACACAATATTTATTAATAAAACTTTAACAGAGGCTTATTATATTGGTGATATAACTTTGTGCTATCTAAGTACCACCCTCTCTAAATGAAATATAATTGCCCAGTTTGTCTTTCTAGCACGCACCTGCAAACCCATTGGAGTATCCAGTTCTCCAAACCGTGATCGCAGAAAGCAGGTCACTTTTCATCAGTTGAGTGCCTGTTTGCAAATTCCATAAAAAAACATCTTAACGATATCAAAATTGAGAGCCATTTATTTATAGACAAATCAGTCATCTTTAATGGACAAATTGAATCTCTGTAAAGTCAGGAAAGGCAAAAGCTCCACCGTTTCCAGGAATAAAAACATTTGAAATATATAAATTCAAATAAACGACCAAATAGTTTTGTTTAGTTTTCATCTAAGCAACATTAATTTATCAGTGAGCTGTTTCTATTTTGGTATAGTACACAATTGTCGCCCCAGTGCTGGGCAATTCCTCGCCCACTCTCGAGAGGCTTGAGCTTATTCCACCGGGCTCCGATACTGCCAAGTGGAAAAATATATAAGAGAATTTCATCAGAGATAGATTTCCTCACGATTTTTTCTTCACCGACGAGCATGATTAACAACTTTACTAATCCAGTCATTATATACATTTGGAAATGTTACTCTCACATCACGAATCACAATTTCAAGTTAGCTTTTGTAAGCCCTTCCTACAACATATCCAAAGATCAGCCTTCTCGGTTCATTTGCATTTCTTGGCCTGCTTTGTTGTATATTATGATTTTACTACACATAAAAAGTGGTTACGGATAGCTCGGTGACGTGTATATTTAAATTCTACGTTGACAATTTTAAAATCAATCTTTCAACTTACATTTTCAGAATCTGATCTTATAAATGACATTTAAATATTATTCTCAACATCAAATCCAATTCTCAGTGAAATGTTCTAAATCTACTCTACGATTCTCTACGTTCTGATCGTAAGTTGTTACATAAAACCGGCACGTGGGTATAATCATCTCTGTAATTGACCCCTTACACTTGTATTCCACTAAACATTAAGCACAGTATAGCGTGCGATATGTAACTATAGTATTGAAACATTAATATAATCGCACAAATTCGAATTTAGAAATAAAAGGTACGTTGTACTTATGTACGCGTGATAAGTTTAAATTTTACAACATGATCAACAATAGGTTTTAATTGCACGCAATTAATAAATTATAATAAAATAAAAATGATCTAATTGTATGTCTACTTA
Source organism: Vanessa tameamea (assembly GCF_037043105.1). Lineage (NCBI taxonomy): Eukaryota > Metazoa > Arthropoda > Insecta > Lepidoptera > Nymphalidae > Vanessa > Vanessa tameamea. The sequence continues at coordinate 942,152 of NC_087332.1, read as the reverse complement.
AATTATAAATGCGAACTCTTACGCTTTCACGGCGACTACTGAGCCGAATTTGATGAAATTCGGTATCAAGCAAGAACCCGAACGGAGGACGTAGACTATTTTTTGATATCTAAAACCTAACATCTACGAATCCCCCACCATCACCCCACTATTACGATTAAAAAATTAGTTCATAATAAAATTATTATTATGATAAATGTAATTTCTTCCTTTTTATCTCACAGAAATTTGATAATTCACAATTTAAATATGTAATAAAATAATAACTGTAAAATGAGATAAGTTTTGTTTTTTTTTTTTAATCTTTTATTATACCTGGGAGTTTAGTCATCAGATTGACTATGTCACCCCCGTACAAGCAAAACACAGTATCAAAACACAATTATAAAAATCAAACCAACTTAGAATCTATAAACTTAATATGACTTCCTTAATATAATAATATTATACATCAATAATCTGTTCTTTTCTTTTTATATAAGGAATTATTAAAAAACTTCTATTCACATATTTTAAATAATAGGTTAGCTTCTTTTGATGTAGGTACTGCGAGCAAGCTATTACATATACCCACATCATATGATTTTAATAAACGGGGCCGGAATGACGCATTCCGCGCGCATTCCATCAATCGGTGATAAATATCATCCATGCAGTTACATAATACGCATTTATAATTATTTGTTTTGCCCATCATAAAGTAAAACTTGTTAGACGGAGAGATAAGTTTTGAAGTTGTCTATTTCGAGCGATTTGAAACTTAATCGGCAACTTAACCAGCATCTTCATCGTCTCATTTTCATAGTACGCTATGCGTGCGTGATAAATTATTATATATGTCGTGGAAAGCCAATCATTTTGATTAAAAGAAGCTTATTTGATTATTATACTAGTGGGTAAACGCCGTGACGTCATGGAATGTTAAAGTCACGCGGACAGAGTCGTGTTGGATATTATGCGGACTGGATAACGACACTTACGTTTGAGTAACTGATCAGCCCACACCTCCAAGGCGAAACTGTCGGTCTACCTATTTAAGAACCAAGTTGTAAATCCGTAATAAAACTTCTGTCGCTATGTGTGTTATTTTAATTCATCGTGATGGACCCCGTACCACCGAACACAGAAAAGGACAATTCTATCGCTCAGCCATCGCTGCCGCCGATATATTAATGGCAATGGAATCATGTTTGTAAAAAGTATAATACTCGTTTATCACAAGTGTTGTGTACTAATCAATCATTGAGGGTAGATGATCAATATAAATCATTTCAAGTAAGTCCTATATTGTGCCAACCGACATATAAAAGATTGCTGATTGGTCCCTGGGCAGGTTGGTCCTGCCGCCGAAGCGACTAGTTCTAAAGTTAAGTATTTCAATTATTATTTTATATAAGCTATTAATAATATAATCACACAGCATTACAATTCATGTTTGTTTGTATTCGATTATGTAAAAGTATATCATTCTACTTAAAGGGAGCTTGTATGGTCGTAGTTACAGATAGTCGGCTATAAGCCCTTCCAGTGTAAGATATGATAAGTAATATACATAATTATATGGTGCGAGATAGATCACATAATTGTTGTACTTGCAGATAAACGTATACAAATAATGTAATTTAAGTTATATGAATAAATCTTTATATTTATATATATTTGTATTATTTTATTTCGCGCATCATAATAAATCACCCTCATAATTTTTATTAGCAGAGTCTTATGTATTATTTATGATAGTAACTATACTTACTATACTTTTTATAGAATAAAATAACTAGACTACAAGCTACGGCCAACCCAACTTAACCTAACACGCGAACTAAGACGCGGGCGAGCAAATTAATTTGATAATAAATCAAACACACGTTTCATGTGATCATGTCAATCAAAAAAAAACTTAATAAAAGCCAGCTCAAATTAAAATATGAATATCTTAATATCGCGCACTGCAATGCTATATTTTCAGTGGATAATCAAATGAAAGTTAAAAGGTCATTAGAAGCCTAACAATGCTTTGGATGAGAATAAGGTTTATCTTAAATATACAGTTTAAGTTAGTTTGTTTTTTTTCTTCTAATATTATTAAGTTGACCTTGATTATGATTTATTAATATATTTAACTTAATTTATTATTATTATATTTAAATGACATTAATTTTTATTAACGTGAATAGGAAAGATGTAACTCTACAAATAAATCAATCGTAGCGCTACATAAATTCGTAGAGCTGTAAATTTTTATTAGACTACGGCGTAGCAAAAGGAATGGTTTGTATGTTTATCAGCTTCTGTATAAATCGACTCTTTATCCTCGTCTTAGAGTCCAATGTGTTATATGCTATGTAATTTCATAACAAACTGATCTATTGGCTAGTTTATTAATAATATTAACTACAGGTTTATAAATTAAGAGAGGTTCTGGCTACAGCCCGTGTTTTTCAATTCAATCTATGGCTCTTTTTTAAATTCTTAGTATAAACTTAGAGATTAGAAGTTGGTAATATGTACACTCCCTTGCCTCAAAAGGCAAGTAAGCCTGAGGGTCCGCGCTTAATTATCTCCGGACGGGTCGGATAGCCTATCGGATTAACAGAATGAGATATGGTGCTCTATAGTGTCCTGCGCAGTTGATTATCAGTGTATTCAATATGGCGGGTAAGGGATACGGGTTTTCCAAGTTTAGGGTGCCAGGGTATCATTGTATGTATGTACAAAAAGTATTTCATTTTTATTTTGTCGCTACTATTTGCCAGCCCATCTGGGTAGGGACGCTCTCATCCATGCTACCACCAAATAGCAATACTTTGAAAAGCGAGTGAGCTAATGTAACTACGGGCACAGGTGACATAACCTCTTAGTTAATAAAGTTGGTAGTGGCTATGTGGTATAATTCATATTTCTTACAGTACCAATGTCTTTGTATAATGGTGACCACTTGGCATCAACTAACCACCACCACTATCAGTTGGCCCATTTGAAAAAACACATACCACTAAACCAAAAACAAAATTAGATAATAACTATCATAATATATAAGTTCCACTTCTATATTAAAATCGGGAATTAAAAAAAGCGAAAATATAATATTATTTATTAATAAGTGAAATATTATTATTGAGAGAAGTGTTTTAACTCTTCTCAAATACATAAAAAAACGATTTTAGTAGAGTTTTTATATAAGTCTTCAATCGTAGCGATTGCAGTATGAAGGCCGCGTTCTTCAAAAGAACTCGTTAGCTAGAAACTGTAGGAGTGGGACAGCCCAGCTCTTTGTATAATTAGGTCATTTGCTGAGGTCTGAAACAACGCCTATCTTGCAACTTTGTTACATAATATTTATATATAAATATAGTTATATTTTTTAATAAATAATCCTGATTATAATTTTCACACATAATTTTTTTTTACATACTTACTAAGAAACATTTGCTAAGGAGCTATCAGACAGCAGACATATTATGTGAATATTTTTGTAATATAATTTCGCCACAATTGATATGGGTCGGTGGTTAAGTAACAGACTGTTAATGTCGCCCTGCTGGCCTAAGGCCTACTCTCCCTTTGAGGAGACGGATTTTTAGCTTATTGCACCATGCTACTCTAATGTGAGTTGGTACACATGTGTCAGAATTTCTTTGAAATTAGATACAACCAGGTTTTCTCACGATTTTTTCCTTCATCGCCGAGCACGAGATTATTTATAAACACTAATTAAGCACATGAATTCAGTGGTACATGCCTTGGGCACCTCGGCCCATTGATAAGAAAATGTTAATCTTGACTTAAATTAACAGCTTAAAACTATATTATTTATGTTTATAATTCATTTCATTCGGTTGTTAATAAAAATATCCTGCAACTCCATGTGTTTTATGTTTCAACCCGCATTAAAGCTGCTTGAGAAAACTTCAGACTCCGAAGAATAGAAGGCTGCCCAGTCGAAGGACATTTACATGCTGTATCTTTACGTTTTAAATAAATATAGTAGGTATTATTAAATTATGTCATTTTTTGGGATTAAAAGAGACATATAGTACCCAAAAAAGAACATAGTTCACTTGATAGAAAAAATATTCGATTAAAAACTTATGTAACTAATCGAACAGAAATGCTACTTAACCGGATGTAAAGTCAAAGGTCAAAAATCTTTATTCAATATGCCTTACATTTACTTATTGATTCACAAAAATCTACCTACGTAGATCTGTAGCAAGTATGTGGTTTTTAAATGTATTCTTAAATATATGTATTAATTTATTTTATTATTTATTATATCTTTAGGTAATGAACTATCAATCTGTGCTACTTCAAAGTACGTTTTCATCCCGTGTATGGATCTAGTTTTTGCCAATTGTAATTTATTTATGTACTTAGTCCGATGTTAGTGATATATTATGACAATATACGAAAATAAATGTTTTCATATTGCATAATTTAATAATAATAAATATTGTACAAAACACGTCCGCTTCTGGTTAGAATTACCAGTTGAATCGCAATTCAAATCCTCTGAGCGAAAAATTAACCAGACCGTTCGAGGCTATAAGACGCCAAGTTGAAAATCAATTTTTTTCTTTTTACTTTTAATCGAAAGTTTAAAACGAAAGGAAAGATATAACACAACAAAAAAATTACCCACTCCTATAAAGACTTGTGACCTTGTGTTGAGTTGTTTATGTGTTGATAAACCTCGCATCTTGTGATATTGAGGCTGTAGTAAATTTATATAGACCTACTCGTATATCATCACTTTTTTTTCTCGCTGGAAAAACGCGTTACCCGCTTCCCCCACATGATGGAAAGTGGGGGGGTTACTGGGACCTCCCCTAGTCCGTGCGGCGCCTATAGAGGCGGGGGAGAAGGTGCGCATAGCGCCTTTTCCTCCTCCCCGGTCGTCTTCTGCGGAGCGAGTCAGCCCCGCGGCATTCTCTTCCCGCTCCCGCTCCGCAGCTTCCTTCTGCGACATGACACTTTCCCACGCGATTTCGCGTTTAAGTCGCCGAGGACCACTATCGGTTTCGGCGACGGCCTGGCTACCGCAGCTCTGACCAAGCCGAGATATATCTCCAACTCAGCCAGGCTAGGGTTAGGGGAGAAGTACGTGCCAACGATCACGTACTCCCCCCACCCCACCACTACGTAGCCCGAGCCTCTCTCGATGAGTGAGAGGGGAGAACCCGTTCCACTCCTCGTGAGGACCGCCACAGTTTCACCCGTTTCCCCCAGCCAGTGTGCCAGGGAGGGTAGAAGTAGGGCTCGCAGGCCACCGCCAGGTCTATCTGCCACTCCGCCATGGACTACAGCAGCAGGTCCTGCGCTCCGGCGGAGTGGTTTACATTCGTTTGGAGGAAACTCAGTTGTCCGTGCATTTTTTGGTTCATTGAGCTTCCTCCGGGGCCTGACGGCTACATTCACTTGGGTCGGTCCTGGTTCCTTGGACCGCCCCTATTTATATGAAAAAATTTAATACTACGTAACGGATAGGACTTAGCGAAATTATAATAGAAAAATTAAAATATGAAATAAACGATGAAATTAATTAAAATAAACAAAATTAAAGCGAAAATTTGCAGTGAGAAAATGCGATATATCCAATATTTTAGAAGATAGCAAGCTTGTCTCGTATATCATCACTACTACAAACTTCATCAACTATATCAATATGTCAGATTGTTTGCTAATATCGGAATGCGACCATAACAATACATGATATTAACGATGTTTACATTCTACTTGACTGCCTCGTTCGCCTGATGAATACTTATAAATTGCAGATACTATTGATAAGATTTAAAATTAGTGAACTATGGCTAGATTTTAATCATTCTTTTAATGTTATAGGGGGTCAAACGAGCAGGAGGCTCACTTGATGGAAAGTTATTACCACCGCCCATGGACATCTGCAACACCGGGGGCTTGCATGTGCGTTGCTGGCCTTTAAGGAATGAGTACGCTCTTTTCTTGAAGGTTCCTAAGACGTATCTGAAATCTGGTTCCACAGAGTGGTATTGCAAAAAATGTCTGAAAAATCGCGCTGTTGTGGATTTTCGGACATCTAGGTGCGGGTGATATTTGGTATTTTGACGAGATGTCTGAAGGTGAAATTCAGCAGCCGGAATTAATCCAAGAAGATGCAGAGTCATCCAACATCTCTAAGCAAAGCCAAAGGATCGAGCATATCGGAAAGGGCTTGATCGTAGATAATCTGATCATGATATTGTTTATAATTTATTATATATTTAAAATAGGCAGGTAAACTGACAAATGAACTACCTGATAATAAGTGATCACCACTGCCCATTATTATTAGCACCATCAGTAAATATTTAACGAACGAACAAAGATGTTATATCCATTGTGCCTGAAATTACGCTACCTCACTAACTTTTCAAGCCGGACAGCAATTACAAGTTTAGTTTAAGTGTTAGGCGGTAGAAATTATTGTAATATTTGGTGACATTTTATTATTTAAAAATAAATATACAATATATTATCGTGTAAGGTATACACAATTTTTCAAAAATGGATTGCAAGTTATATATAAAATTCAACAACACAAAAGTATCGTTTGAAATGAAACGAATTGAATCGAACCGCCTTTAAATTTCGTTGCAAGTCTGATTGGACTGAGCCGAGAATTTTTATTGCATGTAATACGATTTCATACTAGAATCTAGATAGGAACGAAGTTTAAATCTAGACCATAATAATTTATTGCTTTAATATAAGTAAGCATTATTAATATTATTATAACATTTTATTTCAAGGTTTTGGAATACATTCAATTTTTAAAGATTCTTGTTATTATTATTATTTATTTTTAGTTTTTGCACATCATACAATAGAAAAGATCACATTAAAAGCGAATACCCAACAAATGAGGATGGACGAGCAAATGGGCCACCTGATGGTTAGTGGTAACCATCGTCCATAAACATTGGCGCTGCAAGAATTGTTAACCATTACTTAAATCGCCAAGGCGCTACCCTACCAACCTTCCAACTTCCAGACTTTTGGCTGAGAATATTCAGATAGAATATCCAAATATTTTTTATCATTCAGATCTGATGTTTTAGCCTGAACCTGCAACATCTGCGGTCTTTTTAGCCACTGCGCAAACACACTCTGAACTCAGCTCATCCATATCCAAAATGGAAGCGACTGTTTTACTACGTGATTTCAGGAAAGGGTTTGTTAGCTTTGCCAACTTTCAAATTTGGTGATTTATTTGGTGCGGAGTTTTTGTCAACTGGAATAACCTTGGTTTTAAACCCATTATTGGACATCGGGATGTGCAACCGCTTACCAACGTGGTAGTTTTCAGTATTTGAATAACAAAAGACGATGAATATAGTATGTAGCCTGTTATGCAAAATATAAATAATTTAAAATTGTATTAATTTTAATATTTTAAATTATTTATGCTGTCGTTCAATAGATGACGTTACTTATATTTTAAATCGCGCTTACACAGTATATTTAGTAAGGTTTACCTATGTCGACCCTTATTTTCGGTGAGTGGATATTTATCATATAGAAAATCAAATTGATAATATAATTATCCTCATTTTAGAAGACCGTACACCCATCACTTTGTTTCAGAATCAAATTCGAAATCTGATTACTGGTAACAAGGACGGTCAATTGAAACATTGTACCACAATTGATATAAAAAAATGGAATGTGATACCACAATTGATATAAAAAAATGGAATGTATCACATTATTCATATTTATATATGTCAATTATTTTATTGCGTTATATATAATAAAGTTTCTAGTAAAACAGAATATTGTATCATTACATAGTATAAGACAAAGTCGATTACCGCTGTCTGTCCCAATGTATGCTTAGATTTTTTAAATTACACAACGGGTTTTTATGCTGTTTTTTTTTAAATAAATAGATTGATTCAAGAGTCAAGTTTATATGTATAATACATGCACAATATAATACAGAAACACTGATAATTTTAGAGGTTTCTAATGTGATGTCATAAATAAACACATTTTTTGCGCTTACATTGCAAACGCTGGCTGAACCCTATGAAATAGATCAAAATATGTAGTACAGTATTGTACACCTTATAAAGGTCTTAATAAAGTCGCAATGGTATATGTCTATCTCTTAGGAATAACCCAAAATAAGCATTTTTTATCCTTTACTTTTTAAGAGAAATAGTGGCTTATTTTCGAAGCGATTTTAAGCAATACAGTTTTAATCCTTATCCAATTGATGATTATTGTAAGACATTCTGAAGTATAATTAGTATCAACATTGCACCCATGCGAAGCCGGGGTGGGGCGCTAATATTTAATATGTAAAAAATTTTCAATGATGTTTAGGTGTGGGTTGCTGGTTACTTAGTGTCGTGAGAAAATAATTTGTAGATTAACATTTGATTGAGATGATTTTAATATCTCAATCATAATAAGTTGCAAGGGAATATATCATTTTAATGATAAAGTAAAAAAAAAAATGTAGTCGCCGGATGTGAAACATTCAAGATACAATTAATAAATATTAATAGATTTAAATAATGAATGAAGAGTAGAATTTCGTTATGGAAATGGACATATGTATGCATGGAGATGTTTGAAATACATAGTTTAAGTTTAAATGTATAAATACTTAAGTTATATACTTATAGAAGAGTGCAGGAAGCTTAAAATGATACGTCATCATGTTATAACTAAATTATACTCGTAACGTATAATATAACGTAACCGGTTTTCATGGGTACGCCACTCCGAGGTCCCGGTTTCGATTACCGGCCGAGTCGATGTAGAAAAAGTTCATGAGTTTTCTATGTTGTCTTGGGTCTGGGTGTTTGTGGTACCGTATTTACTTCTGATTTTTCATAACACAAGTGCTTCAGCTACTTACATTGGGATCAGAGTAATGTATGTAATGTTGTTCAATATTTATATTTATAATTATTTATAACGTGTAACGTTTTGATGACTTATTTAGTTTTTTTTTTTTTAAATACATATTTATTTTGAAAATAGAATGTGTCGTTCATTTCTTTTAAGTATTTCAATTTAAAAAATATTCTTATAAAGTTCTAAAAGAAATGATTTAAGTTTCATTAATATTTTATAGGCAAGTATAAAATGAATGAGACGTAAGTACCCTTAAAATTTCTTAAGCTCTAAAGCCTTTTTAACTTCTTTTTATTTTGAAGCAGCGAAATGGGTTGAAATTAAAATAAAATGGACTTTCATAAAAAAGTTAAGATTTTTTTTTGGTCCCAGAATAAAATCGATAAAATCGTAGTGACGTTATTCGTTTTCATTTTGTATTGTTAGTAATCGATACTCGTATCCAAAAGGGTAGGTCTTGTCTTATTAGCTGGTAAGTGATCCTCGTTGTTAACTTCCAGGCAGGGTGTATTAAAAATATATACAATTGTATTTAACTAAAATAATTTTGTATTTTCAAATGTTGAAAAAGAGTAACTACTGAGTCTCTTGTCGGTTTTTCTCGGTAGAATCTGCAATTCCGAACAGGTAGCTTCGCTGAATATAATTTGTTAAATGGCGATTCAAAAGTGCGTCTAAAAGGGTACTTGAATAAAGTATATTTTGATTTTGATATATACTTGATAGAGATATAAATTATCATATCATATATTAGACTATTCCAATAATTATAATATTAAATACATAGTTGTGCTTACATATAAATGATTCAAACTGATATATCATAATATTTAACTCTCTCATACTTGATGGTCTAACGCCAGAGGCTTGGTACAGAAGTGTAGTGGCGATCTTCAAAAAGAGTGATAAAACCCTATTGAAGAATTACAGACCCATCTCACTTCTGAGCCATGTTCAACGCAACGAATTTTTTTTGAGTGGCGATCTCGAAACGGAAGGCGCAGGTTGGCGGACAGGCGGTACCCGTCCGCCAAATTCGGGCATAACATGGTATTCCTTGGGTACTAAGACGTTAAGTGCCTGTTAGTTACAATAGCTCACTCACCCTAACAAACTCAAACTAGAACAGTACAAGACTAGATATTGCTGTTTGGAGATATAACATATAATGACTGGATGATACCTACCCTCACGTGCTTGCACAATTCTTTTCCACCAAGTGGTACCTACAAACATATTTTAATGTAATATTTAATTTTATAGGAACTTAAGGGAACACCCTGTACATCGTAGGTAAATATCACATTAAATAAACTAAGGTGCAAAACATACAGACAGAATTTATACAGCTATAAAACCAAGGAACATTAAACACAAAATGTAGCAGATATCGTATAACAACTACATGTAGCAATAAATTTCAATGCTTTAAAATTGGTAAAATCAAAATTGAACTTAAACGAATTTGAGCATTAATTCATACACAAAGAGTGCAATTTTAAATGGCGTGTCAAACTAAATAGACGATTTTAAAATCTCTAATTTTATGGCTAAGCGATTTTGAGTTTTATTTCAATGTATTAAGACTGGGTTAGATATTGTTAGGACGGTTTTGATTCCTCGTTAGTTTTGGCTAGGAAAGTTATTGAAACTTTTGAGACATAAAGTTTAAGAAACAATTCGATGTTCGTGAAAGAGTTTTTAAAGTTTTGGAGATGTGAAAGTCATTTTTTGCCCTTGAATAGAAAATAAATGAGTTTACGATATTGTGAATACGGTACTTGCAAAATAAGGATCGTATGTTACTGTTATATGTGACTTTGTAACTTAACTTTCAATGAATAGTGAATATTGAGATCTGAATTTTTTTTTTGGTAAGTCGTAATAGCTCATTTTTCAAAAATCGACCTTAAATTATTGCTAATAAAAGACAGTCTTGTCATGATAAAACTATAAGATACGTCTCTGATTCCAATTGATTATACTTCATTTTTGGTAAGGTCCAAAGTTCCAGAATGGATTTGAGATTATTTGCTACAAAAACCTTATTTTCTCCATATAAACTTTAATTATGCCAAATCTCTTAATTTTACGTGCAATATGCTTAACAAGATAAACAAAATGTTCTGTTCGCGTATAATAAATAAAAGGAGACTCCAATTAATAAATCAATAAATTAGTATAATATAGATTCATAAAAATTAACTAAAGATTTGTATTTTTATGTGGGTTAAGTTTATTTGTATATAAATTAAGCTACACTAACCCTATTCAGCTTAACAAAGATAGTAATTTAGCTAAGCTGTAGCAAAGCTACAGTCAACGTAGTGCTACGATGTACTGCTACGAGATACGAGTGTTACCCTTTAAAATAATCCATTGGAATGAATTAACTTTATCTTAATCGTTTTATGAATTATCAGAGTAGTACCTCACCGGCAGTATTTGCCTGTATTATAAATGATCAGGTTTGAACATCACATAAGTGATTATGATTAAGAAGAACTGAACAATACTGTGCAAAACCTGTAATATCTGTTTTTATGGCATAGTTAAGCAGACTGACAAATAGTCACCAATTCCCACCGATAATGGCACCGTTAAAAACTAACCAATCCTTATATCGAAAATGCAACACCAACTTTGAGAACTAGCTGGCACATACTGGCTTACTTGTCCTTCATACCGGAACACAAAAATACTAAATATTGTTACTTGGTGATAGAATATATTATGAGTGGATGGTACCCTAGATGGGTACACAAAGCTTTACTACCAAGTAAAAAAGAACTGAAATATTATATCAATGAGTAACCTCCATATTTATATTTTATGAATAAGATTTACATAAAGTAAAATATTTTTAGGTAAATAAAAAATATGTTTGATTACTGTTTTTGTGTGTATATTTTTCTTATTAGTTGTAAGTGTTGTGTGTCAGTTGAGATCAGGTTATAGAAGGAATATTATTAATAATGTTTTTTTTAATTAAGCGAATTTCTTATTTTCAATGTAACTTAAAAAGCCTTAATAAATAAAAACCTCTATAAAAAAAAGAGCGATATTATAGCATAGAGTTTGAAAAAAAGCATAGGAGAAAGCTCCATTATAAAGAATTACTAACATTAATATTTACCCCTCCATTTAAGCTTAACGCTTGTGTTAGGAGTGGGGACAATACCCTAAGGGGTCAGAATCGATCCTGTGACTTTTTACATCGCTATGCCGCCCTTAAACCATTGCGCTATTGACGCTTTATTTTAGTTACTTCATTTAAATTCAACATGTATATATTTAATCGTAGACACTCTACTTGATGATGTAACTTCATTTGTGTAAACAGTATCTACAGTTACTTCTCGATGTTTCTCCTCTTTGTAGATGCATACGGATCCTTTGGCAGCTTCAATTATTCAATTTATTAATCCTACAAAACGACGCCTACTTAAATATAGTATTTAAATTTTAATTTAGATTCCTATTCCAATTTTTAATTTAATAATAAAATTTAAGTATCATAAAAAATGGAGTATGTTAGACTCTGCGATATAATTGACGTTTACGCAATTGTAGTATAAAATATTAAAACAAACTTTTACTTTATAATATTTATAAGTATATATAATTAAAATATTTTTATTTATAATTTATGTTGATGTGGTTCGTTTATAAATTAATTTTAAGTTTTATAGTCAATCTTACCAGCTACAGGCGAAGCTAATAGAAGCATGTTTAAAATCGTTCCAGTTAAGTGGGTATGCATTCGAGTTTCAAAGCAAATATTTGATTACTTCGTGAAGTGCCTCGTTTAATTAAAAGCTAAAATTCATTTATGTTTATAGACAACAATTTGCTAAGTATAATGATGTTGTACTGACCAATCTCAAGGCGGACCAGTCAAATACGCAGAGCATATTATAGTGTACGAGTGTGTGCACAATCACAAATGCACTCTACTTCGTCACCCATAATCCGATAGGACTGCAAATCCGACAAGACCAAAAAGGGTTTCAGCGTAGGAACACGCTTACAGACAAATCTTTTGCTAAGTAAATCGATCCGATTGTCAAACTGTTTACACTTAGAACACAAATCAAACAAAACAAAGCCATTAAACTTTACCTTGATTTGAACCCATTCGGTTCGATCGGCGTATTCTATTCACTGAAACAATGTGGCTTGTAAATAAAATACCTGTTATAAGACAGTACTTAGTTCGTAATATTTAGACAGACTTAATATTAATTTCAACCAGAAACATAAATCAACGAAACGGTCGTGTACGTTCGTCACTGTCGGTCTAAATGCTAGCTTTGTTTGTGAGAATATTAATTCCCCCATTTCGGACAGCCGGAAAGTTAAAATTAGACAAAGTAATATGAACGGAACCAATTCATTTAAGTGGACTGATGAAAATTTAAATAACGAAATTGCATTAATAGATAATAGCAAGATAGATTTTTCTTTATTTTAAATAGGTAAGTGGTCACCGCTGGCCATAAATATTGGTGCCATAAGAAATTTTAATCATTCCTTACGTTTCCAATGCGCCATTGTTATGCCCCTTGAGTCACTAATACTTACATACATACACAGTATAATAGTTCTGTACAAATGTCTACATTTAAATGTATTTAGTTGTAGGAGTAATTACATTGGCTCACTCACATTTCAAACTGTCTGTTTGACGGGCTTGCACAACACTGGACGACCTAATACACAATTTATAATGACTATGTAACAAGACAAGATATGATCAACAAATTCTTAGAGACTTTTTTAGAAAAGACTAAAATGATACGAGTATTCAATTAAAACATTTAATCCATTAAGACCCACAATTTTTTGAATAGCCTAAGCCTTTGTAAGTTTTATTATAATAATAGTTGTAAAATTTTTAAAACATGGCCCTTGTTTGAGAACTTTGTTTCTAAGCGTGGGTTGTTGCAACTTGATGTATCTATTTGATATTACGTAAACACTAGCTTTACTGACGTCACTTGAAAATGATAAATGATTCATTCTACAGACCGAAGAAACGCTTTAAATTTACTTGAAAAATTCAACTTCCTTTTAAATGTCAAGTTTATAAGAAAACGATTTACTAAGGTTGGAACAATACAATGTTCGATACGATATGATAAATGATCGGACATACATAAAAACTACATAACTTAGATCACTAAGTAACTTTCACATCGACTGTATCGGTATACGGTCTATGTGAAAGCTACAGTCATACCTACTAACACATTCCTTAATATTAACTGGCGGAAAACGAAGAAAAAGGACAAAGGTTTGTTGTGACTCGAAATTCCACGTATGATTTTTTTTTTCTAAGTTATCGGTAGGCGCCCATAGACAATGGCACTGTAAAAAATATTAATCATTCCTTACATCACCAATGCGCCACCAACCTTGTAAACTAAGATGTTATGTCCCTTGTGCCTGTAGTTACACTGGCTCACTCACCCTTCAAACCGGAACACAACAATACTGAGTACTGCTGTTTGGCGGTAGAATATGTTACAAAGCAACACAACAACAAGTATTTTAAATCCATCGTTTTGGCTTTAAAATCCGGGTCGGGATATAAAATAAATTAATGGATAACAGTTTAGCTTTTGATATTGCGCCTGAACTCTACCTCGTGTTGCCATCCTAACGGATTATGAGAGAGCATTTTTCGTTTATATATATAAATAGTTCTGCGTAAATGTCTAGCTAGTCTTGAGAATGGCTTGACCGAAACCGGTCATACTACCATCAAATAAATTTATTTCGGTATACTTTATTGCACCTTACAAAAGAACAGATTGCATCCGAATTACATTGTAAAATTACTGAAAGCCTCTCAAATAAATCCTTCTCAAATACTTTTTGGTGACAGGAGGTTTGTACAAAAAAAAAAAAAAACAAAAATTAAAAACAATTATTTACAATTATTGAATAAGCTAAAAGTATATCTTGATCAGTTATTATCTATGTTTTCGTAGTTAATGCCATAAAATGTATATTTTCTCTTGGACATGAAACCAACTTTGCCAATATTCTTGTGAAATGTTATATTTTCAATAAGTATTAAGAATATCCTTCAAATCTCTCGCGAAGGCAATTTATTGGACTTATGATATCGTCTTGGAGACATCTCGTTTATACCATTGTTTGTATTTCCGACTAAAGTTGCGGTTCGACTCGAGACTTTATGAAGCGTTTTAACATTTAATTATTTTGTTACATTTTATTGTACACTATATGAACATGGTAAAAAATTGCTCCAAATTAGAGTAGAATTTCACTTGGTAGGGCTTTGTGCAAGCCCGTCTGGGTAGGTACCATCCACTCATCAGATATTCTACCGCCAAACAACAGTACTCGGTATTGTTGTGTTCTTGTTTGAGGGGTGAGTGAGCCAGTGTAACTACATGCATAAAGGACATAACATATTTCTTATAAGCTGTGCAGTTGCTGTTAATACCAGTAGCTCATATTGTCAAAGTAAAAATTTAAAACATAAGAAATATTCAAATCTAATTATTTATAGTATATATGTTAGTAAAATACTTTAGTTGTTATGTGCAACAATATTAAATATATGTAGGATAGTGGGCGGAATTAGACGGATCGTCAGGAGGTCGGGTTCCCATTTTTAAGAAACAACAATGAAGGTTTTAAATAACAATAGATTTTTATTTACAATAATTACAATTGTAATAGTCTTAAAATAATTTACACACAATCTAAACAATCTAAAACAACAAGCAAACAGACAAGCCAGTGATATACAGCCAAATCAATATGCCGAAAGGCAGCGTAACCGCGTACAAGCGGGCAAGTACAGCTAACTAAATAGCGTAGCAAAGGCAGTCAAGCCTGAGGGGTAAACCGACAGTTTTGTCGGGAGCTAGAGCTCTTGCTTGAGTCGATCCTCGGAATCGACTGAAGACTAGCCAGTGAACACGGTATTTATACCCTAGCCCCTACTCCCAACAACTCTGTCCGTGGCGCGAAACGCCAGCCACGTGTTTACCAAAATGTAAATACAAAGCAATTAAATCTGCTAGCAAGGTAAAAGTCACAAAATATTCCAATATGAATTATCGTTAATCAAGAACAGACAATTTGAAGTTATTTCTAGGTGAAACGAATTAAACAATCGTTTATAATGTTTCATAACGCTATTAACAATTACCGAAATCGGAACTAGTCGTCATAAGTCAATCGCAGATAGCTAGTAAATCATACCAGATATAATTAGGAATTGTCGTAAAAGATTTGCATTAAAAATCTAGCTAATTGTAATTATCATCGAGTAAACAACAAATCAATCAAGTTGGGTACTTTTATCATTATGTTGATGTGACGACTGACTCCGACATATAGATAACCAAATTTATAAATAAAAAATATAGCATTACAGCATAATTTCGTTGTAAAGTAAAGTAATTACTTTTAAAGTCAGTTAATATAAAAAAAAAACTTACCTTAGCATTGCATCTCACATCTTCGAATACAACCTCATCCCAAGTCCGTTCGTAAAACGACGACACTGGACTTTCCTGTGAACAAATTTCGCAACCCCGCCCGAGAGAATTTCGTCCGATATTTTATATATTTTGTTCAAGTTTAAGTGCTTTGTGACATGAGTAGATCAGATTTACTGACACTACACCGACTAAATAGCGATAATTTTGTAGGTCAGACGAAATGAAACGATGTTGTCCGACGAATTTCGTAATTAAAGATTTTTAATCAATACGAATAGTATTGTGTAAGACCGAGATGGTTCAGTGGTTAGAACGCATGCATTTTAACCGAGCAAGCAACCAACACGCAATATACATGTGCTGAATTTGTGTTTATAATAAATTCATCTTGTGCTTGGCGTGAAAGAAAACGTCGTGAGGAAACCTGCATGTTTGTAATTCCAATGAATATCTGCAAGAAATTTATAAACCAACCCGCATTAGAACAGCGTAGTTTAATAAGCTCCAAAACCTTCTCCTATAGGGGGAGGAGGCCTTTACCCAGCAGTGGGTCACTTAAAGTCTGTTAGGTACGAAATAATATTTTATTTTATTTTAAATACATTTTTACGCTGGGAATTAAAATGTTATGTGCCTTGTGCCTTTACAGTGTCTCCCTCCAACGATACAAACTGGGTTACCATCGAGTTGTTCTTACAACCGTAAACCTATTTTGCCAACGGCGACCATTTTCAAAGGAGACTTAACACTTAACTGAAAACAAAAATATATTATTTTATCTTACATGTTAATATTAATGAGTAGATAGATTTAATTCCATACGCTTCCAAATGCCCCAACATTTCAACTCTAACAGGATGTATCTATTTTCAATCTATTACTTTTGAAAATTAGATTAACATATATTCAAATAAACCTATTTCATAGTCCTATTATTATGGCCTAGGGCGTTAACCTGCGTCGAGCTGTCAAATACAGTCAGTTCGATAAAAAGCTGTCTACAAGCCAACGACATTACAGATAACATATTTTAACGATGACGTTAACAAACATAATAATAGACAAGGTATGAAGGTATATTCGAAATAAAGGTGACAATAACATGTTAATATCACTCATAATAATAATAGTTTTGATTTATTTATGTTAAACTAGCTACTAGACCATTCATTCATTATATTTAACAGAGATATACAACTATGTCGTTGTGAACTGTACTTTGTAACAGATTCTAGATTGCTTTGACATAAATAATCTAGTCTTGCAAATTCAATTAGTGTATTATATTTTTCCAAATGTCAAGTTAATTTGTAAACGGTGGTACAGTTGAAATATTGACGAATCAAAAATGTTTTTGAATTGATTTGATTAATCTTCATTGGATAATATTTTCGACGAAATTCACAATCGTATTTCGGCCAATTTCCTTCCTCGTGAATCGCTCCGTCCATTAGTGAATATCGTATAAAAATCTGTTTGGTATTTTTTGAGTTAATCGTGTACATACGCGGCGTGCGACATTATTTTATAAAATGTAGTGATTATTGTTTTCTATAAAGGACTTCCCAAATACTCTTAATTCTATCAGTCTTGAGCTATCCATTTTTCTATACAACGATTTCATCGTCCCAATATTTTCTAAATAAATTTATATTTCTCCATATATGTTCATACGTGCCTTGGGAAACATAGCTTTATTAATTCGACTTGAATTTTTGCTCCAAATTTAAATGTTATAAAACTAAACAAGTTGATTTTTCGGTCTGTATCTTGATAGATGTCCGAAAATCCACAACAGCGCGATTTTTAAGACATGTTCTGCCTCGCACAACCACTCTGTGGAACCAGCTTTCGCTGGCGGTTTTTTCGAACCGATACGACTTGGGAACCTTCAAGAAAAGAGCGTACTCCTTCCTGAACGGCCGGCAACGCACATGCAAGCCCCCCGGCGTTGCAGATGTCCATGGGCGGTGGTAGTCACTTTCCATCAGGTGAGCCTCCTGCTCGTTTGCCACCTCTAACATAAAAAAAAAACATCAAAAATTAAAGTTATCACATTATTATACATGATTTGGCTCACATACTTTAATTGTACGTTGGACAGTGTTGAATCGAATTTGAATTTTTTTTTTTAATTTAATATGCTGTAAAGAATGTTTAAGTAAAGTAAATCAATTTAGATATAAAATCGAATCTTAATTAATGAATTAGTTAATTTTATGTTTGAATTACTTCATAAGTGTTTTCTAAACTGTTTAATTCAATAATAATTTGCCATTCAAAAAATTCATAAATTATATTCTATTAGTATCGTAAGTTATAACTAAGCATACGCGTAATAGATGGCGCTAGTGTACTCTTGAATCGCGGTATAGTTTCGCTCACGTCAACATCATACTCACCCATACTAATTTTGCTTTGCGCATCCGACCACTAGATGGCGTTGTATTAATCCTAGATCACGCAATAGTTTTGTTTAATAATTTGTACAATACATTTCTTTACTTTAATAAAGTTTGAGTTTTATCAACAGTGTGGAGTTTTAGTTTAAAAGTGCAAGTAAGGACATCTGGTGCCGAAACCCGGGAATTGTGTGGAATTTGGATTACAGTGTTATGAATAGTGTATGTTCGGGACTTGTGTGGAATTTGGATTACAGTGTTATGAATAGTGTATGTTCGGAATAAAAAATTGTGGACTACGGTGAGTTGTGTTAAAGACTTATATTTGCATTTAAAAGGACTTAGAAAATTTGGATTAAAAAATTGACTTAGAAAAATTTGGATTAAAAATTGACTTAGAAAAATTTGCATTAAAAACACTTAGAAAATTTGGATTAAAAATTGACTTAGAAAAATTTGGATTAAAAATTGACTTAGAAAAATTTGCATTAAAAACACTTAGAAAATTTGGATTAAAAATTGACTCAGAAAAAATTGGTTT
Organism: Vanessa tameamea; assembly: GCF_037043105.1. NCBI lineage: Eukaryota > Metazoa > Arthropoda > Insecta > Lepidoptera > Nymphalidae > Vanessa > Vanessa tameamea. The sequence goes on along the minus strand of NC_087332.1, from coordinate 922,833 downwards.
AAAAAGGACTTAAGAAATATTTTGGAAATTGTACAATGGAGAAGTTACTTATGAAACAGGAAGATACATTAGAGCAATTAAAGAAAGCTTTTATAAATTATAAAAAAACATCCAAAGATAGATTGAAGGCTTCTTATATAGAATCAAAATTAGAAAACTTAAATAGATTATTCGAAGCTTTCATCAATATACACGGTGATATAGTTGGCAGTATTAAGAGAGAGGAAAAGGCTAAATTACCATACTTCACCGAAGATATGTACACAGTATTTGAAGATATTTATACAGAATATAAAGCTAGAATCAAGGATGATCTCCGATTGTTTAGTGCAAATGCCTTTTCACCACAAGCACATGGTCCTGAAGGATTGGTCCTATCGAATACAAAGGTGAAATTACCACAGATCCAATTACCAAAATTTTCTGGACTATATGAGGAATGGCAAACCTTTCACGATATGTTTACCTCATTAATTCATCAAAATACTGCATTGAGTCCAGTACAGAAGATGCACTATTTAAAGAGTAGTCTAACAGGGGAACCGGAAATATTACTAAGGAATTTAACCACAACAGATTCTAATTATGAAGACGCTTATGAGCAATTGATTCGCCGTTATAACAACAAACGCTATAACTGCAACGAAATCATGAAACGTTTACTCTCACAAAGAAATGCCACTGATTCTGCAAGTTCCATCAAGTCACTACTGGATGTTACATCTTCATCGCTTAAATCATTGCAAAACATGGGCATAGATACCACCTCATGGGATGTAATCGTTAACTATATCGTGGTCTCAAGACTTGATTCAGAATCAAGAAAGTTGTGGGAAGCAAAGGTCAGTGAGTTAGACTCGGACACATTACCGACGTGGAATCAACTAGTAAATTTCTTAGAGTCAAGATTCCGGACATTCGAAATGATTAGTGGCAACAACAAGTCCGTCGTAAAATCCCCAACTATGCACTACAACAACACCAAACCGAAAGTGTTTCATTCCACCGCCCAAGAAGATAATAAACGAGCAAATCCTACTTGTACTATTTGCAAAGGTCAGCATCTATTGTATCAATGCAAACAATTTGCAAAGCAGACTCCTAAAGAGAGAACCGAAATAATACAATCAAGGAGACTCTGCTTCAATTGTTTTGCACCTACACATTCCGTTAAAGAATGTCGATCGTCAACTTGCTGCCGCCGCTGCGGCAGACGACACCACACACTGTTGCATCTGGAGAGGAGCGAACTACCAAGTTTAGCAGAAGCTCAATCTATCAATAAGGACAATATTGAAAAGGAGACACCAGTGGTAGCTCATTTAGTTACTAAAAAAAATCAGAAGGAGATGTTGTTGGCTACTGCAATAGTCAGAGCAAGTTCTGCCAATGGGTACTCACAAGTTGTACGAGTTCTTATTGATCCATGTTCAGAGGGTTCTTTTATAAATAAAGCAACGACACAATCACTGGGTTTAAAGAGAACCAATATCAATGGTCTAGTCTCTGGTATAGGTGATAAGTTAGCAAGATCAAGAAACATGGTGTCATTAAGCTTAGAGTCTATTCACAACCAAAAATCAAGGCACACAATAAATGTTGATGCTTACGTATTGAGAAAGTTGACATCATTTTTACCAACATGTCAAACAAAGATTACCGACTGGCCAGAAATTAAGAGCCTTAGCTTGGCTGACCCTGAGTATGGATCACCTGCAAAAATCGATATGATTCTAGGAGTAGAAGTATATGAAGACATAATTCTAAAAGGCCTCTTAAAACATCCAACAGAGAAGGGCCCGATAGCACAAGAGACACAATTTGGTTGGGTTCTATCAGGTCGAGTAAGAACCAATTTAATTTCAACAAACCCCCAATTAGTTGGTTTTCATATACGAGTAAAGGAGGATGACCTATTAAAAAAATTCTGGGAAATTGAAAGAGAGCCTGATGCAATTTCGAAGAAGTTTACTAAAGAAGAACTCAAGTGTGAACAATTTTTTGAAGCCACTACTACAAGAGACAACGAAGGTCGATACGTGGCGCAATTACCTTTCAAAGAGCATAAGCCAAGATGTGTTGAAGGTAAGACAAGAGATATAGCCTTGCGTAGATTCTACTACTTAGAGCGAAAATTACAAAATAATCCACCACTATATGAAGAATATAAACGCGTAATTAATGGATACAAAGACCAAAATCATATGGTACGGATTCAGAAAATTGATGACATACATAACACAAAGGCTGTGTACTTGCCTCATCATCCAGTGGTCCGAGAGGATAAAGAGACTACAAAGGTACGCATTGTCTTCGATGCGTCATGCAAAGGTATTAACAGAGTGTCCTTAAACGATTGTTTTCTTGTTGGACCGAAGCTGCAGCAAGATCTGCGCCACATTTTGATGCGATGGAGACGTCATCCTTTTTGCATACTAGCAGATTTGGTACAAATGTACAGACAAGTTCGAGTTGACGAGAAGGACACTGACTTTCAGCGCATTCTTTGGCGATCGAACCCTAATGATCCAATTGAACATTATAAACTTTTGAGACTTACTTTCGGTACAGCCTGTGCTCCTTATTTGGCTGTTAAGGCATTACAACAACTTGCAAAGGATGAGGAAGCACAGTACCCGCGTGCAGCTAAAATCGCCCTTCAGGATTATTACATAGATGACCTGCTAACAGGATGTGAGACGGAGATGGAAGCAGTAGAGATATTTGAAGAAATGAATAACCTGATGAGTGCAGGTGGGTTTTGTTTACAAAAATGGTGTAGTAACAGTGAGAGATTAATGAATCATATTCAAGAAGAGTGTAAGAAATTAGACCAACCCTTAATTTTTAAAATCAATAATATGATTAAGGTGTTGGGTATTAGTTGGAATAAAAACAGTGATAGTTTCGAATATACACTACAATTACCAAATTTATGTGAAAGTATTACGAAGCGCAAGGTTCTATCTGAAATTGCTAGATTATATGATCCAATGGGATGGATTTCGCCGGTAATTATAACAGCCAAGATATTCATCCAAAAATTATGGAAGGCTAAGTTAGAATGGGATGAGAAATTACCAGCCGAGTTGTACAAAGAATGGTGCTCATTTCGTCAAGATCTGCACAACGTAAGAAATATAGTTATACCAAGATGGTTACAGTCTCATAAAGGTGACAAAATAGAACTACACACGTTTGCAGATGCATCTCAAGCAGCGTACGCTGGTGCTGTATATATGAAAGTGACGGATGGTTTTGGCAATATTCGTGTTAATTTAGTGACATCCAAAACGAAGGTATCTCCAGTTGAGAAAGAAATTAGCATTCCTCGGCTAGAATTATGCGCCGCCTTACTTGCGACTAAATTGATACACGAAGTTTCGCAAATTATGCAAATACCTAAAGAAGATTTATACGCATGGTCAGATTCCACAGTTGTATTAGCTTGGGTCCGTGGAGAACCGACGCGATGGAATACATTTGTTAGTAACAGAGTTTCTGAAATTCATACCATGCTAGATTCCAGTCAGTTCCGTCACATCGAAACAATTAATAATCCTGCAGATTGTGCTTCGAGAGGTATAAAGGGTGCTGATTTAGCTGGTCTCATGCTGTGGTGGCACGGTCCAAACTGCCTTCACCACAATAGTACATATGTTTTACGCGATGATTTCTCCACCACTATTGAGGAGCGACCCATAAAGACTTTAACAGCCATCATTCAATCAGAAGAGGAATTGGTCTGGACGAGATTTTCAAACTTAACAAGAATGGTCAGGATTTTAGCTTATTGTAAGAGATACATAGACATATTAAAGTTATCTAAGAAAAATAGAGTAATACTATCAAAAGAACGAAGGATCAAGGAGTTTGAAATGATTACTGTGAAAGAAATGGAGGAAGTTCTTAGAACAATTATAAGAAACACCCAAAATATTTATTATGCGGAAGAAATACAACAGATAAGGTCTCATGGAGAAGTTAAAAGAAAAAGTTCACTACACACTCTCTACCCTATGTTAGACAAAAATAAAGTCTTAAGAGTAGGTGGTCGTATTAAGGAGTCAGAAGCAAGATTTGATGTGAAGCATCCAGTTATTTTACCGAGTAATAGCCATCTTACTTCATTATTAATAACTGATGCTCATTATAAAACGATGCATGGTGGGCCGCAAATCATGCTAAATTATCTACGTTCCAAGTATTGGATAGTACGGGCTAGAGAAAGAGTCAAAAAATGTTATCGAGAATGTGTTAAATGTTTACGATTTTCCCAACAAAATAACAATCAGCTTATGGGTCAGCTTCCAAAATGTAGGCTGAAACCTTCAAGACCCTTTAAATCTTCTGGTGTTGACTTCACTGGGTTTATAAATATTAGGTTCTCACCTGGAAGAGGATCAAAATCATATAAGGGGTACATATGCCTCTTCATATGTATGTCCACCAAGGCGATACATCTAGAGGCAGTATCGGACTTATCATCAAAGGGCTTCATTTCTGCATTTCGTCGATTTGTATCCCGAAGAGGACAATGCGTCGATTTATATAGTGACAATGGAACTAATTTTATAGGAGCGGAAAGAGAGTTAAGAGACATGTTCCTCAATGCACAATCAAAGCTCCCTATAGAAATCGCTCAGGTACTCGCAAACGACGGAACCTCGTGGCATTTTATCCCACCAAACGCACCCAACTTTGGTGGTCTATGGGAAGCAGGCATAAAATCAGCCAAAACACATCTTAAACGCGTAATTGGAGATTCTACTTTAACTTTCGAGGAACTCTCGACTATTTTGACCCAGATTGAAGCCTGCCTTAATTCAAGGCCCATGTCATACTTGAGTGAAGATCCCGGAGATCCACAGCCATTAACTCCCGGTCATTTTTTAATCGGTGAGCAAATGGTTGCGATTCCTGATGAGGCTTCGACTGACGTACATGTAACTGGCTTGCAGAGATGGAAGATGACACAAAAGATGATAAATGATTTTTGGAAAAAATGGTCAGAAGAATATCTAGTTAGTCTCAATCAAAGGTACAAGTGGTTCAATAAGAAGCAAGATCCGGAAATAGGCAATATTGTTGTGATTAAGGACCATAACCTACCACCAACAAAATGGTTACTTGGCAAAATAGAACAAAAACATTCTGGCCATGATGGACTCACTAGAGTATTGACTATTAAAACTAAGAATGGATTGATCAAACGTCCACTCAATAAGGTTTCTATTCTGCCAAGTACCATTTAATGTATGTGCATAACAGAAACATCGTATGTAAATTAGGTTAAGTTATTTTTAATTCGACTCCTATATGTTATTTGATATATTCTTGTACTTTGTTTTGCTTCCGTATTTCATGGTGGACGGTAAGCATGGTAAACGTTAGTTATCATTTAAGAATTTATTTATTTTATATAAATTACTAAAAGAACAAGTTCTTTGGTGGGCGGAATGTTTAATTCAATAATAATTTGCCATTCAAAAAATTCATAAATTATATTCTATTAGTATCGTAAGTTATAACTAAGCATACGCGTAATAGATGGCGCTAGTGTACTCTTGAATCGCGGTATAGTTTCGCTCACGTCAACATCATACTCACCCATACTAATTTTGCTTTGCGCATCCGACCACTAGATGGCGTTGTATTAATCCTAGATCACGCAATAGTTTTGTTTAATAATTTGTACAATACATTTCTTTACTTTAATAAAGTTTGAGTTTTATCAACAGTGTGGAGTTTTAGTTTAAAAGTGCAAGTAAGGACAAACAATATATAAAAATAGGAAAGTGGTAAATGCCTAACCGCTGGGCTCTCAAGTCCTCTCCTTTTTAAAGTGAGAGAATTTCGAGCGTAATCCACCACGCTGCTTCAATACATCCGCTGGATTGATTTTTAGTTAAACAGAAGGATATTATTTTAAATATATCTTAATTTTAAAATTCATTTTTCAATTATATATCTTATAATGGATAATATTATAATATACTTCGTTAGTTCTACGCCGTAAAATCTTTATTTTGAATGCGAATGTAATTTGCTCTACATTTAATTGACTTGACAGTAATAATTAATTATCCTTAAGACAGGTTATGTAAATAAGCCATAAAGGATAATAAGTTTCACTCTTTGTAAAGTGCCAAACCACTTGTAAATAGAGTACTTAACTAATATTTAATTATAGTCATACTTATTTTGTAAAAAAATCCTTTTTGCGTCAATACATTATTATTGTATTAAGTTATAACTAATATATATATGATATATACTTACTCAAATCTATACAAATATTATAAATGCGAAAGTAACTCTGTCTGTCTGTTGCTCTTTCACGGCCAAACCAATGAGCTGAATTTAATGAAACTGACGATCAGCCCCTAAAACGCGAGCGAAGCCGCTGGCGACAACGGGTCTTATGTAAATTAGTTGAGTTTTATTTTACATGAACAGTAGCGTTACAATGACCATAAACGCAAAATACTAGACGAAATAACTAAGTGGTTTTCAAACCACTTTTTAACATCGTTAAAAATCCATTCGGTGTCAATTGACGTGTTAAACGGTTTAACTCGGCTACGACAACGTGAAATAAAATATTATTTTTTTTATAAATTGAGATACAACAATACAGACACATTTTAAGTTTTGAGAGATTACATTTTTTTGTTGGTAAAGTTTAATATATTTTTAAATTGAGCTTTGTTGACATTAGTTGCTATTGAATATTTTCAGTTTAATTATTAATATTACTATCGTGTAACGTATTTAATACAATAAATAATACTTATAGTTCATATATCCACTAACATAGTTTTTAAGCTTGTAAAAAACAATACGGATTTGTGGTCACTGCTGTTCATTGATATTGGTGTCGTAAGAAATTTTACCAATTCCCTACAACGTCAATACTCTACCAACCGTGGGAACAGAGATGTTTTGTCCCTTGTGCGTGTAATTACACTGGCTCGCTCACCCTTCAAACCCGAGCACAGCAATAATTGCTGCTTGATGGTAGAATATATATTTAGTAAGTAGGACCCAGACAGTCTTGCACAGAGCATCAAGTGGTGCGTCTGCTTTAAATACTTCTCTGCTGTGTTTTTTTTTCTTTTTTTTTTTTTTTTTGTCATAGGTGGCAAACGAGCAGGAGGCTCACCTGGTGGAAAGTGACTACCACCGCCCATGGACATCTGCAACACCGGGGGGCTATTTTATTAAGGTACTTAAAATCGCAATTGGTTTTATTTAATTTGAAATTATTTCAAGATGTGTCACAACGACCAGATATATTTTAAACGAACAGAAGAACTTTTAATTTTTTTTTTTTAAATTTCCATGATACTAAAATAAGACAAAAGATCCATTAGCATGTACTTAGCCTTATATGTCAAAATTACGTATCACAAAAGACTCGTCCCACGATCGGTCTTAAGACATGAATACAAAGAAGGTATGAAACCTCTTGAAACAGTTCGGTTCAAACATCAATACCTGATAAGATCAGATCCAGAGAAGCTACATACATACATACTAGATAGAGCTCGTTCATTAAACAATATGAAAACTGAGCGTGTCTTTTTTATACCTACGATGACGTCACCCCAACCATACTTAAACTTCATAATAAATGACTTAAAAATTAATTACAGCTGTTTGAGCGACAAAATTAATTATCGATGGTAGATACCTCCATTGATAATGGCACAATGTTTTATTATCGTATAAATCCTTGCTTACAAAATTCCCCACCGCCGCGTTCGAGCACAAACTACAATAGTAGTACTTCGAACACGCTTGGTCGGAAAACATGTGATATCTAGTATAACCGAGATGGCCCAGTGGTTAGAACGCGTGCATCTTAACCGATGATTTCGGGTTCAAACCTAGGCAAGCACCACTGAATTTACATGTGCTTAATTTGTTTATAATTCATCTCGTGCTCGGCGGTGAAGGAAAACATCGTGAGGAAACGTGCATGTGTCTAATTTCAACGAAATTCTGCCACATGTGTATTCCACCAACCTGCATTGGAGCAGCGTGGTGGAATATGCTCCATACCTTCACCTCAACGGGAGAGGAGGCCTTAGCCCAGCAGTGGGAAATTTACAGGCTGATTATGTTTATATTATTATCTACTATAACGTAATTAAGGTAGCATTCGATATAAGATTCTTTAATTATAAGAATCTGTAACTTACCTCAAATAATATCTAAAAACGACCCAAAAACTAGAACGGGAGAATATTAAGAGATTGCTTTAAATATACTGTGCGAGCTAAGAATATTTTTAACTCGCCTCAACGGACAGCTAGAAAGGACCCAATGACAAGTACGCGTGAATATTAACCAAATATTGCAGAACTCAAACGAGGTAAAATTAACTCTCGTGATTGTGATGGACCAAATAAAAATAAAAAACATGGTAAATATCCCGTTTCGAATACTTATAGTAATAAAAATAGCCGTGTTAATTTAAAATCTTAAACCATGCATTGCCATTCAAACTACACGTGCATACAAAATTTCAGCTCAATGGGTCAAAGATATCTGCTTCTAAATTGAATTGCAAGATTTCACATAAATACTTACATTACAAGTCAAATAAAAGCTTATAAAAAGTAACTCTATCCCATCCCATACCAATTGTCCCCTTGCTAAGCTAAGGCCTCTCTCCCTTTGAGGAGAAGGTGGGAGTTTATTCCACAACACTGTTCCAATGCGGGTTGGTAGATACACATTTGGAAGAAGTTCATTGAAATTAGACACATGCAGGTTTTCTCGCGATGTTTTTCTTCATCGTCGAGAGTTAATTAATTATAAGTAAGAATTAAGTACACAAAAATTGTGTTGGCAGTGAGTTTGAATACGCAATCATCGGATTCAATGCACGCGTTCTAACCAATAGGCCATCTCGGATTTAAATATTTTAACATAAAATCCATCAATGTATGCATATGCATATAAATATAAATAAATAAATATTGGACAACATCACATACATTACTCTGATCCCAATGTAAGTAGCTAAAGCACTTGTGTTATGGAAAATCAGAAGTAACGACGGTACCACAAACACCCAGACCCGAGACAACATAGAAAACTAATGAACTTTTTCTACATCGACTCAGCCGGGAATCGAACCCGGGACCTCTGAGTGGCGTACCCATGAAAACCGGTGTACATACCATTCGACCACGGAGGTCGTCATATATCCATCATCATCACAGATTTGAAACAGAGATTTGGGCAGAATAGTATTTTTATTTTTAGTTACGTAGTCACTACTCAGGCAGGCCGGCGCCACTTCGGGCAATTTTGTAGTACCTTCAAAACCTTTTAATAACAAAGCCAGTTGAGTTATTTTCCACTTTTTAGTTCAATTTCTTTACCTTTTCGTTTTTTTTTTTTATTAATTAAAAGCTTTCGTATTTATTTTCATACGGTCATAGCTAATTCGCTTGATAAAGTATAACACATCAAACAAACGTCACGTTAACAATTTAATCATCAAAAAGGGGTTGAAAATCTCTGACGAAAAGCGATCGAAATTATGTAGTTGGAAGGTTCTGCCTCCAATATACTATATAATATATAATATTAACCATATCAACCAACCAACCACTCTGTGGAACCAGCTTTTTCCGAACCGATACGACTTGGGTATCTTCAAGAAAAGAGCGTACTCCTTCCTGAAAGGCCGGCAACGCACCTGCAAGCCCCCCGGTGTTGCAGATGTCCATGGGCGGCGGCGGTCCATACCCAGACGGTCATGTACAAGTTACCACAAAGTATTTTGCTGCCTGCCAAATCCAAACAGCTTCTTTTCGCATATTGAATTCTTGAGTTATTGGACAATTCACAGCCAGTTAGTCTTCAACTGGTTTTACTTGAATACTACCTCAGTTTTTATCCAGGCGATATTTGTAAAACTTCATTTATAGCACATAAATTGTCAAACTCTTTTACTCCTTCAAGGGTTAACCTCGGGTCTCAAACTATCTCCACACCAAATTTCATCTACATCGGTTCAGCGGTTGAAGCGTGAAGAGTTACGTTCACATTTATAATATTAGTATGGATAAAATCAATGTAAAAATTACACGCGTACTTCAAAATAGTAATCGTAAAGTTATGACTTCGAATAATAATTTCACAATGCAACGTAATTAGAAGGTTCGTAGTCGTTCGAAATTTAACCAGTGACAAGGAGGTCGTAATTAAAACCATTCAGTCACCGAGAACGGATTCAAAACGTTCAGATATAAAAAATGGATATGACATTATAAATCTTGTAAATGTTACTGGCCATACCTATCTACCAATATGCTTTAATTTTAGAAGTAGAAACATAAGACAGATTTTATACATAATATAAAGTTTAGGCCTTGTTGTTTTTAACAGTAGTATATTTGTCAATACAATATGTTAGGGAGTCTTGACTGGCTGACTACCAACATAGAGTTTACTTACAAGAAAAAGTGACTTGAAATTATGGAAATACATACAGGGTGTGCCCAACACCCCTAAAACGCGAACGAAGCTGAGGGTGACCACTAGTATTTTATATATTTATCTTTCATGAAATAACAAAATCAACATCACAGCTTAATCCTTGTTTCTTTAAGAGCACATTCATACATATTTAAGTAAAGCGTTTTCCTTTTATGTTATCTTAAATGCAACGCCCACTTGGAAACTGAATTATTAAAAGATCTATACTCATATTAAAAATGCAAAAGTAACTCTGTCTGTTACTCTTAACGCTTAAACCGCTAAACCGATTTGGAGGAATTTTGGTACGAAGATAGTTTGAATCCTGGGGAAGGACGTAAGGTTTTTTAATTCACCACTCGAGGGGTAAACTCGGTGATGCCGGTTTGTGTCATGTAGATAAAAAATATTAATGTCACGTGAGTAAGACCACAGGTTTAGGTTAGGTTTATAAAATAAATCATCATATTACAATTTAAATATAATAATAGTAGCAAATAATATCAAATTCAGTTAAATTAACCTTTAAACATTTTAGTAACTAGATATTTTCAATGCAAACACAGGTATTAATAATCCCAATCCAAACAAACTTTTATCAAGTTATTCAAATAATAAATGAGTTATTAATACTCCGTTTTAAATGTTAAATGGAAATATAAAGTTAAATATAATTATGTATTTGATAAAATAATATATTATAATAATGTTACATTAAAACCTTTTTGTATGTTAATGTTGATACGTTGTTTGTTTTAAACGGTTTTATTTAACTTTTCCTGTTTGTTATTTGGTTCGAATTAAATTCGAATAATTGAAAAAATATACGTCTCACGATTTCATTTTTGCGTCTGATCAATGTCGTTCATTGAGGGATGACGACTCGCATGTAGTACCTACGTTATTATTCTTGACCTTTTAGTATATTATCTACCTTGATTTAAATTTGGTCTTTCTTTACCACCTTAAAACATTTTCTACCGATTTTTTTTTTTAATTTAACCTAGTCAAAAATGTTTAACAGCCAAGAGTTCGTTTGTGTTCTATTGCTTAAGCAATTCCAACTGTTATGGTGATCCTTTTTATTTATTAAATAAGTACATGGATGGATATGTGGTCACCATCACCGCCGAGTGATATTGGTGCTATAAGAAATTTTAACCATTTCTCATATTTCCAAATGATATGTGGGTGGTATCTACACGACGAGCTTACACAAAATCCTTGATAAACAGTAAGAATAAATAATTCAAGATAACAGAATATTGAGATGGATTGACGTTGACAGCTCAAGGTGCATCTGCCGTGAAACTCATAGCAACCTGTAATTTGAATTTTAGGTGTACAGTCTTCAGTATTGTATCTGATAGAGATCAGACTCTCAAGTAAGCTCTAGAAAAGAAGAGAAGAAGATTAGGGAAGAAATCTACCACTCTGATGGAAACACAGTTTTGATTAATCTCCAAGATTAGCTCATTTGGAAGCACATTTTCACGTCATAACACCATATTCAAATACGTCTAATAAATAATAACCATGGATTGTAATGTTCTTGCAGACATCGCGAAATGAAACAAGCACCGCGAACGTACGTCACGCTACACCTTTACATGCCATTGTCTAGACGTTAGGGAATTTCAACACTAAATATGTTTTTTAGGTATACCTATTAAACGTAACTTCACTAAGAATACCACCTTATGGCAGAAGACGTACAAATAGAAGGAATTGACATCGTGCCTATACATTTTTTTATGTTCAATTATCCTATATAAATAAAAAATATATTAAATGTTGGTTCTTCATATGTTTTTAAAGTCCACAAAACAATAAACATTACTTAACTAGCTGGTAGGGCTACCACACATCATAATATGTTGTACCACCAAGCAGCAGTACTTAACGGGCGAGTGAGCCCGTGTAACTAGAGGCAAGAGTGACATAACAATTCAGATCCCAGGGTTTGTGGGGCATGGGCTGAACCAATGGTGACCACTTACCATCAGGTGGTCCATTTGCCCATCTGCTTGAAAACAGCGTAATAAAACATCACCATTTTAGAGACAATTGATCTACAAAACGGATCCTTTTCAATTTTTTGATCGGAAAATGAATATTTGGTATATAAACGACCCGCAAAATAATATATAACGAAGCCCGCCCAATCCCTTTCATCAAATATTGGAGTTGATATCTGCGTATGAAATTACCTTCGTTAATAAACTTTTATTATTGTTTATGTGGTAAAATATACATATAATTTTGTAAGCTATTAACAGCAGACTAACTGACAATATTGTCTTCCTGACCAATTCAGGCTATTCTCAAAGGAAACGAGCGTTGGAACCTCGAACATAGGTTTTGGAGTGATTCGAGGGATTATAATGCACAAAGTGAGCCCAAACACAGGTACTCTACCATCTCACTCTCATTATTCACTAGAACTGGCATTGGCAGACGTAAGCAGGTGTAAAAATAAGTAGGTTTCAGGAAACCTTGTAAATTATTTCGGTCTGATAATACTAACAATAAACTCAAACATTTTATATACCTAGGTTCATAACCAGCTGCGTCTGCCTAGCGACAGATACTGTGGTTGCGCCAGTCTCTAAGTTTGCGTTGCGTTAATAATAACCACAGCTTCGTTTTTTTTTTTTTGAAAAGACGCTTTATTTATTGCACTCATATGATTTATTCAAGTATCTTTGGTTGATGTTTAGATCTTTCTAAAAAATATCGGATAGAAAATTCTTTACGTCCAGGGTTCAGCCTTTTATAGTTTTTTTAGACGATATGTAAGACGACGTAATTTTTCTCATTTCCATGAATTACAAAAAAACCGTTGAAATATACATTAAGACCTCTACTAATTAAAAGATAAACCGTTTGAGGAATAAAACAAATGCTTGCTGTATTGGTTTCACACATATCCTTCACTATAGGCACAAGAGACAAATTTCTATTTGTTCAAATGTCATCCTTGGCAGCATATTGGTTAGTTAAAGTATTAAAATTTTTTTTGCCGATTAATTTTACCAAAGTTCATTCGGCCTAGCGATCTACTTTAAAAAGTATATAATTATTGTATTTTATATTCAACTAACATAAGTAATGTTTTATGAATTATTGATCAACATATTTTATTAACAAATCACGTATAGCTATAAAAACTGACTGAAAATAAAAATACAATATTGTAACAAACTAAAATCTTCATAGAAACCTGGGTCAAACGAAAGTATGCCTAAGCCACTAACCCTAAGTGCCAACCCTGAGTTGTTTGTACGAATTCATTTGGCACAAGGGCGAAATAACGAAGGCTATACGGCTTTACAAAACTGATGTATGACGGAAAAAATATTTTCCATAACAAAGAATGAGAAAGATACGAGAGGTGTCACGGGACGTCCGGTTGATATGAAGTTACTTTTGCTTTATAATATATGAAATAGCAAAAGTACTACAGCTACTGTTGGTAGATATATCGCAAGTGGCTAGATATATGGATCACGAGGACCTGGGTTCAAAACTCAGGTCGATTCGATAAATTGTTATTGGGTTTTTGTAGTGGAAAATTCTCAATTAGAGCCTGAGAAAGCACGTGAAGTCATAGCTCCTGAAGTACGCACAGAACAATGTAGCATTTTTAATAAAAAAAAATCATAAAACTTGTGACAAAAGATAGGACAAATGTATCCTTGGGTCTGATGCTCCACAAGATCAAAGATCAAATAATGATAATAAGGTTACTCAAATCAGAAAACTTTGTTACATCTGACCTTTTAAGATAAAACGCAAAACAGCTTATAAATATTATGGTGTTAACGAATTGTACTTGACAATGACTCGGTACTAGAAAGATAAATGCAATAATACAAAAATCACAATCAGTAGTTTTCAGACACAAGTTTTCGCCCGCACTTGCACCCTCGTATGAGTGAGAGCTGTTAAGCACACAGAGTCCTTTCCTGTATCCCTAAAAACGTTGAGAAGTTAAGACAAACAAACGCAGATTAGCATTTGTAGTATTAGGATTTATATCTCTGTATCCTACCGACAAAAAAGTTGACATGTATCCTTGACCCGAATCACGATTTCATACAAAATAATGGTCTCTATTTTTACCGCAACCCGCTCATTAGAGGGAAAATATTTTTTAGCTGTGAAGAAAAAGTTTAACGTCTGTGCCAGACTGTTTAGCAATCCATAGACAAGGAACATTTGGCTTTAGTTGGAAATAGTATTTTTATTTTATTTTAATGGGTACCCCTCTCTTCGCACTGGTAGAATAAGACTCTACATTATTTGACTCTATATTAATTGGTAGAGAGACTGGCAAATGTGCTACTTGATGGTAAGCTATCGGTACCGTAAGAAATATAAACCATTGTCAATCTAACCTTGGGAACTAAGTTATACTTCTTATGCCTGTAGATTGACTCAACAACACTTAAGTATTGTTGCTTATACGTAGAGTAAGGGTTGCATGGTACTTACCCATACGGGCTTGTGCAAAGACCACCAAGTGTTTTTTTAGAATAAATTAAGTTAAATTATCGAAATATATTACCAATGTGTAATTTAAATTCAAGATAGCCGTCCTACGAAGTCATGAGTGTTAATAAAATATTTAGGTTTTCGTGGCGACACCACGGATTTTTCAAGTGGTTAATTTGTGTTTATAATTCGTTTAAATTAGTATCTTGGTTAGCACGAAAACCTGTTAAACTTGCACCTGAATCATACCACGGTCGTATCCGATTAACCGCCCCATCAGACTATTATGAGTAAGACAACATTGAGAATGTACACGTGCACAGTTATTCAACCGCCAAACACCACTGGCTATACACTGGCTCACACACCCTTCAAACCAGAACACAAAAATAGTAAGTGTTGCCGCTTGGCCTTTGAATATGTAATGACTGGATTGTACCTACCCAGACATTATAGGCTTGCCTACCAAGTAAAGACTACTTTTATATTTTTCATGTAACTGACCTTCCCCTAAACGGTTCCACTGATTCCAATGGTTTTTTTGTGTAAATTTCAGTGGTTGGGTTAGATTAGATCCAGTAGGTAACATATAAGGTTTATGAACTCCTCAATATTTAAATATATTCATAAGTATTACCTACGTTGAGGTTCGGGCAATTGTTATTATAATTCTGACCGAAAGGGTCCTTGAATTATTCATTGGATGAAATATAAAGTTTAATTTAACCAATTGATGTATGTTAATGGAATAATATATATTCTTAACAAATGAATTAAGATCCCGGATTCCGCGTGAATTTTAATTAAAGATCGCGGTTTCAAATCTTAGTAATTACTGCTGAAACTTCAAGTGTTCACAATCTTTCTCGCAATTTAAACTAACTCTAAGCCAGTATTAGTAATGCTGATACTAAATATATTACAGAATGAGCTACAACGTTTACAGTTTTTCAGTCATTAGACAATACAAACCACTGATTCCCTGCGTTAAATCTATAATATCTACGAAAATATTAATTTAAATTACATGCTTTAGGGGCCATATTGATCTATATTAAATGCACAACGTATTTAAGGATAAGGATTAATGCTGTATTGCTTAAAATCGCTTCGAAACTAAGTCATTATTTCTCGTTAAAAGTAAAGGATAAAAAATGGCTATTGTGGGTTATCCCTAAGAGATAGACATATACTACCGCGGACTTTTTTGAAGACCTTTTTAATGTGTACATTACTTTAGTACATTATATTGATCTATCTCGTAGAGTTCAGCCAGCGTTTGCAATGTAAGCGCAAAAAATGTGTTTCTCTACTTTGTTGTGCATGTATTATACATATAAACCTTCCTCTTGAATCAATTTATCTATTAAAAAAAACCGCACCAAAATCCGTTGTGTAATTTTAAAGATCAAAGTATACATAGGGACAGACAGCGACTTTGTAATGATGGTGGCCATGCGGCAAACGAGATAACGCAATCTTATGCTAGAATTCGTGACAGCCAAATATTTTTTACAACCTTATAATACTTTTTCATTCATATGAGTTCAGTATAATAATAATAATAAAGCCCTTTTATTCCGAACCACAGTACAAATACCAAACAATACAATATTTATTTATTTATTTATAATATGTCACGCAGTTCGGCGTGCCTCTTGGCATAGGCCTCCTCCAGCTCTCTCCATTGAGCTCGATCCTCCGCGACTCTAGTCCAAAATGGTCCCAGGGTTAGGCGGATATCGTCACTCCATCTACTCTTTGGACGCCCAGTTAAGTATAAGGTACTGTTAATTATTTTAACTTAATCAGAAGTAGTTTTTAATTCAAATATGACGTTTAACAAATAAATGTATGCTTTACTTATTCATTCATTCGAATAAATAAGATTAAGCTCAGTTTCCGTGCGTTCTACGTGACTCGTTTTCGAAGTATTAACATACTTTAATAAACTGAAATTCAAGGGTTGAAATCACCCCGACCGCTTAAACTTTAAAACGTTTAGACCATCGTAGCTTTAACGGAAAACTTGTAAAGCTTGCTATCCACATGTTATAAGCAAAATGTATTCTATATTTGATCTGGTACTATGTATGTATGCAATAGCGGAATAGAAGGTACAATTTTATCCTCTAAAAGTGATGGTCGTTCTCGACAGGACGTGACGTTTCTATATGAACGCATCCGATGCCGGTAAAATTAATCTTTTTTTAGGCATTTTAATACAATTAGCATCGAAGCTATTTATTCGCCTTCTCGAGACTGCGTGGAACGTATATTTAATTGTTTTTTTTTTTTACTTGAATCTAATTTCCGAACCGGTAGTTCTTGATTTAGTTCAGTACATGACAATTCGAAACTGTTTTTATGAGCCTACTTGAAATGATAATATTTAGATTTTGATATTAAATTATATAATTGGATCCCCAACAGTCGTACATAATATACATCGAAAACTTACTTTACATTAAATTAAACTATGTAAAACCAAAAAAAGAGGTAACGAATTAAATTTAAAAACTTTATTTTAGTTTAAAAAAAAAAACAAAACAAATGACGTAATTTACTCAATTAAAATTTGCATTATAAAATACATGACATGTTTTCATGAATGATGAGATCAAGATCAACGTAATTACGTTATTTCCGCTTTATGGGAGTATCAAGACTGCCAACTCCTTTTTTTTTTTTTTTTTTTCGCTGGAAAAACGCTTTACGCGCTTCCCCCACGTGATGGAAGGTGGAGGGGGGTGTGGGACTCCCCGGAGCCCTGGACGCCGAGTGCGCCCGGGTACGCCGGGTTTACCCACTAAAAAACCAGCGGTACCCTCTCCGTCTTTCGGCGGGCGCCACGGGATCGCTTGCGCATGCTACCGTGACGCCCTGACGGTCAAGACTGCCAACTCCTAGACTCAATGCGGACTGAGAATTTATTAACAAAAACCCAATAATGTTTCTGTTGGGGTTTAGCAACGAGGCACCAATGCTAATACATTTACGTCGCTTAGGTACGTCCTTTCGTGTGCGTCTTGTGAGATTTCTACTTATGTAAATAAAAAACAACAAAGCATTTACGATATAAGGATCAATACTATGTAAATAAGTTGAATTAACGGCATCGTGAATTCACCCCAACCTTATTTCAACATAAAATAGTTTGAGGAATCATACAATATTACAATAGAACACCAATAATATACGAATTAAACGTTAATTACGCATATAAATCGGTTTTATAAATTTCGCGTGAAACCGGAAAAGGTTACAATGAAATAAACAGAATTAACCTCATCATTATATATTATAGGTAATATTTCATGAATATAATTATATTAAGGCCACAAACGATTGTGCCGTGTAACAGCGAACTATAAATTTAATAAAAAGTAATTATAAAGGTCACTGAACCGTGACACAGCCCAGTGGCTAAAACGTTACCCCAGATTGCGAGTCAAACCTCATCAAGCACCACTAAAATTTGATGAGATTATAGTTCATCTCCTACTCGGCACTTCAGATATAATGAGTAGGATCTTTTCATCTTTCCAGCCGGACGTCCACTGTGGACAAAGGGCTCTCCCATGAATTTCCCACATCTAGCTACTTCCCGTGACCCTCACAAGATTATCAGTCTTTTTATTTGTGCTATAGTTGGAAAACGGACAAGAGGTTTACCTGATGGAAAATGACTACCACCGCCCATGAATACGTTCATCACCAGGCTTGCAGTTGCCGGCCTTTAAGAAATGTAGAGGCTCTTTTCTTGAAGGTTGCCAAGTTGTATCGGTTCGGAAAAATCGCTGGCGGAAGCTGGTTCCATAGTGTGCAAGGCAGAAAATGCCTTAGAAATCGCGCTGTTGTAGATTTTCGGACATCTGGGTTGTTCGAAAGTCTACCTTGTAGGGCAACCTATGGTGCGTATTCCGCTTCGTGGTTGCAATTCAAGAATTTTTCTAGGGCGGCTGTCAGTTCTACGAGCTTAGTGCCCCCCACTTCCAGTTATGACTTTTAATACATGAAATATGATTGATTGAAAATAATAAAAAACAATGCCGTTTCTACTCGTATATTCTAGAAAGAATCTATTATAAAAACAGTTTTGCCCAGCAAACTCATTTCTAATGTTAGTCAAGTTTGATAATATATCGCGCGACAAATTCAATGGAAGTTCGACCAAAATGTCTTATGCAAATCTTGGGGACAGTTGGCTCGCTTTAATGAAAGCCTAATGGTTCTTATGACCTACATTTGGTATTCCCCTACAACTACACATCATAATAATATATAACAATGTTTCTTGCGGTTTCGTCTGTAAATAATGAATTCGGTGCAATATAGTTTAACGATATGGGCCTTGCGACGTGAAAGTTAAGGATTTAATCCTGACCCCTTACCTTGCACAAGCTTTGGATCCGTTCAATATTATTGTATGCTAAATTGTAGCAACATTGTTTTTTATAATAAAGTCAGTCGGACGGGCAAATAGGCCACCTGATGGTAAGTTTGACAACTTGACAACTTGACAGCGCTAATATCTATGGGCGGTGGTGACCCATAGATATTAGCGCTGTAAGAAATATTAACCAAACCTTACATTAGCAATGCGCCACCAACATTGGAAACTAAGATGTGCCTTGTGCCTGTAGTTTTCTATGATATCAGGTGGTAGCTTAACATTTAATATGATCCAGAAAATGATTTTTATTCAATATTCCTTGTTAAGCCTTGTTGAATCTATACTAATGTCTGTTACCTCGTTACGATTAAACCGCTGAACTGAGTTACATGATTTTTGGTATTTAAATAGTCTGTATCCTGGGCACCTCGAGGGGTTAAACTGGGGGGAGGGGACGGTTTATGTGCCATAGGTAAAGTTTTATAAATTTCACGCCGGTAAAATCGCAGGTTCAGCTATATATTGAGTTTGATTGTCAGTACTTTAGTGATTTGTACTGAGTTTCTTGGATATATTTAATAACACAATTAAACTATTAGAGCGAGAAATCATAATAAAATGTAAGGATAAAATAAAACGACACTTGATTTGTATATCATGTATTACGATCATTACCTCCAGTTTCTGAAATACTTGTCAAAGTCTGAATAATGAATTTGATTTAAATCTTTAATATCATTGGTCAATGGCTGACAATGACGTGATAAGCGACCAATAAGCGTCCAGTATTTTTTTAATAAATCAGACTTGATACAGTTTCTCAGAAATTGGTGATTAAACATTCATGTACAAAATATAAATACAATTTCTACAAAAATATTCACAATTCTCATTCGTTTTCTAATACTGCGTACTATCACATAAGTACATTGTTTAAAATATTATTATCACACGCTCAGACTACACAAAGGTAACTTATATTTAGAAAATAATGTAATACTTATGCGTCAGAAACATTTCTAACAAACATTACATATAAACGTTGCACTCAGTATCGAAATCAAAATTTTACTCTCAACACACCCAAAGTTTTGCACACATGGATAGTGCGTTCGGAAATATCCAAGATATCCGTAAGTATCTATTTAATATTTGTAGGCTTCTACACCGTATGACGTCACAATGTTTATATTTTAAATGGATTATTACACTACCCACTTCACACTGCTTCCGAACAACATCTACACCATCCAACCAATAATACACTATAAAAATTATCGGTATAATTATACAGACGATCAGTCAATTCTACTAAAATGTTAACACTTCATCGTAATCGAATCGTTTATGATATTCCGATTCGATTACCATTCAGCCGTTTGTTTTTTTTTCCTATGATATAGTAGCCCGGGACGAACAAATGATCCACCTGATGGTAAGTAGTCATCACCACCCACAGACATTAGCGCTGTAAGAAATATTAACCAAACCTTACATCACCAGTGCGCCACCAACCTTGGGAGCTAAGATGTTATAAGCTTTGTGTCTGTAGTAGTTAAAAAAAAATCTCAAGAGCTCAACACAAGATTATATAGATGATAAAAAAGGCGTCGAGTTAGTAATTGTTGAATTTCAGGCGGGATATGTATATATAATATTAATTGTATTTGATTGACATAGCTTTTTTGTATCCAGAAATGAATTTTCATATATTTGTTTAATTTTTCAGCCATTGTCCTATTCAACTAACTCAACGATCCAGTTGCAGTTCAGTTCAGTTCAAGTTGGATCGAAAAATAATGATCGTATCAAAACATATATAAATAAATAGAATTGACCTTCAGTTACGATTATTTTATATTCGTATTGTCGAAGTTGGAACGGTAACGTATAAAAACATTTATAAGTTAGTAGTATTGACCCCCAGTACGTAGCCTGACGGTTTTTGCAAGTTTTATATAATATCTAAAGCATATATTTTTATCAATAACTTAATATATATGAATCATAATATTTTCTTAATATAAAACTTAGTATAATTAATATTAAGATAAAATAATTAGTTATTAATAATAATAATTAAAAGGCATATTCCTCCCGTTCACATTTAAATAACACATAGTTCGAGGCACTTAAATTCGGGTTACGTTAATCTACATATATATTACACTTATAACAATCTATTCTATTATCACAACAATAACAAATCAGGGGCATAAGGTGGTTTAACTACTCTAACAATAAGCCCCTGATTTAGGCTATTAGAAGGCTGGGCCTTTTATAAATTTTTGCCTACTTATACGAGTATGTCTAAATAAATACATCGTGTTTTGAACACGAGACGTTTTCACCGACGTAACAATTCGCTAAAAAACCTACAAGGCACATTTTTAATTACAAAACTAAATATTAATTTCTATATTCGACTATGATATAAGTTTAATTATTTTTCCTTTAAGTTTCATAGCCCCTAGTTTATTTCAATTTACTAAAAACTACTTTTACGACGATACGAATCTCTCTAAAGCATTTGCGATACTCACAAAGTTCCTAAGATTTTTTTTTTCATAAAGTCAGAGAAATCTTCAATATTGATATTATACTCTTGCTGATATTTAATACAATCAAATGCAATCAAAGTCTCGTCCTGACAGGGGAAGTTTTTCTCTCATACGTTTCAAACAATCTACTCCCATTGGTTAAAAATACGGTCGGCTGTTTATCTTCGACCACCGTTTCGTCAGTTTTGTCAGACTGTTCCTTTTCCTCTGAAACTTTTTCTTCTACCTGCGTTTTAAATATTCGCTTTCGACCAGGCATCTTCCGACCGATTTTCGCCACTAATGGATGTAAAAGTAGCTCGTCAAATGCGTCTTTTTCTGTAGCAGTTATGAGGCCGATGATTACTCCAACGGTGACACATGTTGCCGTACCGATCACTGCGTACCACATGTACGACACTGAATACATCTTCATTAACGCTGTGAATCTGTAAGCATAAGAAATATTTTCATGATGTCGTAAAATTTCATATTTTTCGTCTAAGTTGCCGTAATCGGACATAATAAGTGGCTGCAAGACGTGAACTTTAGCCGATGATTCTGAGTTCAAGGTTCCGGGGCGAGCACCACTGAATTAACGTGCTTAATTTGTCATTATAATTCAATTCATGCTCGGCGGTGAAGTAAAATATCTTGTGGAAACGCCACGTGTATCAAGTGCAGCAAGCTCAAAACTTCTCCTCAAAGAAGGAGGGTTTTCCCATCAGTGGGACATTAACAGGCTGTTATATTTTTGTCTAATTATATATTTTAATACCCGTTCAAGACAAAAAATCATTTGATATAAATAATAACTTTGTCTAAAGACATAGGAACACTCTCTTTTCCTTGGCTTTCGTTATCAGATAAGCCGGTAATCCACAGAAACATTGGATTGTGAAGCTTCTATGGATACAGGGCCATTTCATAACTGTGATCTGCTATTAAGAATTTATAAAAAAGCCAAGGATTTAAAACCTTAAATGACTGGCAATTAAAACAAAAACATCGATATCTAAACCCTTATAACAAGAGAGCCGCTAGAGTTTAAAACACGAATTGTATATATATTATTGTATATACAATACAATGGCTTTACCAAAAATTCTCTCGGAAAATGCTACAGGCCAATAAAAAGTAATAGGTAATTTAAGGCAAGGCATGACGTGATTATTACAATGATCATGTTTTGCGGTCAGTAGTCCCATGTTCTTTAAACTTTTGTAGGTGAAATTCAATTATACATGTTCAAACGTTGATTAAGTAAGTGTATTATTATATTGTAGAGCCGAGATGGCCCAGTGGTTAGAACGCGTGCATCTTAACCGATGATTTCGGGTTCAAGCCCAGGCAGGCACCACTGAATTTTCATGTGCTTAATTTGTGTTTATAATATCTCGTGCTCGGCGGTGAAGGAAAACATCGTGAGGAAACCTGCATGTGTCTAATTTCGTTGAAATTCTGCCACATGTGTATTCCACCAAACCGCATTGGAGCAGCGTGGTGGAATATGCTCCAAACCTTCTCCTCAAAGGGAGAGGAGGCCTTAGCCCAGCAGTGGGAAATTTACAGGCTGTTAATGTGAAAATTATGATATTGTATGTTGGGTGTTGACGCGTTTGCGTGAGCGTATTCATTTCATACATGTGTGATGTGTGACCGTATTATTTGAAATTACTTACACAATTGATTCCTTTGGTTTGTAAGGTACGTGAGTGCTGTCTAAAACTTGTAGCACTGGGGCGAGCTGAGCTAATGTTTGGTTCACAACTACCGGTAGAGCCTTCGGACTTAAGACGCTAAGCGTTGCATTAGGACAATTCTGTGAAACATAATTTTATACATCAATATAGCTAACTTTTCTTGGTGGTAGGGTTTCATCTGGGTGGATACCACCAAGGTGCAATACTTAGTATTCTTGTGTTCATTTTAGCCACCAAGGTTGGTGGCGTATAAGGAATGGTTAATATTCCTCACAGTGCCAATAGCTAAGGGCGGTAATAACCACTTACCATCACTATAAACAAATGACATTATTTACTTTTTGATCTTTGTAATTGCTAATAAATACGTTTAATAAAAAGGACAAAATATTAAATCCTCATTATACAGAAATAAATTATTGATTAAGATCATAAAAGCTCACCTCAACAGATAAAGGCAACATAGCCACACTGTCGTTAACATACAGCAGTCTGCCCGTCGCCATCCAAGCCGTGATGAAGTGTGACGACAGCATCCCGCACAGCGCGCCCTTGCCGTTGGCCATCGGGAATATGGCGGCCAGCAGGAACACGCCGAGCAAAGCGCCGGAAGTCGCGGAAGTCACTAGCAGAGAACCTTCTATTACTCCCCCCACCATCCCCACGCAGAGGGAGAGGCACATTATTGCTATCGCTGTAAAATATAAACGAATCGGCATCAGTAACAAAATATAAGAACAGTCAGAATGAAAGAGTTTTCTGAATCACGCTAACGTTTGGTTCACCCAGATGTGTATATAGGGGACTCTGAAAATATATTGTTGGCACTTTTGAAATGTCGTGTTTTATTGAAATTACGTATTGGTAACAAGTAACGAATAAATCAGACATTTACGACATCCTTGCTACATCAAGGATTTTAAAAATAGCCGCTGTATAAACTTTTCTACTTTCTAGTGAGTTTTTATTTAAAAAAAAAAGACTCACAATAAACAATTCCTATAATTTTAATGACGGTTAACTGTTGCTTGTCGTTGATTCCTTTAAACGCCGGCGCCTGTGACACGAAGTCTTCCCATGTGACGGTAGATATAGAATTCACATTTGACACCAGAAAACTGAAAAAAGAGGATTTTTTAATGAAAAAATAAAATATGATTACTTGATGTTATCTAGATTTCATTTAATTAAATTTACATGACAGACACATTCCTCATAATTATAGTCTAGCTGGTTGATCTAAAGATATTTTTATAGCAATAAATCTATTCTGTAATAACAGACGCAAAACGTTAAAGTGTAATACTGTGTAACGTGAAAGTTGAAGTTTAACTACACACGACACGACTTTAACTACACACGACACGACTTTAACTACACACGACAATAATCTTAACGTTTAAAGTATACATGCATCTTATGTAATAGGCGTACTTTCATTAACGCTATAGGAGATGTCATAAAATAAAAATACTTAATTAGATAATTAGCCAATTTTTGATCACTAGTCACTAATATTTATTCATATATAGACGACCTCCGTGGTCGAGAAGTGTGTACACCGGTTTTCATGGGTACGCCGCTCCGAGGTCCCGGGTTCGATTCCCGGCCGAGTCGATGTAGAAAAAGTTCATTAGTTTTCTATGTTGTCTTGGGTCTGGGTGTTTGTGGTACCGTCGTTACTTCTGATTTTCCATAACACAAGTGCTTTAGCTACTTACATTGGGATCAGAGTAATGTATGTGATGTTGTCCAATATTTATTATTATTATTATATATATATAGTACTAGGTGTTAGCCGCGGCTTCGCTTGAATTTTTGGTGCTTAGGCGTTAGGTGATATAGGTGGGGTTCGTCAGGTGCTATACATAAAAAATAGCCTATATCCTTACTTAGATTTCAAGATTTCTCCATACCAAACTTCAAAAAATTAGGTTCAGTCGTTTGGCAATGAAAGAGCAACAAACAGACAGAGAGACAGAATTACATTTTCTTTTATAATACGAGGATAGATAATCACCAACTCACCTCAAAGCTCCATTAAATAGACTGCCCAAAAACAATCCAAGCATTCCAGGCAGAAACGAGAACTGATCTTGAACGTAAAACGGTAACACCTCATCAGGAGCAACGATCCTTCCAGACATCAAAGGATCACAATATCTGTATACAGCATAAAGAGCCATACCAACGACCCAGGATAAGCTGAATAAGACAAAAACGGCTGGGACGTTCGCCAACAAGGTCCTCTTGACCCTGGTTTCGCTGGACATGGAACAGTAGCGCTGGACGAAAGTCTGCTGGCAGCCGTAAATTGAAACTGACATGAACAGCTGGCCAACTAAAGCTGACATCGTATCCACTCTAACTGTCGGGTCCCATGTGAAGCTGGAAAGATAATTTCTTTTTTACAAACATATTCAGAGAGTACAATATTAGACTTCTGGAATTATTAATAGTCGGCTTCGTAATTATTCTGAAATTTCTTAGCAGATGGGTACGTGGACGCACTGATTCGGTCACGATTTTATTCTCGTGAGGTAACCTGCACGAAAGTCTGTCACACGTATATCACAATATCAGTACGTAACGAACTAAGCTTCAAACGCTCTTCTCTCGAAGTTGAGACCTTAGCAAATAACAGATTCACCATGAGTCAAATCAAGTAACAACATACCTTATTTTAGTCTTACAGATATTTATTGCGTATCAAATTAGAAAATTAGTTTAAATGTAAGACGACCAATCAACATATCAATAGTAACAAAATATTGGAACAATTACGTCGTGTTACTGTATGATCAATATTATTTTCAAGAGGAGACTGCCCAGCAGTGGGATATTACTTAATATTATGCTTAACAACACCAGCTTCGTTTACTCTTGTAAATAAATACATTATTCTCAACGATTTATAAATATTATAGCAAGTAATTATAATATATAAGTGAAGACACTCATTATAAAATTGTTTCAATTGTAAATGTATTTATATTGTAATGTACATACATTCATGAATATATCTCCTAAACAATTACAGTGTTTTCCTACAGTCTACTCATATAGAACAACGACAAAAATATCAATGCTTTGAATGAAAACCTGTTTGTTTAACGGAAAATCGTTATAAGGCTTTAGAGATATTATATTCGCATTCCTTTTTGAAACGAAGTTCTTTTACGCGGCTTCCAGTAGAGTGAACTGGCAGATATCGTCACGTATAGAAAAAACGTTATGCCTTAGCCCTTCAGGCGACCTTCCCCTCTCTTTCCCTTTCATTCTGTCTCTTTCTATTTTATATAGTTTAGTATAACATATATTTAATACGGTTTTATAACAAAATATTTTAACTTATTTTTTGTTATTGTTTTAATTCCCGTGGGATGTTTAATGATAATTTTATTCGTTTTCATTTAATTATTAATTACGTTGTTGTTAAATTATTTTATTGTGTATGAATTCTTTAATACAGAAAACAAATGTTACAATTTTTTTTTTTAAGTACTTACTTAAAGAACTTGAATCTGTTTCCCTCGACGTTATCGCTGAAGACCTGCTGTGGTCCACCAGCTGTCACCGTTGCCTGGATTATGAACGCAGCGCTCACCATCACCATTGCAAGGGTTTGGATCACGTCGGCTCTGAAAGTAAAGTAAGTTTTTATAATATTAACTATATTATTAAAAATGTTAAATAAAACAACAAGCGTACAATTTCAGATCTTATATATACTAGTTGTCGAGAGTGGCTTCACTTGTGTAAAGGTTGGTTGTTAGACGTTAAGCATAAAGAACTAATTCTTCCTTTGGGAGCTAACTTGCATCATACCAAATTTTATCAAATTCGAATCAGCGGCTTGGCCGTGAAAGAGCAACAGACAGACAGACAGTTTATAATACTAATATAGATTTAAAATCTATAACTTTGGCCAGAGAGCCATAACTATCATCCCAAAAGTTAATCGAAGAACGTCTTCTGTGATGTGTATGAATTTGATTTTCAATTTACTTATGACCTTTTTCATTTAAGGAACCACTCTGTTAACTAATTGTGTGCGGTATTCTTTGTCAAAGATCATTAGTACTTTAATACACACACATATAAATATATTCTTTACACTGTCAATACGCAGCTACATATGGGATTTAATATGTTATATACCTTGACCTTGTAATTTCTCATTAAGCTGAACAAAACATTGCAAATTAATAACATTTCGGTAGTACAAGTGCTTTTGTGCAGGCACAAAGTCTTATCATTGGTTCAATGTTTCAGCCTCACCAAAAAAGACAAAGATACAAAATAAAAAAAACGCGCATCCACTGTACACGTGATAGAAGAGAACCTTTTAAAATATTCCTTTCTCTTTCTTTCATTCCCATATCTATCTTCTGTCTCATGTAACGGAATTAACTTTAAAAACCTTAATTCTTTGTCGGACTCACCTGATTGCAGCTGCGAGACCGCCCAGTAGATTAAAAACGATGGCTACAACTGTTAGCGCTGCGGCTGATGCCCAATGTGGCAGCGCAAGTACAGCATGTAGAGCCACAGTGGGAGTATACACCGTCACTGCAAGGTTCAGGGTCTGGCGGAGGAGGAACGTAGCCGCCGCCAACCGTCGCACCCAAATCGAACCGAATCTCATCTAGAAAAATGATACGCATGATTACGATACTCCAATGAATATATTTTTTTTATTCCCCCTTTACTTTCAAACGGCCAAGAAAACGCGATCAAAGCGCCATGGGTACACAGTAGAAATTCCCTACCTATGTACGAACTGCTTCGAATTCACCTTTATCATTCGCACTGCTAAGCTGTGGAACACTTTGTTTGAGTCTGTATTTCCCGATTGACACGGTACCGTGTCAATGCTTGCCATCAGGCAACGGTCAAACGCTAGTCTATTAAGAGTAAAAAAAAATAGTTTAAAAGATCGTATTTTGATTGATAGAGTCGAAGCACATTTATAACAGAAGCAAATAGTACACATTAGGATTGCACGTTCGGCGGTCAGCGTCTATTATGGTGAAGGGCGCGGTCTGAAATTATCTCCATGCTTGTGAGGGATATATTGAACTTCCCTAGCACTTCACAGTAACCAGTTTTGGTTTTGGTTAGACTTGTCTCAAGTAAGATTGCATGACTTTTAAAAGTATATTTTTTTAGTATTAAGTTCAACGCCATATTGATTTACTTATAGTCTGGTAATTTGAATAACATGATTTTAATTAAATCAAATCAATTTTATTCAAGTAAACTTCACAACGAAGCGTTTTTGAATCGTCAATATTAAAATACTACCACCGTTTCGGAAAGCAGCTTCCAGCGAGAAGAAAGGGCAAGAAACTCGCATAGTTGCTCTTTTCAAATAAACAGATTTACAATGCTGTTTTTTTACAATAATTAGTATCCTGTGATGGAACCCGAGCCTAAATCCAGGCGTTTTTTTCTAAAAGTACTCTTTTAATGAATAATAAGACTTATTTATTAATTTAGCCTTAATAAACTTTTTAAATTTCGTAAATGGTAAATTGGTTACATTTCCCGGTATCTTATTATAGATGCGTATACCATTGCCCAAAAACGTTCTCTGTACCGTATGCAAACGGAAAGTAGGGATTACTAGTTTATTCTTATTTCTTGTATTAATAGTATGTATATCAGCTTTTATGGAATACTTTTGTATATTCTTCATTGCATTGTGTATATTAATGATCCTCCATGTTTAGCTGATTTTCTAAAGAACGCACTTGACAATTTATAATTGTAAATACTAGGTGGTAGATGATTTTAATCTACAGTATCACTTGACCGAATTATATTGTGCCTTATTCGTTTATAAATAACAATGTATTCAAATATTATAATAAGAAATATATATTTTATTAGAGTTTTTTCAAAGGTATCTTGAGATGATTTATTTTCGCAATTTAATCAAGAGATTTATACAAAGTTTACTTTTTGTGTAATATTATCCGGAAATCTTAAACGAGTATTCAGTGAAATTGCTCTTAAACAATCTAAGAATATTTTCACAGTATACCGGATTTTCGATTGAAATACGTTTTGAAAACGATAAAGTCTGTTTGAAAAATGGGGGTGATGATACACATATTAAAAGGAATTTAAACTCTGATGATATCGACCTGATCGATTTCAGTCACGGCGGACAATATCAAAGAAGGCTAATCAACTACGCAGGACTAATTATTTATTATAGTATCAATACAAGTACACTTTCATAATCCGATGGCAAGACCGAGATGGCTAGAACACGTGCTTCTAACCGATGATTGCGGGTTCAAACCCACGTGAGCACCACTAAATTTTCATATGCTTAATTTGTGTTTTAATCCATCTCATGCTCGGCGGTGAAGGAAAACATCGTGAGGAAACCTGCTGTATCTAATTTCAACGAAATTCTGCCATATCTACCAACCTGCATTGGAGTAGCGTGGAGGAATATGCTCCAATCCTTCTTCTCAAAGGGACAGCATTGGGAAATATACAGGCTGTTAATGTAATGTAAGGAAAATCCGACACAACCGGAAAGATTTCCGAATTTTTCTGCACAGAAGTGCACACCTCTAACTTCCACTGAGAGTTGATACTGGGAATTTTTCGACATAAAAACTCAATAACTTTTTAGATACAAATTCAATCCAGAATCGGGATCTGAAGCCTTATATCTAACCAATAGACCAACGATGCAATCATTCGAAAAAAGAACGCCCTTTTCGAAACTACACAAACGATATAACAAGTGAGTTCTTACAGAATAATACCACAGTTTAAATAAAAGGCAAATGTTTGATATCACCTTATCGCTGTGAAGTGATTACTTCGATTCTGAAATTAACGATTGCCGCAATTTTTAATTACACATTCGTAATTTCAATTTCTTGTTCGACTTCTATACTAATATTATATAGATTTTTATTTGTTTGTGTGTAGGGAATAATCTCCGGTACTTATGATCCAATTCTTAAATGTTTTCATTGGTAGAAAGCTGCGTTACTCATGAGAGATATAGTGTATACATTAAATTTATATCATACTAGTTGCCATATGCGATTTCTTTCGCGTTTTAAAGGTTGGCATCAGATGGCAGGTATTAAAAGCAGCCTATGACCTCCCTTGGAGTTCAAGATTGCTCCATACTAAGTAACATTAAATTCAAAAAGACATATTGAGTTAGATTAGTTTTTTATAATATTAGTATATATTATGTGTTTATTAATGCACCCGTGCGAAGCCGGGTTGAGTCGCTAGTCTATAGACATTATGTTGACACGTTTTCATTCGTGTGGACCGTATTGTTTACTTGTATCAAACGAATTCCAACACACTTACTCAGTCGACATGCTTGATTGGCAGACGAACGGATAACCAATCACCATAATAAGATATGGAACTATTCTCTCCAAGGATTAAATTAATATTTTTTGTTAAATTAAATCAACGTAACATGTACAGCCTGTAAATTTCCCTCTCCATTTGAGGAGGCCTCCTCTCCATTTGAGGAGAAAGTTAGGAGCATATTACACCACGCTGCTCCAATGTGAGTTGGTGGATTCTATGTGGCACAGTTTCCTCACGATGTTTTCACACACAAAATTAAGCACATGAAAATTCAGTGATGCTTGCCTGTTTGAACCCGCAATCATCGGTTATGATGTACGTGTTCTAACCACTGGACCACTCGGCTCTTAATGAACGTAATAAATTCATCTAATTATTATTAGTAGTATATTTTTTGCTGTCATTTCTCTTATTCTTACGCACACTAAGGTATCTTGTAAGCACTCACACTAATGCTCGCCGGTAAAAATTTAACGTGGGGAGCGTCTTCGTGATTGAATTGATCAACACTCGACATTGCATTATAATCATTACGCACTCACTTATCGCTCGCTTGGAATAATACCATTACATCCAGCTTAAATGTAACTTAGTTTTAAATAAAATAAATCCTATATCACTTCGTAATGGTGAACGAATTATTAAAATCGTTTCATTAGTTTCGGTAGTTTTCTTGGAGAGCATCTTTCCTCTTTTTAATAAAAGATTGTTATTATTTTTAGTTTTTGAATTAAAATATTTTCAATATTTATCTAATAGGTAGACGGACAATTGAGTCACCTGATGGTATGAAATTTTAACCATTAAAGAATGAGCCACTGTGCCTGTAGTTACACTGGCTCACTCGCCCTTCAAACCGGAATACAACAATCCTGAGTATTGTTGTTTGTCGGTAGAATATCTGATGAATGGATGGGGACCTACCCGGGCAGGCTACCACAAAGCCCTACCACCAAGTGGATGCATGAAGAGTGTAAACGTATCTACCGAGACGGGCTCACACAAAAAAATAGTGTGAAAAAAATATTGGGTTGGCTTTCATAATTGAACCTCAAATCTCATTAATATCGTTATCAAACGACGAAAAGAATTTGATTTAAAATTGAAACTTACCTGAAGATACTCATACACGGAGTTTGTGCTGAGCCGGTAATATACCGGTATAAAAATCCAGCAGACCAAGGGGAAGGCCAGCATCATGCCGTACAAAGTCTCCCACATTGCTGAACCATAATACACCATCTCTGATGGAAATCCTGGAAGGAAATGTCTACTTTTAATATAGAGAAAAAATATACATAATGAATAGTTTTAAAAAGATTTGTTATGAAACCCTCGCTTGGAGCGGTCCCTTTCGTAATATATTGTGTATATGTATAGTGTATATATACATATATATTATATTATATATCTAACATTCAAGCGTCAATAGAGCAATGGTTTACTGCCCCTTGGGCTGTCGTCGTCCCCTAACACAAGTGATAAGCTCAAAAGGAGAGGTAAATAGGAATATTAGTAATTCCTCAACTAATTTGGGGCATTGTTAGTATTCTTTAAAAAAAAATTGATGTAACAGAGGCAATTGTATTTATTAACAACGATTGAGAGTAATTAAATCTTAAGTAATTAAATTGTATTATAGCCCGTATGAATTAAAACAATAACAAAAAATAATTTTAAATAATGTTATGTTACGCCATATGTGATAGAAAGAGACAGATATAGAGAGAGAGGGAAAGGACGTCTGGGGGGGGTATAAAGGTAAAGCAAAGGTAAAGTAAAGTAAAAAAAAAAAGTAAAAGCCGAGTAAATGAACTTAGTTCCAACAATTTTAATGTATTTAATTTGTGTTTATAATTCATCTCTTGCTTGGTGGCGAAGGATAACATCGTGAGGAAACCATCGAACCAACCAACCAGGAATTGTGCCTAAAAATCTATAGATGCACTTGCTCACCGACACTTCAAACCGGTACATAACAACACTAATTAGTGTAAAATTTATTACTTTCCACAGCTATAATAGAAAAATATTTACATATTTATTAAATTACACTAACTTCTAATTTAAAGCACTCATATGATATGTTAATCAAATTGAGTATTCAAGATGGGTATTTGGTTTTCAATAAATTCACTTCAACGAGTCGTAAATATAGTTTTAGTGGATTCCATCGCGATAAGAGTAAACTGCGTATGTAGCTAAATGTTGCAGATTTTTTTTTCAGTTATGTCAAATTGCCATAAATATTCATTTATAAACTATTCAAGCTTAGACCGATTTACTTATTTCGTGTTCTGTTTGAAATTTTGTTCTTTTATAAAATTGGTAGGACGCCTGGCAAATGGGCCACCTGATGGGTTACGTCATCCATATACATTGGCGCCGTAAGGAATATTTGCCATTTCTTTCAACCCCAATACGCCACCAAGCTTGGTAACTAAGATGTTATGTTACTAAACACAATAATACTGAGCATTGCTGTTTGGCGGTAAAATATCAGACGTGGCAACTTCCTCAACAGGCATACACAAAGCCCCAAGTAGTTTTTTTTTTAAATAAAGTAATATTAATTGAATGAATATTCGACGCTGTTAATTAAATACCTAATACAATACCCATATTTAATGTAAATACAGGTCAAGCTCCATTTGGAGTCTATTTCGCAAAATAATTATGATGATAATGAATGATGATCTTTATATTTCGGCTGCGGTGACCATTTTCAAGGGAGCTGAGCCAATTGTATGAGTCTTAGTATAGTGGACAAGTGCCCTTTATTCCCTCCCTCTTATTATCCGATAGCAAATTCGACACGACCGAAAAGTGTTCGGACGCAGGGCCTTTACGTGCGTACGTGAATCCGAAGTACGGTAGTGTTGCCTTATTTTTTTACGATGACTACGGACTCTACTGGGAGATTTCGTCTCGGTAGAGCAACTTAACTGTCACACTTTTGCCTCTATAAATATTATTAAGTATTAATTTCAATACCCATAAACACCTCTACGCGTCCCTGAGAAAAGGGGTCCTGATGTACAGACAGACAAAAAGACAAACAAAAAAAGTGACCTTAAAAGAGTTGCTTTTTCCTTTCGAGGTACGGAATCCTAAAAATATTTTAAAAAACCTCAAAGTAAATATTAGCTACAGGAATAATTACTTCGTCAACCTTGGACCTTGAAGTGTAGCACAGTGATGGATTATTATGCGAATTTCAATTTAATACTATTAAAGATAACAATCCTTACAGAGACCCTTTATTTTATCACTTGAGAATTCAGATCTTTAACACCTAACGCTGTTTAACATCTTATTTTATCAATTAGAAATCAACTGTTCAATCGTAATTTAATATTGAATTTGACGCCATTGAGATAATCATAAACATATATTAATAGCGTGAGCCGATTTTTGTCCCAAAATGATCTCATTTTGAAGAGCTCCAGCCGTAGATGTGTAGAAATAAAGAGAATTCTTGATTGCAATTTACTAAATTGTTACGATTTAACAAATAATTAATTTTAGAGAGCGGAATAAAGTTACTGGCCACGTAGAGAGCGACGCAATGACTGTATAAAAAAAAAACAAATGTAAACCGTGCGAACATACATCATCCGTATACAATGAATTAAATTAAAAAAAAAAACTCGTCAACAAGTTTCGAAATTGGTAAAAATCTGTTGAATAAACGAGAATTTTCGCGTGCGACTCAGTCATTGTTAACTGGCCAGTAAAATGCTTAGATAGATACTATAATTTTTACGTAAACATAATTTAACCAAACTTTATCTATCTTAATAGATAGAATACTAGTCGTCCCGACTTCACACAGGTACAATGAGGGTCTACATATACCTTTTAAATTGAAGATCAAACATAAAAAGAAAAATCCTTGATTCTTCTGCCTTAACTTCTCAGCTTTTCGCGACTATAATATACGCCTTGAATCACTCTGTTTATTGTTGAAAACCGCATCAAAAACCGTTGCGTTATTTAAAGGTCTAAACATACAGACGGCAGGAAACGACTTCAATTTATACTATGTAGAGATGAAAATCAAAAAAACAAAAAAATAAATATTCCGTCCGTACAAATTTAAAGCAGGTGGAACTTCGATACAGGACTTCTCGTATAATATGATTTATATGTATCGCCAAACCTCCGAAATGCGCGGCGTTTTATGTATGCGTCGGTATGTTTTATATACTTAGGTATTTCAAAAACAACACGTTACTGTATATTACGATATAAATTCCTGTTATAGCGGTGGGTAGTACGGATGAATGTTTTTTTAAAATTAAATATTTAATTTTTTATGAGCCGAGATGGCCCAGTGGTTAGAACGCGTGCATCTTAACCGATGATTTCGGGTTCAAACCCAGGCAGGCACCACTGAACTTTCATGTGCTTAATTTGTGTTTATAATTCATCTCGTGTTCGGCGGTGAAGGAAAACATCGTGAGGAAACCTGCATGTGTCTAATTTCAACGAAATTCTGCCACATGTGTATTCCACCAACCCGCATTGGAGCAGCGTGGTGGAATATGCTCCATACCTTCTCCTCAACGGGAGAGGAGGCCTTAGCCCAGCAGTGGGAAATTTACAGGCTGATTATGTTTATTATGTTATTTAATTTTTGAAATATCGCAGGAATATATTTTTTTTTTTTATATGGTTATATGGCGATCCATAGTAGAGGTAGAGATGTATCCATCCGTCGTGTACTCGGTGTCTGAATACCATGTAGACTTATTTGGTAAGCCAGGTTTCCACCAAAATCAATGACACTACACATACATACATACATACATTACATAATAAATAAGTCCACAGAAGACAATTATAAATTTTTATCCTGAAATCTCGATATTTATGTAAAATCGTAAAGGCATATCAAACAATTAAACTCAATCAAAATAATAAACAGTTACCCCAAGGTAAACATGTCTGTGACATTTTCAAATAATAAATAAAAAATAAATATATAAAAATAACCATGGGGCTAGTGAGCCAGTGTAATTATAGAGAAAAGAGATATGTCTTAGTTATAGTGGTTAGCAGCGCATTGTAGTGTAAGAAGTGGTTTATATTTCATCTTATAGTAACAGTGTCTATGAGCAAAGGTCATGGTCATTCAGCTTATCTCCCTAAACTAGATTTTATGATTTTTTTTATAAGACTTAATAACACCAAACCTTTGCCATATTAACAATAATTAAAAAAAAAAAATCAAAGAAATTCTCTTATTTTATTTAAAATTACAAACGAAATAAAATTATTATATTTTTGGTAGCGTTAGAAAACCTAAATTTAGGTTTGTAATAAACGCTAACAAAATCTATCTACCAAAACATTAACATTAATTAACATTTTTAATACTTTTTAAATCAGTTATAACTGACTTAGAAAGTATGATTATACTTAGTGTCATGTAATTTAAAAATAGAATAAATATTAAACAGCTTCGTTTGCGTATGTCAAAATTAATTCGAACGAACAAACAGGATCGCATTGATCGGGCTTCGTATCATGCCTGTCCACGTGCGAAGTATAAAATACGTATAAAAAAACACGTGATTATAAAAAAATATGAAATATTACACCGTCTTGTTACTTTGTAATACGATATTGAGATTATTCCTATACCAAACCATTTGAATAAAAATTCTGAAACCGCAGCAAGTTCATGAAGAGATGACAAGCCGTATTTAATACAAAATCACTTGGGATATACGCTAGTAAATAATAATAATAATAATAATAATAAATAAATAAATAACATTACAGTTTATATTTTTCTTGCGCCTTAATAATAATAAATACAATTGTGTATGTGTGTGTCGGAGGTAGGAGCCTGAATTAGATTGACCTATACTAGGGGTCTCTTGGCTCTATCCTGGCAAATAGCGTGTCGTGGTCTAAATACTCGTCTGGAAGTCAATTCTAAGTTATTACGGTAATGAAACGCTCCCGATTCTATTTCGATCCAACTTCGACTATTCCTCACCAAAATTAAGGCCTCCTCTCCCTTTGAGATGATAGTTTGGAGCATATTCCACCACGCTGCTCCAATGCGGGTTGGTAGAATACACATGTGGCAGAATTTCGTTGAAATTGGACACATGCAAGTTTCCTCGCGATGTTTTCCTTCACCGTCGAGCACGAGATGAATTATAAACACATATTAAGCACATGAAAATTTAGTGGTGCTTGCCTGGGTTTGAACCCGAAATCATCGGTTAAGATGCACGCGTTTTAACCACTGGGCCATCTCGGCTCTCAATTTTAATCTTACGAGGACGAATTTACAGTTAGTTAGCGGACTCGCCCGTCAACCACTTGATTGTAAGTGTCACCACTGCCCATAGACATCGCCATAAGAAACATGAAGTATTTCTTACATCGCGAATTAACAGATACATGAAAACTAAGAGCTTGTACATTGGAACCCACGAACTTCGATCGAGACCAGCTTGTCTTAAATAAAACAAGTGCTCTGGTACAAGGAGTGCACTGGTCGTCTTCCCTCTCCCAAAAAACTATTTTTAAGGGACCTTCTTCGACATTCTGAACCATCATCGGCGAGACGACCCAATTTTTTTGCAACTTAGATACAGACAGGCCCTATTTAATATCCGCTTTTTATATCGATCAGACTATGACGAGTCTCGGTTTAACGTAGGTCATGATCTTATCACTGTAGCTATCGAAAATTTATTACAGCA
This sequence comes from Vanessa tameamea, assembly GCF_037043105.1. Taxonomy (NCBI): domain Eukaryota; kingdom Metazoa; phylum Arthropoda; class Insecta; order Lepidoptera; family Nymphalidae; genus Vanessa; species Vanessa tameamea. The sequence continues at coordinate 885,101 of NC_087332.1, read as the reverse complement.
GGCCTTTCTTGTAAAATACAGAAGCACTATGAACAGATCACGACGCGATTATATCATATATATATATATTCTATGTATAGAATTAAATACAAATTTCACGCTAGCATAAAGATTATACTGGTGCCCTGTGAGATCATATTTAAATATATACATTTGTATCTAAGACTTCCATTAGCATTCGCGTGGAGTATAAATGGTTTTTAAATTCATTGAAGGAAATCCAATTACTTGATGGGCTTTACGTTCCGGTCAAAAGGTTGAGTGAGCCACGGTGTCTGCGGGTACAATTGACTGAATATCTTAGTTCAATGTTGGTGGCGCATTGGTGATGTAAGGAATGGTTAATATTTCTTAAAACGACTTTGTCTATGGGCGGTGGTGACCACTTACCATCAGGTGGCCCATTTGCTCGTCTGCCTACCGATATCATAAAAAAAAATTGATATATGTACTGTAAATTTAGCACGTATACACATATAAGTTACGTGTTTAAATTTCACGAACTATAACGAAATTTTCATAAAATCATTTCCTCATCTAGTATTGTTTCTCTCCATTACTAATTATGCAAATTTACATAATATATAAGCGTAAGCGTTATTATATAAATATTATATAAACGCTTATTAATGATATCATTTCAAATGAATCATTAGACGTAAACATTAATCATCACATTTTTTTTCTCGAGTTTGTTTGTTTGTTTGTTTGTCGAGTTTGTTTTCTCGAGTATTAATAAAACATAACAAATTACTGAGTTTCTTGACGGTGTAGAATCTACTATAAATTTACATTTTTATATACCTATATATTCGGTATTTTGAGTTTATCACTCTCAGACAGGGAGACGGGCACATCTTGGGACTTTATTTTATAATATGTAAGTATCTACATTATATGACTTAGAACTTGTATCGAAATAAATCTATGTGAAAAAAATTTTTGTACCAAAATACAATTTGTTAAAAAAAACCTGTTAAATTAGCTTAACAAAAAATTCCTAAAATATTTTTAATAACGCACGAAGTAAATATATTAATAGTTACATTTCAATACAGACGCATTACAGACTAAACACGCTTATAAGAAATTTTAATATTAAATGGTATTAAAAAAAAATACATAAAATATACCCTAAATAATTAAATATGTATCGGAAAATATGCGCAAAGTCGGATGGGGTAGCGACTTACGTTTTCAATTAGAACTGCAACAATATTCAATGAATGCACTTCATATTAAAACAATAGAATATATTATTGTTATGTTCCAATTGCATAGGCGTTTGTTTCAGTTCATATTGTGTAGAACTTTGTCGGTGAGGCTATGTACAGGTCAACCTTGGCTTGTGTCACCTAGACTATAGCTCCAATTTGTAGCGTCAGCCAGTGTAATTAAACCAAATTTAACGATATCTTAGGTTCTATGGCTAGGTTAGTATTGTTAATGAAAGAAAAATGGTTTGTATTTAATTGTCTATATGTTCTATGTTCTACGCTATCTACGTTATGGCGCGCCAGAGATGAGGTATCTACTGTACCGTACAGTATAGTGCCGTCTTTACAAGCCCCCAAAGGCCGATATAATTGCTCACACTGTAAATTTTCTTCGCCAGAGCTCCGTGAAGTAAGGTCCCTACGAGCTAGACATGAACTCATTAATAGCTAGTGGATCACCCACGAAACTTCGCGTTTATTCAAAAGATTTATTTAGGAATTTCGGAACCTATGACAGGTTTTATTTTTTCATCGTAAACTGCAAGTCACTTACTACATTTGCCGCCAAAATTATGAAACTTTATTTAAATGATTTTTTTTAATGTCAAATAGTATACATTAGTTTTATTTAAGTGATAATTAAAGTCTGTCGATAACAATGTACTACTACTACTAATTTTGTATACGTTTATCATTTTTTTTCTTATACTCTAACCGGCCAGTAACTTACTCCGTTCTCTAAATTTTTTTTTTTTTTTTAATTTTATTAATTTAGTAAATTGCAATCAAGGAATCTCTTTATTTTTCCTCACATCTACGGCTGGAGCTCTTCAAAATTAGACCATAACCGTTTTTTTTGTGCAGCTATCGTCCCATAATCACTCTGACAAAAATCGGCTCACGCTATTAATATATAAAATTGTTTTAAAAATAACTGGACTACGAAGAGACAAAAGTGCCGGCGATCCAATTTTTTTTCTTAATTTTTATTCTGTACTTAGTGAGTTTTTACTTTCCAAAAGACCCATGGACATACTGTTTTTCAGCCACGTCGGAAAATCTCATTAAAAAACAGCGAACACTTCTTGTTTTTGAATTACACCAACGATTCCTATAAAGCTTGACATAATTATATTTATCCTAGTCGCTCCTTGCGGTTTTATCCGCGGCTAACGTTACTGTTCCGCCTCCGTGGTTCATATAACATCAACCAACTATATGTAATATTACTGTATAACCTATCTTCATAAATAGGATCGTAAGAATATTTGCTATTGATTCTGAGATTGGCGCTTTAAATAAACAAACGAACTCGTCAGCTCCAAAATATTAGTGTACTTGGTTGTGGGGTTGTGTGCTAGCCCGTCTGATACGACCTACTCATCAGTTATTCCATCGCTAAACAGTGTACTGTTGTGTTCCAGTTTGGGTGAGTGAGCTAGTGTACTACAGGCACAATCGACGTACTCGTTAACGCGTTTAACGTGCTTAACTTCCAGACTTCAGGCCGTTTATATTCATAATAGATGTCTATTGACGCCATATATAGAATACTCATATTAATATATTGTGTCGTTTCTAAATAGAGAATATTGCCCAATTGTTAACTCGTCTAATTTAATTTAACTGTTGTTTTTTATTAATTTTCAGAAGAAAAGTATGTTCATGATTTCATCCTTTAAGTGCCGAACGTCTTGTTAAGCGTACCCAGTGACAATAAAGCGCTTTAAAATCCTCTATTACTAAGTTCAATTTAATTCTGTGCAAGTTTAAAAATCTGCCAAATACTTTTTCTTGTTTCAGTATCTTAAAAATTTACTGTGATCAAATGAATGAAAAATGAGCAACCGAATAATGAAGTCATATATTGTATGATATTATATAAGTATATTAAATGATTGAGAAATTAGCAACACTTAATTTATTATACGAATTTCTTTATCTTTCGTTATCAAACCAAGCGTATTGTGTGTTGCTACTTTATATTAGTAACATTTGATCATTATTGATTTCTCGAAAAATAAAGTGTAATTCTCTACACATAAATTAATCTGTAGACAGTTTTCAGCATTTGACGTCAAACGAGTGACGTTGTATACATACCTTTTAGCATCAGCATCAGGATTCTAACCACTAAATTTTTAAATGTTTCAATAATAAATTCACAATTGACAAAGGAAAAAATCGCGAGGAAAGCTAGGAACAGAGTAGGTTGCAAACCTTCTCCTCTAAAATAAGAGGAGGCCCTAGCCCATCAGTGGCCCTATCCCTTACTTAGGTACTGTACAGAAATAATGTGCCGAGTTAATGTATATAAATTCGAATACGTACAAACAAACATAAGTGTTGTATTATTAATTTATACCTTACATCATTACCATACGGCTTAATTTAGCATGAAACGATTCATCAACATACGTAGCTTGGCCTTACATTCTTATTATAAATAAATATAAATATAAATATTGGACAACATCACATACATTACTCTGATCCCAATTTAAGTAGCTAAAGCACTTGTGTTATGGAAATCAGAAGTAACGACGGTACCACAAACACCCAGACCCAAGACAACATAGAAAATTAATGAACTTTTTCTACATCGACTCGGCCAGGAATCGCACCCGGGACCTCGGAGTGGCGTACCCATGAAAACCGGTGTACACACTACTCGACCACGGAGGTCGTCAAATTAAAATATCAAATATATAAATATTTTCACCTCAAGCCTATTTCTCCGATAATAACGTCTTTCATTTGATTGAAAATTAAATATAATAAAAAGTTTCAAAGCCAAATTATCCTTTAATACGATGATATCCTTGGAGGAAATGGACAAATAGGATTTCCTACCCTCCAATTATATCCTACGATCCCAATATCACTTTCGTACGGGCCGTTGCGTGCGGCGGTCGTTGAATAGTTTACCACATTTATGGTCTTTGTTTCTTATTGATGTTAAATCATATTAGTTTAGTAATTCGTAGTAATTGCTTATTTTAATTAAACGATTGCGTTGGTTTGATGCGTCCATGTTGGTTTTAGCAAGTGTAATATAGATAGTGTTAACATTTAAATAACAGTCGTTTTATTATTCTGAATTGTAAGAGATAGAGGAGTTGTGTTGTTTATTTTTTTTTTTTTTAAATTACTGATAATCAACGACTTACCTAAAAAAGACCGAACTCCCAATGTCCCTCTAGAGACAGAAAGTATCATGGACAGTGTCGATACCCCTCCGCCGGCAAATATATAAGCCCTCTTGGCATCACCTCCGGCTGCTGCATCCCTCTTTCTCCTCCAGAGTGGTGCACATGACGTCGCACACACAAACAATCCAAACACGAGGCATTCCCACACTAACCAACCCGTATTCATTTTGTATCTGAAACAAAAAATAATATACGTTAATTATATTTATACTACAATACATAGTTTTCGTTTTTTGCTTTATTCACTAGCAAGCTCTCAAAAGTTTATGAGGTGCAAGTCACCCCAAATAAGTGTAGGTAGAAATAAGATCTATATTGTCCTCTCATGAGCTCCTCCTGGCCGCGGACAAGGCGGCAAGAAGCCTTTGAAGTATAGCGTAATACTGTATCGAGGGTGGTAATCGCGGGAGTTTTGTTATATTAGAATGCCACAAAACTCGATTCAAACCCAGGATCTTGATCTTCCTCAGATTTCTTGTTGAAAGACTTGTCCAGTTTAACGCCTGGATGGGGAACGTTTTTATTCCATACTCGTGGAAATTGTATGGAGGAATTAAAAGAACCGAACAGTGTTATACAATCGATGGCACTTGGACGATAAAAAATATATCTATACTAATATTATAAATACGAAAACAAACTCAAGAAGTATGTCTGTTAAGCTTTCACGGCCAAACAATTGAACGGAATCGGATAAAATTTGTTATAAAGTATGCTTGCCCCAAGGATAGACTACTTTTTAAACCTAACACCTGACGATCAACTCCTACAACGCAAGCGAAGCCGCGGGCACAACTATTACAATATACGAATTAAAAAAGGTGGATCCCAAGAAACCTTTTTTGAGTCTGTTAAGAATCTATTTAGATAACTATTTTTTAAATCGGTTTCAGAGAAAAATTCGACGTTGTTCACAATAAAATTAATAATCCGATTTATTATTAAATTATACAATCTCGCTTAAATCAAATCACTTAACAATTATAATGTTAATTATATAATTTCCTTAGTAAGTTATGTGTTGCTATCCACGATACTAAGACGGAGAAACGCTGTTGTGTTAATGACAACAATGACATGTGTTCCGATATCAACAATGATAGCATTGTTGTATTTCATGAATAACATCACAAAGGCGATTGTTTACGTCCTCACACTGGAAAATACCGACGAGATTCATATTTAAGTGAAATATTTTACAGTAGCACAATATATCTAATCAATTAATTGTCGAGGAAATTAAAACAAAGACTTACCATTAAATAACTTAATCGAGTTCATTGTCATACGTTAAATAATTATTTAAATAATAATTATTGATATGAAGTTAAATATATACAAATATTAATTAAAAATATGTACTGTATAAGTCATGATCGCGTGAAATATTGGCAAGAATGCTGACAGCATTTCCCCGTTGAATCGCAATGTTGTGCGATTAGTAATTTTTATTATAAAACAGGAGTACACGTGTAAATGTTTTTTATATTGAAAACCTTCATTGAGAATAAATTAATCCTCTGACCAGTGGGACAATTATTGGTCATTAATTTCATTTAATTATTAAAACGTGTTAAATAAATCTGGAAAAAACGATAAATCAAATATATAATGTATAAATTACACTAAGCAAATTACAAGTTATTTAAATATTCTTTATTTATTGGATGTCCTTTGAATGTACATGTATGTATACTATCATACGAACTGCATAATAAAATATCTTATGACAATTGGCTAATAACTTTATGTTTACGTTAAACATGAATCAATGTTATTTGATTGGATACTTCGTATTAACGCCACCGCAGCAAAAAACCTTAAACTATATTTACGCAATCGCAGAAATTTTTTTTTGCTGCGGTATCTGTAATACGTAAGTATCTTTGATTGATTTAAATTTCGAATATAAATATATTTTTAAATAGTTTGAAGCAAATGGTCCAGGTATTTTTTTTTATATCTACTTGGTAGGCATATGACTCCACTCCACCTGATGGTATGTGATGGTGGAATCCAAGCTCGAAGACGGCCAGTACAGTCAGGAAGAATGAACTGCACTAGTCGCTTGCAAAGCCGTCCCACAAGATGCCACTTCCTCGTTTGAAGGAACCCAGATCAGTAGTGACCATGCCCCCCCAGGTATACCACCACCAACCAGAACTAAGATGTTACGTCCCTCATGCCCAGTTAGACTAGCTTAATCACCCTTAAAACCAGATCACAACAATACCAAGTATTTTGGCGACAGAATATTTAATGAGTGGGTTATCTACCAGACGGGCTCACGACCACAAGGCTCTACCACCAAGTAAATACAATTATAATAATAAATAAAGTTCGGAATCAACCGACCACGAATATATGAATTCGTTTCTTTTGGGCATAAAATGTCTCAATACTTAACAAAAAATATTTCAGGGTAAAGTAATTATGTACAATTCACAATAGAAATATAATAATTGTAATTGCATACAAACCAACAATTTAATGGTATGTGGACACATTAAAACAACCGATTGTCACGGACAATTTAGAGTAATTTTAACTTTACACATCTTTGAGGATATATTCTTCAATGTGTTTCGAAACTATTCGTATTTTATAAAGACTTGATTTAAAAAATAATAACACATTTTAAGTTTTCGTACGAACGTGTACTTAAAATTTTAACAAAAAATAAACCGTATTATAAATAATGCCGTATTATAATAATTATCTGAGAAAATAAATTAGAAATAATATTGGAACCCAATTAAAAAGGTAATCTCGTATTTTTTATTTAAAGTTCAATGAGAGCAAAGAGGTAGCATACCCTCCCAAATTAAAAAAAGGAATCCAATATTCTACCGCCAAACAACAGTACTCGGTATTAATGTGTTCCGGTTTAAAGGGTGAGTGAGCCAGTGTAACTACAAGCACCAGGGACATAACATCTTTGTACCCAAGGTTGGTGGCGCATTGGCGTTGTAGGGAATGATTTATATTTCTTACAGCGCCGTTGTCTATGGACGGTGTTGATCACTTGCTATCAGGTGGTCCATATGGTCCGCCAATAAATGCCATAAAAAATTAAAAAAAGAATTGAGAACGGTTTTTTAAGTCAAGTTAATAAATACCTAAGTTACCATCTTTCACGGTGTCTCAGTTAAGGAGAAACACATCCATTTGAATAAATATTAATGTAGGATTTTAGGTTAAGGTCTCCTCTCTTTTCTGTGGGGGTTTAAAGTTACTCCACCACGCATACAACAATGCAACTAACATTGAAGCAGAGTTAGGTGAAAATAATGCAAACGTGGAAGCTACGTAAGTCAAAAAGTCATTTATGCAAAATTAAACCGTATTGTATTGATATAAGATATAAATTAATAATAAAACACTAATATTTGTTTGTAAATTGTATTCGCTTTTATATACATTAACTCAGCACAATATATTTTTACGATACATAAGACAGACTAAATATCCCACTGCTGGGCTAGAGCATAATTTTGAGAAGGTTTGGAGCTTACTCTAGTACTTGGTACATTTTCATCCTCCACTTGATAACTGATGGTCTAACTAACATTATATTGAATACTTTTCACTGCAGGTACGTTTTTCATACCCAAATGAAAATACAAGACCATGTACAATTGAACATCTTAAATTAATAATATAAATGTAATTTTACTTTCATTACTGTTGGTAGAGTTTTTCTTATTATTCCAAGTATAATAACTTAACGTAAGTTAAGCCGTGAGCAAACTTAGTACGTAACAATAGTGCGACCTTTGATCGATGCGTTATTACAATTCATTAAAAAAGAGACGCTGATTAATCTGCTTATATTCCAGTTACAGTTCAAGATATGACTTGTAAACAAATAAATTTGTTTATAAGGAAAAATATGATTAAATGTTTTAATCATATTTTTTCCTTATAAATTTATAATTATGTCATTTCAATGGCCTTCTTCGCGTAAACATCGGAAGTCTTTCGGACTTTGACTCCATCTTTGTACCTCAGACAAAACTCCAAAACTCCTAAAATAATTTTATAAAGACAAATATTTCCTCCATAGGAGGCCTTAGCCCATAAGTTGGATATTCACAGGCTGTTACTTTACTTTGCTTTTAATTTAAACAATATTTAGATTTATTTATTCAAATAGACACAAATAGTTTTGTGATAATTGTATATTTTATACATAAGTATATTATGTACAAAGAAAATGATTAATAAATAGAAAATTCTCTTCTGTTAAAAAGAAAATTTCAAGTTTTTCAGTATTTCTCTCCAGAAGGTGAAAACTGCTAGGTTAAATATGTTTTCCACACCTAAAGGTCAATATAGGAAAATTATAGGTTAGGCTTTATTATCATCCTTGCAAGTAGTGACTGTTATAATTGCTTGTACTCAGCAATGTTGATAAGAGAAAAGATTTAAGAAGAATTTTTGTAGAAATTTGGATGCTCTACAATTTTTATCATTAAGTAACCTGTTTCGCTAAAAAATCCACAATTTTTTTTTTATGAACTTTTACCTCGCATAAATTTTTTTTACACGTGATCGATGGGGACTTTTCACAATGGTATCATAATAGTATCAAACTCAAACTTAAATTCCTTTATTCTATATAGAAGCATTACACTTACTTATTGATAGTCAAATTAAACACTACCACCGGTTCGGAAAAGGAAACACCCTGACCTGAGAAGAACCGGCGAAAGAAACTCAGCGGATCTTTTATTTTGTCAATCTAACTAAATACATATTATATCGAATATGAGTAAAAATAGCCAGGAGCGATCATAAACTCACTAATTGTATAGTAAACTTTCGAACACAAGCGTTACCTAACATTTTTTTTTAATTTGGCAACAGACGCATTTTCAGCGCTTTCTGGGATTCTGTTGTAGAACCGTATACATTGCCCCACAAAAGACTTACTGACTCTATACAGTCGAGTAACAGGAGTAACAAGTTTGTGTTTGTTAAATTTTAAGCTTCTTATTTAAGGGTATTTATATAAGGTAATTTGTCAAATTAGTAAAAATTTTATCAAGGTACTGTTTGTTTCCCTCGAGAATTAAATAAATAAAAAAGTATTTTAAATGAAGTTATAAAACCTTTAAAATCGAAAAAAAATATTGATTGATCGATTGATATTGATTTGTAGTTGATATTACCAATTGTTCTCAATACCTGCCTTGAAAGAATATTCACGATATTTACAATATAATCACGGACAATACATAGGCACGTATAATAAACACATATACACATACATAATAAAAATGAATAACCATTTAAGCCTTTTAAAAAGAAGTAGTGGTCAAAAGGTAGGATATCTATAAGGCATTATATAAATCCAGGGGGTAAATACTACAAACTTATGAAGGTATCATTATCAATTCTATCTCGATCCACTTCAACTATTCTAAAATAAATCTCATATAAATAATAGTAGCTGAGGGTCAATTCTACGATACGACTCGGGAACCTTCGAGAAAAGAGCGTACTCATTTTAAATGCCGGCAACGAATTTGCAAGCCCCCCGGTGTTGCAGATGTCCATGGGCGGTTGTCTATCACTTTCCATCAGATGAGCCTTGTGATCGTTTGCCCCCTAAACATCAAAAAAAAAAAATCTACTTGTTTGTATAATTGTCACGGTCACGATACGATCCCGTTTATATTTCGATCCATTTTCGACGGGACCCTATTATTAAGACTTCGCCGTCTGTCCGTCCGTCTGTCACCAGGCTGTATCTCAAGAACCGCTATAGCTAGACAGTTGAATTTTTCACAAATTATGTATTTCTGTTGCCGCTATAACAACAAATACTAAAAAAAAATTAAAGGGGTCCTATACAAAATACACCATTCTTTGACTATATTTGTTCGATATCCATAAATGGCAACAGGTCGGCGCTTGAAATATTCACAAAATATTTAACTTTTTACTCGTATTTACCTTAATAATAAATATTAAAATTAAAATAAAAAAATAAACAATAATAATAATGGTACGGAACCCTTCGTGCGCGAGTCTGACTCGCACTTGGCCGGTGTTTTTCATTATTTATTCTTTGGTAGACAAGTGACCGAATGGGCAAATGGCTTTTTTGTATCATACAGGGAATGGAGTTGTCAATGGGCTTGCTGATGGTAAGTGGTCACCATTACCTATAGCATCAAGCCATTGGGACCTAAGATGATAACTCTCAGCAATACTTTGTCTTGTTGTGTGTCGGTTTGAAAATATTATAAGATCAGTGGGTGGTGCCTACTCAGCCGGGCTAGTCCCAAGGCCAACCACCAAGAGAAGAGTGGTCATCTTCTGTAACAGACATTACAAACTTTTACAACGTCAATGAGCTGACGCAAAAACACCAGTATATATGATATTTATCCTTCGTAGTTACAAAACAAACCGGAAACCATACGGAACCATCTTTTAAAAATAATAGCTTCATACACAATGGATAGAGAATCGTAATATTTAATATGCTGTGATGTGCAAAACAATCACATTATAAATATATACTATTATAATATTATGAAACAGGAAGTTTGTTTGTTTTTTTTTAATATAGATTAATAAGACCCAAGTCATGGATAAGTTATGTCATATAATTGTAATGGATCTATTTGTTTAAAATAATATGTTACTGTAAAAGCTCCAACTACGGTAAAACCTAAGATTTACCGATTATGAATGGTAAATGTCCATAAAACTTTGGGATTCGAAGTTTTACCATCATTCACTTAGTAAATCTTAGGATTTAAATGTTAGGTTAGGTTAGATTGGAATGGAAAAAAGTCCGAAAAAGTCGTCCCTTTATAATAAATACTTAGATACTTAGATTTACCAACTCATCTTAGGTTTTACTGGAAGATCTTATGATTTACCTTAGTTCGAGCTTTTAAAGTAACATATATACCTAATACTAGTCCGTCCCGACGTTGAAATAAAAATTTAATTTTGTTATAAATTGTCAATAGCCTTAGATCTACTATGTCCTATATAAATTGCCCAGATATCCAATCACATAAGCACTAAAAAAATCATCGAAACCAGTCCAGCCGTTTTCAGTAACTGTTAAACCGTAAAGAATGTTAAAAAAAAATCTACTATAATTTTGTATGGAAAAATAGGTTTCTGAATCACGCTAACGTTTGGTTCATCTCTTATGTATATAGGGTCTCGGCTTTTTAATATAAGTATGGTATTTTTGAAAAGTTATACTTGCAATTACCAAATAACAAAGGGAACTGCGAAACTACACTGATCCACTGATCCACTGATCCACTGACGGTCCAAACGGATCTACCATGTGTCTGATTCGTATTTATAATTCTGCCCTCTTAATTAAAAACACACTAACGATTTAATACTGTACTTAACTGTGTTTTCAACTATAAGGGCAAAATTCATCCGCCATGGAGTACTTTGGAGGATATTAAAAGATACTAGCTGCCCGTCGTGACTTTGTTCGGGTGACACAGAAATTGTATTTAATTCCTGATCATCCAGATTTACTCAAATACACACCATCAAAATCAGGAGTTCATACACACATACAGCAGATTTACATATATATAAAGATAAACAAAGAAAACGTAGTATATGTTGTCTACAATGCTTAACCCTGATAATAATAAATAAATCATATTTTCGGAAAATTTATTAAGTGAATTTTTGTCTTTGAACCTAATCAAATAAACGTATTTACTATAAATATAAATTTTATATATAATTAAATTGCCTTTAAAACTCAAAACGTTAAATTATATTCTTTAAATAATCTTAACCCCAACATTTAGAAAATACCTCAACGCCGGTCACATTGCATGAGCAAGACGGGGTAATGTGTATCAGCACTGAGTTGATGACTGTACGGGCTGAGAGATCACTTGGCGCGATACTGAGTGGTTTGTACAATTAATTTACATTACTTTATATATAATAATTAATATATTTATGGACATATTGGAGCGTTGTAAAGAAATAAGCATAACCTACCCAAAAATTAGTAGACGTAGACGACTATGTACATATATAAACTCAGTACACGTGTCGCAAGTAAATTGCGTAATTTCCGTCAGAAAAGTTTCATACATACGTTACACAAAACGTTGCATTATAATTGGTTTTGAGATTTAACCGCCGTAGCGTCCATAAAATCATATCTTTGGCACATTTCTCAAATAACGTGTTTTCGATAATTGTCTAGTCGGAGAGGCGCCTAGCTATGTACTTACATCAGACTGGCAGTTGTCCAACACAGAATAGTTCCGTCACTGAACAAGCACGTGATACACGAAACAAATAATAATAATACTATAAAGAGTACTACTACTATAAGAAACTCGAAACTCACCGCAGAACACGAGCGTGAAATGTCTGAATGTGATTTGCGTGAAATGTCTGAAGTCATATGTAATCATTTATAGGAGAAACAGATCAAAAGGGGGTATCACCGTCAATTGGCATGATTTTCATCGTCTGCATGCTTTTCTCTCTCGATATTATTATTATTATTCTATTTATTTATTCTCACTCATGTATAATACATTTTTAAATATAAAATACAAAATATATTTAAAAATATAAAATACAGAGGCCAACCAGTGGCTGCGAGGCGGAGCTGAGCGGCGGGTCCGGAGATGGATTGTTGTGCGCTCGTTGTCTGGCTCTTGTCAACATGTTCTTGGATTTTATACATTATTTATTTTGTTTTGACACTGTCACTTTAATTTTCGTTAGAGTCCACATTATTGTTGATATATATTTATTCATGTTTGTATATACGTATATTATATTTTGATTGGTCTTAAAATATCTGTTTTACACTTTTTCAGGTTTAAAACTCAGATTTAAACTATTTTACATAAATTTCTTTAAATAATTTTATGACAGCCCAATTTTTTACACGTTGACGTATTGGTTGGTTGCCAGGTACCTATTTAATAGATATTTATTATTATTATTAATAGGAATGCGGACCAGCAAATGGGCCAATGATGTTAAGTGGTCACCAACATTGGCGCTATTGGAAATGTTACTTACTTTCGCCAATGCACCACCAACTTTTGGAACTAAGATATTATGTCAGTTGTGGTTATACTGGCTCACTCAAACTTTAAACCAGAACACAACAGTACCAAGTATTGCTGCTTGGCGACATAATATCTGATGAGTGGGTGGTATCTTCGACGACCTCCGTGGTCGAGTAGTGTGTACACCGGTTTTCATGGGTACGCCACTCCGAGGTCCCGGGTTCGATTCCCGGCCGAGTCGATGTAGAAAAAGTTCATTAGTTTTCTATGTTGTCTTGGGTCTGGATGTATGTGGTACCGTCGTTACTTCTGATTTTCCATAACACAAGTGCTTTAGCTACTTACATTGGGATCAGAGTAATGTGTGTGATGTTGTCCAATATCTACACAGACGGCTTGCACAAAGCCCTAATATCATTACGATTAATGCCTTTTAACTATAACGGTTCTCATCATGCAATGCAAGTTAATTTCCAGGGAGCGTCGATCGAAATTTCAGTATTACAATCCCTTCCATTCGTTTATGAATTTACCGGCGTGCGCAAGATGTCTTCATTTGTCAAGATGCCTTGTGTAATTTATCTTAATGATTTGGATGATTTATACTGAGATAGAACAAATTGATCGGCCTGTATATTCCTCTTTGTACACTATGCAGTTTTTCAGAACCGAAAACGAAACCATATATGTTAAGCCGTTTTCTTTTTAGTTTAGTACTTTTTGGTTATCCATATATCTGGTTATTATTAACACTAAGATCGTTCCTATGTCAAGAAAAAAAAATACTTCAAAATTCCACCAAGTGTGTTTCTCTCGTAGCAAAAAAAATATCTTCAAAACTCTTCTGTTTTGCTCTTTTATTTTGCTGTTACGTTACCTTCGTATCGTATGACGTCAACTAACTTTCCAGGAAATAGAAGTTGATCACAAGACCATAAGCCATGACAGGACAAAAGTCGTTAAAGCTATGTATACATTTTCTTATAAGGCAATTGGCAAGATTCCTAATATTTGTATTTAGGTCAACAATGAATTTAGTCATATTGAAGTCTTTTGTTCGAAAATTGGCAAACGTTTAAAATGACGGAATTCTTCAATATTATTGGAAATAAAATTGGCACAAAATAAAGACACATATAAAAAATTAAAATCTTTGATTCTCTGAAACGTTCACATGACACATCGAAGGAAATGAACTACTAAGGTCATGATTCGTTAGTGTTAGGACTGATCTGATAGTTGGCAATGTGTTTTATTTGAGGTTATTCAATTGTATCGGCTTATAACTGCATGGGATCATTTGAAAACAGGGCTTATTTTTATAATAACACGGCGCTAGAAGCTTTTTCTTTGACACGTTGCATTTATTGTTGGTAGAGCTCTGTGCAAGTCCGCCTAGGTAGATACCACCCACTCATAGTTTGGTGATGCATTGGCAATGCGCCACAACGCCAATGTAAATGTTGGTCACTTACCATCAGATGGCCCATTTGCAAATCCCCTTGCCTATTTTATACGAAAAGTACTATACAATATTTATTCCGAACCGCTAGCTTTACATTCAAATTATTCTTGTAACATGACGATTCAAGAGTACTCGTAAGAGCCTACTTCAATAAATAATGTTTTGATTTGATTGAATAGTGCGTTGAATGGTACGAGATCATTACATTTCTAAATATTTTCATTAGTAACACAGTTTATAATTATAATATTTATTTCATGCTAAAATAAGAGATAGCTAGAAAAGTCATGATACTAGATAAAAAATAGTTTGTATCGATTCAGTAATAAAAAAATTACATACATACAATTGAAGCCTTATAACGGACGGGCTTCTAAATGTCAAGACGTCAGACAAACCAAGTAACTTGAAATTTCATTTATTTCTACTCCGTATAAAACGAAGTCGCTTCCCACCGTCTGTACGGTTAGTTCACGCGACGCACTAAAGGATTTTAATGCGTTTTCCATCAATAAGCAGAGTGATTCAAGAGTATTGTTTACATGTATAATGCAAGCATATCATAGTAGATAAAAGCCACTTCAAATTTCCCAGCTAAATAACAAGAGTTTTTCATTTGACATTTGATCTTTAGTCTAATGGTAGTATGTGAAACCTTGTTGCGTATAACCGGGGCGGGTCACTAGCTATTTGAATAAGACCTAAGATTAGGATATAGACTTGTTCTAGGATCGAATCATGATCAAAACACTACTTCCGTAGTTTTAGTTGACACTTATAAATTCAATAAATGCCAACATTATAATTTTACCGACGAGACCCTATATCTATTCGGGCGAACCAAACGTTAGCGCGATTCAGAAATCAGCAATTTCATACAAATTTTCATTACAAACATTTTTTTACGTTTATTTGCTACAGCGGCTGTTTTTTTCCTTAAAAGAAATACCTTACATATTAAATCAAGGTCTCAATAGCCGCATAGTTCAGTGCAAGTCTGATTATTATTCTATCGTTTAACATCAAAGCTTTTTATGGTTGTATTTCATCTTGAAGTATCAATAAGCTAGTGTAATAACAAGTCTTTATGTGGTGCGATATAAAGGATTCATATCAGTTTTATTATAAACAGTGCAAATGTCTATGGCGGGAGCAGTAAAGAGCATTTACGGGACGCTTAATAACAAAGACGAGATGATATTTATGTATGACGATATGAACTTGCGGCATTACCCGAGCGAAATTTGTAAACCTTTAGCACATAAATCGTATTTTATTATTATGTATTTTACATCGTCCCACTAAAGCGAGGGTTGAACTAAAAAAAATACCCTTCCCGGGGACTCAAACTATCTCCATACCAAATTTCATCTAAAGAGGTGACAGACAGAGTTACTTTCGCGTTTATGTCGCCAAAACCAAGGGAGACCAGGCGATAATGTCCTACGTCCAAGTTTGTACCAAAGGGGACGTTAAATCCGACATTTATTTACCTCATACACGTAAATACATAAAACATCGAACGGTAATTAAAACTGCTATTTCATTATAAAGTATAATAAATTATTACAGATTAGAATTCTTAAATAACTACACATTATAGTCGTTGATAAGAAACTTTATGTACATATTATGTACATAAGAACATTTTTACGTTTGTACGTGTAAACTAACATTTGTTTGAAATGATATAAGCCGCTTTGGTTACACCGCTTTTAGAAATAAGTCTTCAAAACAACTGTCGCTCCCTCTACTGTGATTTGATGTTATTGTATCGGGAACCTTTCACACGAGTGTTAGGAACAATTGAACAAGATGAGCGAATGCATAGATTACAAACAAATATTCATTTATGTTTATATATTACAGTAAATGTATGAAATCAAGGAATTGTATACAAATCCTAGCAAATTTATACAATTCCGAAGCTATTTAGGAAATGTATAAAATATTGTTTCAAAGAGCCGAGATGGCCCAGTGGTTAGAACACGTGAATCTTAACCGTTGATTGTGGGTTCAAACCCAGGCAAGCGCCACTGAATTTTCATGTGCTTGATTTGTATTTATAATTAATCTCGTGTTAGGCGGTGAAGGAAAACATCGTGAGGAAACCTGCATGTCTAATTTCAAAGAAATTCTGCCGGCAAGTGTATCCACCAACACGCATTGGATCAGCGTGGTGGAATACGCTCCAAACCTTCTCCTCAAAGATGCCTTAGCCCAGCAGTGGGAAATTTACAGGCTGTTACTATATATACACATTAAGATTAACATCGAAGAAGATGTTTATTAAAATTAATATGGTGTATGTTTTGTTACGTGTGCAGAACACACACAATGGAGGAGCGACGCACAATAATGGTCAACGCAACACGCACACACAATAGCGAGCAACGCAGGACAGCAGGCATATGAATCTGTCTGAACCCCAAGATATTACACATCAAAACAAAAAAATAATTTAAAAGTATCCGCCAGTAAATTTCTAGGCGTTACATTTCGTCTTAGTTCATTCAAAGCCTACGCAACTTGATAAGACGATGAGGCAAATGTCACGTATGAGTTTTTTTTTTTTTTCTTAATAAATTTGTTATAAATAAACATGTGTTTTAATACTTTTACATTCTACGCCTTAAAAACATAATTGAAATTTTTCCGATCATTATTTACGGAAAATTATATGTCATAAAGGTATTTTAATGATTAGAAAAACCAGACATAATTTTAACGGAAGACATAAGAAAAAGAACTCTTGTGTATTTGAAGTTCGAATATTGACGGATTTTATTTGACCTGAAATGAAACTTTATTTGTGTAACCTTGTTCAGCGGGACTTAGTTATTACTAAGACTCCGCTGTCTGTCCGTCTGTCACCAGTCTATACCGTGAACCGTGATAGTTAAATAGTTGAAATTTTCACAGATAATGTATTTCTGTTGCCGCTATAACAACAAAAAACACGATAAAATTAATATTTAAGGGGTTTTTTTGCCGTTTTATAATTAATAGTATGGAACCCTTCGTGCGCGAGTCCGATTCGAACTTGGCTTTTTTTTTGTTTTAAGAAAGTAAACGAACTCTAATCGGCCGTCTATTGGTAAATAATCATCAATAGCCAAGAAGCCAAGGCAACATTGGCACTGTAAAATATATCAACCATCCTTCACATAGCCGATCGCACCAAGTCTCCAAGATATTATGTCCCTTATGCCTGTAATTACACTATGACACTTCAAATAAGAACATAACTACTATATATTACTGTTTGGCATTAAAACGTGTCATAACTAACCTAAAGTAATCAGGCCGCCTTTTCGCTACAAAAACGCATCACGCGTTTCCTAAGTGAGCGAGTGAGGTGGCATATGAGATTCGCCGGTGCCCAGAACGCCGGACACCGGAATACCCAGGTGCAGGTGACATCGTTTTCGCGTGCATTCGCGTGACGACCTAACCAGACGGCCTGGCACAAAGCCTTTTTTTATGATATAGGTTGGCAGACGAGCAAATGGGCCACCTGAAGATGTAATGGTCACCATCGCCCATAGACAATGGTGCTGTAAGAAATATCAAACAACAATTCGTCGTCAATGTGCCACCCACCTTGGGAACTAAGATGTTATGGGACATAACATCTTAGTTGTTGTGCCTGTAGTTACATCGGCTCACTAACTTCTCAAACCGAAACACAACAATACTGAGTACAGCTGTTTGGCGGTAGAATATCTGACGAGTGGGTGGTACCTATCCAGACGGTCTTGCACAAAGCCTTGCCACCAAGAAAATATATCAATGGTGTCATCAGTATTTGTAACGTTCTACTGTTAGCCAATAACTTTGCACATCTTTGATAATTGAAGAAATGAGTCTTTGGGTTGGTGACTAAACATATCGGTATCGTGCCAAACGATCTCCCCGCACTTAACTACCCGAATCTAATGCCAGTAATCTGTAATGCCATTCGTACTTCTTATCTGCTTAAATTATTACTTTGTTCAGATAAAGATTAATACATAATATAAGTTATGAACATTCAGACTAGTATTTACTTTGAATTGCTGTTATCTTTTTTTTTCCATCACGGTGGCCATTCGAGGTGGAGACTTGCTGAGTGTACAGGTGATAATATAATGTACCTGCGTAAATACTAATTTAAGTATAATCTCTATTCCCTGACATTTATACTTCGGAATATCATAATGCCACAATCAATTCTTTTTTATATGATATAGCTCACCATAGCCTACAGACAATGGCCACGCAAAAAATATTAAATATTCCTTACTTGTTCCTGTTATGTCCCTTGTGCCTGTAGTTACACTGGCTCACTCACCCTTCAAACCGCATCACAGCAATACTGAGTATTGCTGTACGGCGGTAGAATATCTAATGAGTGGGTGGTACCTACCCAGATGGGCTTGCACAAAGCTCTACTACCACGTCAATAACTCCTTATATGGTTCTCACGGGTTTTGAACCTAATACACCAACGACATATCCCTATTATAGTCACAGTACTATAATCAAATCAAATCAAAATATACTTTATTCAAGTAGGCTTTTACAAGCACTTTTGAATCCCACCGGTTCGTAATGTAGATTCTACCGAGAAGAACCTGCAAGAAACTCAGTAGTTACTCTTTTACAACATCTAAAAATACAGTCATGTTAGTTAAATACAATTATATATGTAATATATCCTGCCTGGAAGTCAACAAGCATTAACTCCACGCTTTTTTATCATCTATATAATCTTGTATCGAATAATATGCCTTCTTTACCAATGTATTTTTTACAAATGACTTGAATTTATGAAACAGCAAAGTTAAAAATTTCTGCGGAATTTTATTATAATCGTATATTTTTTATGACATCGTTAGGCGTACGAGTGAAGAGTTACCGCGTTCATATATATATATATTATAAACTGACAGATACAGGTTAATTTAATTAGATTCCTATTAACAGTAGCGTATTCAACGTGTCCAACATGTCGTATGTTTGTCATAAAAATCGATTACAATAAAACTTCCATTTCGAATCGGAAATTGTCACTTAACTACGGAGATTAGGTTTTACGAGCCTGAATGCCGGTTTGATGTGTTCTTTTTTTTAATTTTGTTGTTGACAAATTCGCCACATCGAACGCTGGTTTATAAATTATTAAAGTTAATAGGTTAATGACCTGGTAGGTAAAGGTCATGATTGCCCATACACTCTATTCCAACCATAACAGAAAAAAAGCCAAATAAACAACATTTGATAGCAAATTGACGCGATATCATTGGTCGAGAGCTTGATTAATAATATCCATCTTGATTATTAATAATAATAATCTATGTTATTCACTAAGAATTTGCGAAAAAAATGGCGTTTTGAACGTCGACGAAACTGTTGTCGGAATTTTGGAAGTAAAATTAAAATGGAAATAGGTGGTTAAGTGCTGTATTATAAATATAGATATATCAATCAAGAACTGTTACTAGTGGACAATATAGATGATCCAAGGTTTGTGTCCTACTTCCATTGGAATAGGCAATATATATTGTTACTGGATATATTAACCTTTCCTTACACATTCAGTGCGCACTAACCCCTAATTCCCAAGACGTCTTGTCCCTCGTTTCTGTAGTTAAACTATTTTAACAATAAAATTAAACGTAACAAATGCTTCGAAATATGCACGCGTTTGCAACGTTTCCCTTAAAGGTTACATATAGAAGCGATGGAATTAACATATGATTATACTATGTAAGTTGTTTATGTATTGTCGTGTTATTGTTGCTATGTATAGTAATACAATTATTATATAAATTAGATTTTTAAAATACTTAAAATTCTCGCTCGTTGAAAAATATCGCCAACCATCGAATACCGATAAGACCGCCTTTTGAGTCGCATTTCTTTTGTTTCATAGTGAACTTACACCATGTGGTGTACTATGATAAAACTTTAATATATAAGATTTTAAATTAACATGGTTATTTTTATTACTATCAGTATTTAAAACGGGATATTTACCTCTCTCGACTCTAGAAGAGATCTCGTGAACAAGACATTCGTAGATAATGTCGAAATATCGAGATAAAAACCAAATAAAAATAAAAAACATGGTAAATATCCCGTTTTAAATACTGATAGTAACTTTAATATAGTAAAACATAAACTAATGTGTTATATATGTATGTATATAATAGAAAACACAAATATATTTTCTGTTTGTTTTTTTTTCTTTTCATTAGGTACCGAGCATTAATTACCACTAGAAATTAAATCGGACAATTACGAGTCGGATTCAAATGCTGAGGGTTCCGTACTACAAGATATTGACCCTTGCCAAATATCATTATTTAGGTCAACAGGAAGTACTCTCTATGTTTTGGTTCCTTTTGTAAATGTATGGCAAAATTCGACATAAACGTCTATATATCTTGACCTTCGAGGGACTGTTTATCTCAGTTATACAATCATTATTAAATAATTAATAAATAAAATCCTTATTAACATATAGATTTTATTTATTTATTTTTATATAAAAAAAACTTATCTAACATTACAATAATCCAATGCGTTGGTTGACTAACTAACCAAAACATTATTGTAATAATTCCTCAGTCAAATTTAATATAATTCAATATAAATCAATTTATAAAATCCCATAACTGATTAAAAAGAATATCAATAATTCAGTGTCAAAATAATAAAATAATACTGAATTAAAATTACACAAAATAGATAACGGCCCTTGACGAACGGACAGACATACAGACAACAAAGTGATCTTAGGGTTCCTTTTTTAAGAGGAACAGAAGCCTACAAATAATATATTTCATTTAGATGTTGATTAGCTTTGAGAACGGATTTACAATCAGGTGATTTTGCGTGATTATTTAAATTTAAAATATATTATACAGACTGGATCGTACGCCATCCCATGAATTAGTAATTATTTAATAATTATATTGGATATTAAAAACGAATAATTAACAATAAATCGCAATAAAAATAAGTAATGAATAAATAAATAATATATTAATTATGAATGAAGTTAGACGAGATGACTCAGTAGTTAGAATAGGAAAATATTAATCAATGATTGTGAGTTCAAACCCGGTAAAACAAAACGTAATTTTCATGTGCTTTTTATCCATAATTCATCTCATGCTCGGCGGTGAAGGAAAACATTAGGTAAACCCATTACACTTGGTAGCTTTGTGAAAGCTCGCCTTAGCTACCCTAGAATATATGAGGTATTTACCTCATATATTCTACCACCAAATAGCAATTGTTGCCATTATGGTGATCACTTACCATCAGGTGCCATATTTTCTAGTTTATATCATTTTAAATTAAAAAATGTTGTAATCCCATTTTAGTATTGGTGTCGCCAGTGTGCTGTTTCAATCCATTGGTTACCAGCATAAACATTTTAACTGTCTGTTGGTCATGTGATACTTCCGATAGCAGATTCCGATTTCCCGAGTTTGAGTTCCCGGTTTGAGAGGGTTAAACGTTGTCGAAGTGTCAAGGAGTCTTCATAGTTAGAAGAGAAGAGTTAGAATATTAGCAATGTTAAACTCCCGTTCCACGAATACCACGTGATGCTAATGGACCTGCTCCTACTTTCGCTCGAAGTTCCTTCATATGTTTAAATAAGGGAAGAGCAACATTGTAAAAACACTTATAATGAAAAAAAAATAACCAAAAACCATTAAAGTAAAGTAACCATCGAAATTAAAAAATATCATAAAAACATGCTTACGGTAGCAAATTACTTAAAAAAAATACATTACGTTCATATAACAATTGATTCAAATAAACTATAATATTATAAAAAAAATATTATCATGAATGTACATTTCTAATTTTAGATTTCAATACATTAATTAATTGTATAAAAAATCAACGCGAAATTTTAATTTTACAAGCCCGGGCTCAAATTCACAATCTTCAGTAAAGACTCACGTGTTCTAAGCACTGGACAACCTCGGCTCAATCCACTAAAAATATCACAATGATTTATAATAACAATTATAATTGCTAAGTTATTTAATAATTGTGCTAAGTATGAATTTATAAATAAAAAATTTATTGCATAAATATGCAAATGAATGTGAACAATATCGTTACATTTCAGATTAAAATCAGCATTTTCAAATCACATATTGTATACGTAATGTTTTCATACGTAGAAAACGTATAATTTAATATAAAACCGTATGTAAGTGAAATATTACACGTAAATATCTGAACGGTTATGAAATAAAATAATATTTTTTTTTATTATTGAAACCACTTTGCGACACAATACGTAAAATATTCTATAGTAAGCGTTTTTATTGGAATAATAGTGATTCAAACAAATGAAGTACACCACTGAGTAAACGGATGATTTGTTTTCAATATACATACAATATAAACAACAAAACAACGCTTACTGTTTTCCGCGATCCGTAAATAGATGAATTGGCTCAATTCCACGCGTTCAATAACGAGCAACACAACGCGACGCGACCGCACGTCTTGACGCGCGAGGTGCGAATGACAATCGAACAACGGTGAATCCGATTTGATTTATATTTCATTCGATATTTGAAATTCGTATTGTAAACAAAAACATGTATAATCTTTACTAATTAGGCGTTTTCCATTTCAGAACGTTTTTTCTAGAATGTTGTTTTTTTTTTTTATTTAAGGCGACAGCCCCAATTCGGAAGGGATTATGAATGTTGCAAATATTATTATATTGATATAGGTGCGTTCGTGACCTGGATCTTAGTGGAAGTGTATATTTCTGGACTAGGAAATACGAATACTATTATAGGACTATTGAGTCTTAGACTCTACTGACGTAGCAGCTCTTGAAGACATTGCTTAGTTTTTTATACAATTTTACTTTAATCGCTTCATTCATTAGTGGTACTATTATTAACTATTCAACCGCCTCCTTTTAATTTATATTTGATATTGTGTT
Source organism: Vanessa tameamea (assembly GCF_037043105.1). NCBI lineage: Eukaryota > Metazoa > Arthropoda > Insecta > Lepidoptera > Nymphalidae > Vanessa > Vanessa tameamea. The sequence goes on along the minus strand of NC_087332.1, from coordinate 861,183 downwards.
TTATTACGTGTAAGACAGTGCAATTACAGGAAATTAAAGAGACATAACATCTTAGTTGGTTACCGATCCGTTGACGAATGACCTAAAATGGGAGTATTTTTTCTCCTAACATATTTTACGGTTCTAGTGTCTATGTTTGATGGTCAACACTTACCATCAGGTGGTTCACTTGTGCATATTTTAGCAACACTTATTATGTTTGAAGGGTTAGTGAGTCAGTGTAATTATAAGCACAAGGGACATAACGTCATAGTTTCCAAGGTTGGCGCATTGGCGACGTCAGGGATTGTTAATATTTCTTACAGCGCCAATATTTGTGGGCGACCGTAACCAGTCTTCCAAATTTAAATTAAATAAATCACTTCTGAAGGGTATTTCCTGGTCGTGTTTAAAATTCTGTAATTTCAATCATTCGTACCTCGCGTGAATTTCACGATAAAGCATATTCGTAAGAATGCAAACATGTCCCAAATGATTCATTGAGTTCATACAAATCTCTTTACCTAGAAATGTGTTTACTCTAATTTCTTTACAATTATTGCTATCCCTTTCTTGCGTATGTTGTTAGATAGAGAAGCAAATTCTTTATTCCGCTTTACATTTTAGTTCCAAATGTGGCACATTATCGATGTAGATTTAATATTTCTGACAGCGCCAATAATTATGGATGGTGGTGACCACTTACTATCCATCCATTTTATAATTTGATCATCTATTTTTAATTTCAAACTAGCGACCCGCCCCGGTGTCGCACGGGTGCAATACTGCCACTAAATATACTACAGAATGTCTTACAACGTTCACAGTTTTTCAGTCGTTAGACATTACAAACCGCTATGTCCCTGTTTTTTAAATCTGTAATATATTAAAAAATATTCAATTAAATTACATGCTGTAAAGGAACATATTGATCTTTGATATGCACAATATATTCGATGCACTCAATTGGATAAGAATTAATGCTGTACCTAATGCTTAAAATCGCTTCGAAAATAAGCCACTATTTCTCGTAAAAAGGAAAAGTTTTTTTTTATTGTGGGTCATCCCTAAGAGATATATATATATGTATATATACATATACCATTGGGAACTTTTTTGTAGTACTTTTTAACGTGTACAATACTGTAGTACATTATTTTGATCTATCTCGTAGGGTTCAGCCAGCGTTTGCAATGTAAGCACAAAAAATGTGTTTATTTACGACATCACTTCAGAAACCTCTAAAATTATAAATGTTTCTCTACTATATTGTGCATGTATAATACATATAAACCTTCCTCTTGAATCAATCTATCTAATAAAAAAAAGCCACATTTTGTCATTTTAAAGATCTAAGCATACATACATAGGGACACAGACAGCGGTAAGCGACTTTGTTTTATACTATGTAATGATATCTTCCAAAATAATAATTACTATACGTTTAAAAATGAATAACTGAATTAAAATTTAATATATAAGTAAATAAATAATATAGAAGTATAATTATTATATAGTAGTCAGTTGTGGTTACCACTGCCCGTAGCAGTAGAGCTGTGAGAAATATAAAAAAAATCCTTAAATTTGCAATGCACCACCAACCTTGGGAGGCAAGAAGGTATATAATAACACTGGTACACCAACCTTAACCCTACCACCAAGGTTTCTCGAGTAGAATGTTTAATCTCCACATAAATAAAACATCACTTTAGTCTCTTAGTGTTGGTAATACTCAATTTTATTCGTTTCCTATATGAATGAACTAAAAATATATATTTTTTTCAAATTGACAGCATAAAAATAAAATTATAATATTTATAAAACATATTTACTATTACAGTTACACCCAGACGATACGGCCTACGCATGTGCAGCCCCTGTGAATAAAGTCGAAATCCTCTCCCTTTAAATATAATAAAGCCTCTCCCTTTGAATACAATACTGAGCTGCTTGCCCGGATTTAAACCTGTAATCATATTTTTTGATTAATATTTATTTATTTAAAAAGATACATTAACATCATATATATTGTACAATTTATAAAACAAAATATACATAGAATTATAACTATTCAATGATATATGTATATCAATTCAAATTTACACAACATTCACGAAATTTTAACATATAAACTAAATTTAAAATGTTTTATAAATATATAAAATAAAAAAAGAAAGAAATTACTCATATTATTTAAGTTTGTTTAAAGCTGGTTAAAATTAAAAGTCAAAAATCTTTATTCAATATAGAATCATCCAACTGACTTACTGATTGCCAAGAAAAAATCTACCACCGTTTCGAAAAAAACACCTCAGACCTGAGAAGAACCGGCGAAAGAAACTCAACGAGACTTATCTTTTTTTGATTGTATTTACAATATGTTTTATATCTTTATTTTGAAAATAATCTACATTAGTAGCCTGTAAATTTCCCACTGCTGGGCTAAGGCCTCCTCTCCCTTTGAGGAGAAGGTTAGGACCATATTCCACGCTGCTCCAGTGCGGGTTAGTGGATTCATATGTGACAGAAATTCGTTGAAATTAGACACATGCAGGTTTCCTCACGATGTTTTCCTTCACCGCCGAGCACGAGATGAATTATAAACACAAATTAAGCACATGAAAATTCAGTGGTGCCTGCCTGGGTTTGAACCCGAAATCATCGGTTAAGATGCACGTGTTCTAACCCTTGGGCCATCTCGTCAAATGATCTAAGAAGTCATTGATTTTATAATATCTTTTAACACTCAAAAGTTCCTTAACAACTTCTTTGAATGTGGCATTTGTTTAATTTTGGACGTCTTTTTGGGATCCTGTTGTAAGAGCCCAACCAAAAGAATTATTTACCCTGTTTAGTCGGATAACATTTGTAACTTGCATGTGTGATTCTAGTACTAATAGAACGTCAGTTATTATAATATCAATTATAAAAATATAATAAGTATATATTTTGTCGAAAGATTCTCTTTAGAAAGTTAAGTCATATACACTTTGAATGAACAAACCTTTAGAGGCCTCATTGATTTATTCATAAACGTTATTTAAAATCGCGTTATGGCAGTTGAGGAACTTCGTAAACAGGACCAAATAATAAAACTTGTGATTTAATTTAATGAGACATTTTCCGTTACGCATTGTAACGAAGAAATGGTGTTGATTACGATAATTATTCATTTTTATTGTCCAGCTGAACCCGTGACTATGTCCATGTGGAATTCAGTTTGAGACGAAAATGCAATAAGAACTTGTATACAAGATTGTCCACATTACATTACCAGCCTGTAAATTTCCCACTGCTGGGCTAAGGCCTCCTCTCCCTTTGAGGAGAAGGTTTGGAGCATATTCCACCTCGCTGCTCCAATGCGGGTTGGTGAATACAAATGTGGTTATTTCGTTGAAATTAGACACATGCAGGTTTCCTCACGATGTTTTACTTCACCGCCGAGCACGAGATGAATTATAAATACCAATTAAGCACATGAAAATTCAGTGGTGCTTGCCTGGGCTTGAACCCAAATCTTCGGTTAATATCGGCCATCTCAGCTCAATTTTCAACCTTGCATCTTCCTAAATTTAATCAAACTCTATTAAGTGCTTTTAGCTTATCCGTAAATCATTTCGTGTTTTAAAGATGAACATTAATAGAACATTAAAATATTTTTTTTAATTTGTTATTATACCTCCACATTAGTTGTCCGTGTATCGTGTCCGTACGTTTTTTTTACATCATTTTTATGTGCCTGCAAGTTTTTGCTAGCAGGGAGCGCTATAATTTACATTTTAGGATCATTGACGTCGATATCATGTACAAAAACAAGTTTTCATAGGACTCTACAACGACGAATTCTTCTCTGACTCATATTGTACACGTTATTAACACGTTTGATTTTACTTCTTAACACTTGATTGTGTTATGTCAAATCTTTGATATTTCTACATCGCGATGGCAAGATTCTCAATTTGTTTTATATAATGCACTGGAAAGGTTCTTACTCCTTGAATCTGCCGGCGGAAACGAGGACCCAGGTTAGTGACGTCACGGAAGTGATGGCTGTATAAAGATATTGCATAAATATCTAATATTTGACGACCTCCGTGGTCGAGCAGTGTGTACACCGGTTTTCATGGTTACGCCACTCTGAGGTCCCGGGTTCGATTCTCGGCCGAGTCGATGTAGAAAAAAATGTTCATTAGTTTTCTATGTTGTCTTGGGTCTGGGTGTATGTAGTACCGTCTTTACTTCTGATTTCCATAACACAAATGCTTTAGCTACTTACATTGGGATTAGAGTAATGTATGTGATGTTGTCCAATATTTAGTATTAAGGTGGGTGGACCACGGAAGGCCACCTTAACGAGTAAACACTTTTTATTCGTTAATTAACTGGTTAAATGAAGGAATCAAATTTTTAAGTAATACTTTGTTTTATTGTGTACCATATAAATCACTTTTTTTAAGCTAGCTTTAATCTCTTATTATTAAAATTAAGTTTTATTAAGCTCTTCCAAATAGGCTTGCAAGGAACACGGCTCCAAATAAGACCAATATTATACATCAGTCGTTTGACTTAAAAATAGAATTGTAACAATTGATATATCTGCTTTTACTTAAATAAAATAATAAGCTCTTTCATTTAAGCGAAACATTAAATGCTCAATGTGTTTTTATCATCTATAAAAAACTCAACGAACATTACTTGAACACCATCCTATAACTAAGAATATATTAATGGGAATTATTTAAAAATTGTATTAATGAGTATTATATTGACATCAAATGACTTGCTAACGCGTTTTATAATAAAATTTAATTTTTTTTTACCTAAAATGACCTTCTTATGGGTCCGTACTTTGTAAGGCCAAAGTGTTCCTAAGAAGGCCAAACTAACAATTATTATTAATTACTTTTTTTAAGAAGTGAGATTCTTCAAAATGGTGTTTTACAATTTTATTTATTTTTTGAGCTCTAGCTGGATTCATTAGCTGGGGTTTTCTTTTTGAAATAGATGGGTTTCGAGCCAAAAACATATTGAGCCATTTGTGTCCGGCCATTCTTGTGCATACATATTGAAAGTGTTCTTGATTTTTAACCTCTTACAAAATAAAAAGGCATATTTCCTGATAAATTTAGGCGTAAGCGGTACACCCAGTTTTGCAAAAGGTTTGATTCGCTGTGATAAATCCTCTTCTAATTGTTTTGTCAAAATAATTTTGAACAAGAGTATTCAATGTGACTTTAAAAATTTAATAAACCTTATAAATAAAAATATTATAAATATAAAACATTGTTTTAACTGTAACGGTACGTATTTATAAATAAAAAGTAGCTGTTCATATGTTATATGGGTTGTAGAAGTTCCTTGTAAGGCCCATGTCCCTAGCAAGGCCAACCGTCAAATTTTTGATTGGCCTTGTAAGGAACCAACGACTTTCCTAAGAATATCGAGGCAAAACTATTTTATTTTTCTGAAATACCATAAACATATCCTTATACGATAATTTACAGCAACAAATATGAGATAATAATACGTTATTAAACTAAAAACGTTTGTTTTTCTGTGCGCGCGATTAACAATTGTAACGTCGACGACAAAGTCTACGAAGAATGAGATCGCACAGCCACAATAGTGGCGCATGCGCCTTGCCGCTGCATCTGTGGCCTTGATTTTGATGCATCTTCGTGTATAGCAGAAGGAATATGTCTTTACATTTCAATAACTACGAATTTTCAATAGTTGGCCTTCAAAGGAGCGTGGCCTTCCACGGTCACCCACCTTATTATTATAATTAAATTGGTCTCTGTTATAATATAAAAAAATAATAGAAGTTTTAATAAATTGTACAATATATCCCAAATCGAAACAACGTTACTTGTTCAAGGACCAAACAGAACAGCATTAATTTTGAAAACTATTCCAAAATATCGTCAAATTTGTGAATAGTGACAGAATTTCATATGATACATGCAGATGTAAATGTGTTAACCTCTGTATATGGCCCATACAAATTATACTAATGTTAGGAAATAGGATTAAAAAGTAGCAACCCCGGTGACGTGCCTATAAAACGAAACGTCAAACGAATGTCGGGGAGCATTTGCTCGTCGGTCGTCGGAGGGTTCACACGATTCGGTTGTGTCAAATTAATTAGTTTCTATCATTTAATAATTTACTCAAGAGTCGCTAATGATTATTTCTGAGAAATAGATTGTTTAACTTATTTAGTTAACATTAAATTATTCGTAGATGATATTTAATTACTTTTTTTTTATAAAAAAACACTTCTGGTGCCTAAAACTAAATTTTTTATAACAATCAGATAATCTTGATTATCATTATAGCGTTATTTCTTAATATAAACATCTGGTCACATTAAATCGATTTTGATATTCTATTCAAGTAGTTTTCCAAGGTTAAGTTTTATTTAAGTTTTAAGATTCGGAACGGATGCCCGTCGAGAAAAAAAAATAACCTATTAGCGATATAATCACCAGTTTACTTATAAGTCTAATAATAGTTTTGTTTAATCTTATTATAACTTTCAGAAAACATATCAATGCTGATTATTCATAGAACTTCTAATATTCCTACTATCTTTAATAATTATTTATGTATGTTATTTACTTGGTGGAAGGGCTTTGTACAAACCCATTTGGGTACCAATCATTTATTATATTCTAGTTTGAAAGGTGAGGAACCAGTGTTACACGTATGAGGGATACAAAATCTTAGTTCCAAAGGTTGGTAGTGCATTGGCGATATTTATAATTGGTGACCAATCACCAACCTGCCCATAAGCTTCTCTGTCTACCGATTATATAAAAACAATCCTTTCATATTATTGGCTGCCCCTTACCTATACCAGATATTGACTTCGTGATGATAAATTAATTGTCACACACTCCAAGTTTCTTTCGTTTCCAGAAAAGTAGACTAAACGAGCAGCAGAGATGCTTTAATTTATATATTTGAGACGATCTGTAAGTTGATTCATGATTGAATCAATCCAGTGAAACAAAATTGTCAATGTTAGAGCCACTCTGTAAGAAAAAACCTGTTATTGATATGCTTCGGTGACCAAAATAATTGAACATCAAAGGGATACATGGTTCAAAAAATCGTATCAACGCAAGTCAGTTTAATAATTCACGTTTGAGTTCAAAAAATAAGACTGCAGTTATTAAACTGTTTGCGAAAACAGTCATACACGTCAACTCACTAAATTGATTTTAATTAGACACATCAGGCCGACACTACGCTGGAATGATCTTAGAGATCTCTATTCGTATTTTTTATGTGAAAAATTTATGTTCGTGTCTTATGTGTGAGACCGACTCCTATGGAGTTACTCTTATGACAGTAAAATGCTCCCTCTTTGTCGTCTCCTCTCTCCTCCTTTGTGTATGTATGGCTCGTATACTATATATAATACTTCTTTGCTATATATTTGATAAATTAAAAAACAAAAAAAATCAAAAAAAAAATTCCTAACGAATATCTACGTTTTTATTTATTTAACTACAGTTGTTTTTTTTTTTTTCAGTATTAATTTATTCGATTTCGATACTCGACATCTGCGGGGAGCTTCGTGATGGTTACATTTAATTTATATCACCATCATCACCATGAAATCAATTGCAGTCCGCTGGACTTAACTTTGAAGGGACTGCAAAGCTACCAGTTTTCGAGTTCCACGTCCTGTTGGGTCCTATCATCTTCTTCGGATCCTCGATCCATATGACAGTGTTACGCTGCATTTTCAGACCAGCGGTCTCCACTCTATGACTCATCTGCTCCAACAACCAAAACTAATTCGGTATAAATGACCAACCCACTACTAAAAGTATAATATGCAAACTATTATATAAATCATATCAATAAATCTCTCGGTTTCTTCTCCGGATAACTTTATTCCCGATTTTATCTATCAGATACTTCAAGCAAATCTTGCTCCATAGTACATCTTTAAAATTACACAAAGAATTTTGTTGCGGTTTTTTTTAATAGGTAGAGTGATTCAAGAGAAAGGTTTATATGAATAATAAATGCACAATATAATAGAGAAACACTGATAATTTTAGATGTTTCTAATGTGATGTCGTAAATAAACACATTTGTTTGCGCTTAAAATACATATAGCGGTTTATATTGTCTAATAACAAAAAAGGCTTTGAACGTGTATATAAAGACAATCGTTTAGTATCAGTATTGCACCTGTGCAAAGCCGGGGCGGGACGCTAGTAATCAATAAATCTCTCACGCACAGTTGCCAACAGTTGTTATAAAAAAATACCGCGGGAATTTCCACAAAGAGTTTTATATCCTCAAATACGTTTCAATAATTATTATAATTAAAGTATATTTCTCTGTATAATTATATATGATATATAATTTTAACAGAAGTGGTTATTTACTGTGTGTTTAATTATAATATATAGGAATAGGCTAGAATATAGGAATAGGCTTGTATATGTATTGTTGTGGCTTGTAGGCTTGTTTATGTATGTGTGTGTAGCCTATCCATATGGATCTTAACCATATGCTGCGGGTTTAAACCCGCCAAGGGCTCTGAAATGTTATTCTCCTGTCCCAATAAACAAATCTCATAACATACATGAATTGAGTGATATTCTTTCATATTATTCTCCCTATAGGATAATTTTAACATACTTCTACTAGTATTACTTATGTTTTTTTTATGTCGTGCAGGTGGACTTGCAATTGACTCATGGAATATGGTCACGGCTGCTCGTAGACATTTTTTTTATTTTGTTTAACAACATCCACGCTCCGGCTCACAGTTGCCCGTGCCATTTTTTAACATTCTGCTTTAATACATTTTGGCGTTTTATAATTTTACCGAACATCAGCAGATCTTCGTTGGACTTCGAGCTTGTCGTCTTCTTGGAAGACGTGGCCTACATTGACTTATATATATTTTTTCATACATTATGATTATAATATATAATAAATAAGGAAAGCGTTTACAAATTGAACGCTTGGGATAAGATAGGGAGCTTTTTAATCCTATTAAAGAGCTTTACTATTCAAAGACATTGGCACCGATATATTACATTACATATTAGCAGCCTGTAAATTTCCCACTTCTGGGCTAAAGCCTCCTCTCCCTTTGAGAAGAAGGTTTGGAGCATATGCCACCATGCTCCTCCAATGTGTAATACACATGTGGCAGAATTTCATTGAAATTAGACACATGCAGGTTTCCTTTACGATGTTTTCCTTCATCGCCGAGCACGAGATGAATTATAAACACAAATTAAGCACATGAAAATTCAATGGTGCCTGCCTGGGTTTGAACCCGAAATCATCGGTTAAGATGTTAAGACGTTCTAACCACTGGGCCATCTCGGCTTATTTATCATTACCATAGCAATATGCCACCAACCGTGTGAATTGATGTTATGTGCCTTGTGCCCGTAGTCACGCTGTATTCACTCTTCAAACCAAAACACGACAATAATACTAAGTATCGCTGTTTAATGTTGGAATGTATGATGAGCAGCTACCAAAAAAAATCTTTTTTTTTATATAGGTAAGTGGACGAGCAATTGGGCCACATGATGGTAAGAGGTCACCACCGTCCACAGACAATGGCGTTGTGAGAAATGTTAAACATTTTTTACATCAACAACGTGCCTTGAGAACAAGATGTTATGTCCCTTGTATCTGTAGTTACACTGGCTCACTCACCCTTCAAACTGGAACACAACAGCACTGAGTGCTGCTCTTTGGCGGTAGAATATCTGATGAGTGGGTGGTACCTACCAAGACGGGCTTGCTCAAAGTCCTACCACCAAAAATAATCTGTCTTATTATTACGTACAAATACACATACGCCCTATATAACATAGTATTTTTTATAAACAGCCTTTTGCAGTCAGTTACCCAATGCCGGTTCCAGGGTTTCATTTTGCAATATACCACGAGTACATATTTTATTTCACAGTTGGAAAACCTTATCAATCATACGGCTCGCCTTCTCTTCGTGCTCTATCTTGAGAACCGCTTCTATAAAATATTGCGCCATCTGATTGGTAGAAAATGTTATGCTCTAGAAATGTTTCTATGAAAATAATTCATTTATACATAAGTATGTGTTTATGTCTTGTACATATTAATAATTTATTTAGTTTTAAGGTTAATATGCTCAGGCGTGTATTAATTTTTATTTTTCTATTTCACTCAATAGTTATGAAAAAAGTCGAGATGGCCCAGAACTTATGGCTTAGAACACGTGCATCTTAACCGATGATTGCGGGTTCAAACCCAGGCAAGCACCACTGAATTTTCATGTGCTTAATTTGTGTTTATAATTCATCTCGTGCTCGGCGGTGAAGAAAAACATCGTGAAGAAACCTACATGTGTCTAATTTCAACGAAATTCTGCCACATGTATGTTCCACCTGTTATCATAGAATATTCTGATGAGTGATCTATATTATCTTGTGTTGAATATATGCTTTATTTATTAATGTATTTTTTTTTAAGTAACAATATATTTTCATAGGCAAAGTGAAAATAAGGTACATCTATAAATTATCTATAGGAGAACATATTTTGATACCAATATCGCAGGTTCAAATCCGGGCAAGATTTTTTTAACCGCACCTGCGATAAAATATAATTATTAGCATCAAAAGTCTAAACTATTACTATAGCAATTAAAAAAAAAAACATTTTATCATAAATTATTGACGCACCTGATAAAATTAAAATGACATGGAAAATTATTAATAGCGAAACTGGAAGAGTCAAAAATAACATCTCCGACTTTAGCTTATCTATTGATAACAATTTATTTTCCTCAGATCATGATGTTGCAACTGTTTTTGAAAAATATTTTGCTGACATTCCATTTTCGACTACTAACTCATTAAATTCCTCTCCTACCGTTACTGAATCATTATTAAAAAACAATGTGGAAGAATGTAATATTAGTTTTAAATTTAATACAGTAAGTGTAAATGATGTAATAAGTTCCTTCAGATCACTAGATATTAATAAAACGGCCGATCTGTGGGGATCTCTGTCAAGGTAGTCAATTCAATAATTGCTGTAATCGCACCCTACCTTGTCACTATATTTAATAATTGTGTTCTTAGTGGCGTGTTTCCTGACCTCATGAAACATAGTAGAGTATTACCAATATTTAAGTCAGGTAGTACATCAGACCCCAACAACTATAGGCCCATTTCTGAACTACCAACTCTTAGCAAGATCTTTGAAAAGTTATTACTAAATCAAATGCTAGTACATTTTAACAATAACAAGTTGCTACACAAGAAACAATTTGGATTTACAAGGGGTCGCTCGACAATTGACGCTGGTGTTGAGCTCATTAAAAATATTTACAAGGCCTGGGAGGAGTCACAGGATGCCTTAGGGATATTTTGTGATTTATCTAAGGCCTTTGATTGTGTGCAACACGAAACTTTGGTCAGGAAGATTTCGTATCTGAGCAATCGGATTCAGAGGGTTGATGTAAATGGAAAGAGATCTCCCGGGTCTCCAGTTACTGTGGGGGTCCCTCAAGGATCGTTAAAGAGCGTTTGTGTGCTAAAGGATATTACAACACTAATGACTTTTTAGTTGACTGCACACCTTGGGAATGAAATGATCGCCTCCAGGCTGTTTCAAATAACTAAAATATAATTATCATTGTACATGTAAAATGGAAAAAAAAAATATCCCGCTGAGTTTCTTTCGCCGGTTCTTCTCAGGTCCGAGGTGTTAAATTCCGAACCGGTGGTAGATTTTTGACTATCAATAAGCAAGTGTAAACACTTCTATATTGAATAAAGATTTTTGACTTTGACTTTGAAACGTACCTTTAACTATTGTAGTTTTTTTTATTGAGCGTTTCTTAGAAAAAAGACTGTATAACATTATATGAGTGTCAAATTGAGGGTGAAAATTGCAAGCAGAGACGAGCTAATAGGATTGTTTTAAATAATTTTCCTCAAGAAAAATGTATCAAACTTAATTAAATTAATCTATGAATCATAACTAACACAAACAGACGAATGAAGGAATGTTTTGTTAGATCATATAAACGATGCGATAAAACTATTTATAGACTTAACGAGCGAAGCACGCGACTTTGTCCGTTTGCTTATTGAATTTTATTTAAATAAAATATGGTCGCGACTTCCTGCGCGTTTGAATTTATGAAAAAATATTTATTCAGTTCGCAGATTTTACTATAACTTATTAATTCTGTATTAGGCAGCTTTTGTGATATTAAATCGTTGGTGGGAGGCGCCCGACGTGACGGCGGAGTGGTGCCATGCGCGAGGGCTGCACGCGATACTGGGCAGTATTTGGACATTGCAGCGTGACTTTATTATTATTTTATATATTATCCTAAAATAAAAGTAGTAATTTACACCCTATTACAATCAGCTATCTGCCAGTGAAAGTCCCGTCAAAATTGGTCCAGTTGGAAAAAACAGACAGACAGACAAAAATTGTAAAAAATGATATTTTCGTATATGTACCGTGTAAACATACATATGCATTTAGTAAAAAGCGGTCATTTTGAATATTACAAACAGACACTCCAATTTTATTATATGTATAGATTTTTAAAACTCTAAGAACTTATCATTTCAGGCGCTGTCTGCTATTTATTTTCATGTTATAATAGGCTGAAGCCTGAAACCTGTTGGTAAGTGGTTACCATCGCCCATAGACATTGGCGCTGTAACAAATAATAACCCTTCCTTACATTAAACTTATGGGCAATTTTATGTCCCGTTCTTGTAGTTACACTGACTCACGTTTCAAACCGTACACAACAATACTAAATATTTCTGTTTTGCGGTAGAATATCTGATGAGTGGGTAACTTCACCTACAGGAGCCCAAACGCCTAATGAATTTATTTTTGGCAGAACGATAGGGTAATTAATATCCTACCTGATGGTAAGTATCTCTATCCATAGACATTTGAATTATAAGATGTGTTACGACATAGTCAACGGCATTGTTTTTTAATTAATATAATTTTGTCTTAGTGCATGAACGGCATACCCAGTAATTAATACTGTGACCTCAGTTACTATTATAATTGCTCTTGGTATACATGTATTTAAATGAACCACATTTATTATTACTGCTTTCGAGGTTCACAAACAAACTTCATTATATATATTTTATTTTATACAAACAGACACGGTCGATTTTTTTATTATATATATTCGAATTTCAAAACGTTAACAGTGTTATCTAAATGTTTTCCGGTTTTCGCTAACTAAACATTATGTTCAATGACGCGCACACGAATCCTAAACAAGTTTATCAGAATAAACAGAAGGGTAGACATGTCTCGTGAGACTCATATATTGTATGAGGCTTAAAAGATGTTGATATGGCAACATTTGCATTGCAAAAAGTGAACATTGATGTTGTTTGGGTAGATAATGTCCCATTGCTGGGCAAATCCTTCCTCATATTTTGAGAAAGACTCCCTCGTTATACCGAGGCGTCTAAATCTAAACTTGGTGAAACGAATTTACTAAAAAAAATGATTCAATCAGAGATTTTTTTCATGATTCGGTGACTGACAAAAAAAGTTTTGGACAATTTTGATAGTTGATAGATAGATCTTTACAATGATATGCAAACATTCCGATTCCGAACAATCTTGATTCCGCGAACTAACAACAATATAATATTCATTAATTAAAAAAAAATCGAACGTATATCACTCTGATGTTTCACGAGTAAGATTAAATATTCTACACCGCGAATATTAACATAATGTTTTAAAAATAGGTCTAAATATTAAAACACTGATGCTAAATCTTCTTGTTTTTCCCCTGTCCTTGTACCAAACTATTTGTTGCTACCGTTCTCCTCTGTCGTGATCTGATTTTTTACAGCCATCTCTCTCAAATCCCTCTTCACACACCACAGTAACAGCCTGTAAATTTCCCACTGCTGAGCTAAGGCATCCTCTCCCTTTGAGAAGAAGGTTTGGAGCCTATTCCACTACGCTGCTCCAATGCGGGTTGGTGGATATAATTTCGTTTAAATTAGACACATGTTTTCTCACGATGTTTTCCTTCACCAGCGAGCACGAGATGAATTATAAACACAAATTAGGTACATGAAATTCAGTGGTGCTTGCTTGGGTTTGAAACCGCAATCATCGGTTAAGATGCACGAGTTCTAACCTCTCGGTCATCTCGGCTCAATTAATACACTCCATCCGCATATTCTTCGGTCATCACCTTCCCCACCATCCCTCTACACTCATACTCAAAATATTCAATCTTTTAGTTACATATGTCAAAAACAAAAGACTAAATATTAAAAGACAAACAAAGATACCATTGTTCAATACTATTGTATAACTTGATTGCGTTCATATTTGTAAAACTTAAGGTTTTAAAATAGTTCAAAAATAATTTCAAAAAAAAAACTGAGACCTTCCCTTTATCGCCCCAATAGTAATTGACATTCAACGCCAAGTAAGATTTTTGCGGTCATGATTTGTCCAGAACTTAGTTTTAATTTTATTATAAGTCCTTTATAAAAAATATAACTAAAGTAACGAATGGTAATCAAATCTTTTCTCACCGTATTCTTAAGGCGAATTTAATTTCATACTTTTAATATTATAAGGAAAATGTTTTCACATGTAATTTCGTAACGCAAGATACACTTGGCCGCGTTTTTGGGGAAGAACATAATTCCACCTATATCAACAATAATTACATACAGCCTTTTCCAATGGAAGTAGGAAAAAAGATAAAAAAAACCTTAGATTTACGTATTTCATGCGATTTGCTATTAACTCAGCTATATTGTGCACTACTAAGAATTTATGGTGAATATATTTTTTTTTATAATACAACACTATTACAATTAACTACTTATTTCTACTTTAAATTTACTTCCGAAATTCCGATAACAGTTTCGTCGACGTTCAAAACGCCACTTTTTCGCAAATCCATAGTGAATATCATAGATTAGTCAAGCTCTCGGCCAAGTGTTTATTTGACTTTTTTCCTCTTATGGTTGGGATATAGTGTATATTATATGAAAAATAAAAATTACTTACAGCATTTTCTTACAAAGTAATAAAATAAATTATTATTGCTTATCGGTAAATACAAGGTTAGTGGAAAATACAATATATATTAATAAGGAATTTATATGAAATCGTTTAAAATGTTAGAAATTAATTTACATCGACTTGTCCATTCCATACATACGAATAGTAGATACACTGGCTCACTCGCCCTCCAAACTGGAACACAAGAATACTAAGTTGGCGGTAGAATATCTGATGAGTGGTAAAGCGTCCTGAGAAGCCACCGAAGAGACGGAGAGGGTACCATTGGTTCCGGCAAGTCCCACATACCACTTCACGTGGGGCAACGCGTAACGCGTTTTTCCAGCGAGATCGAAACTACTATTTTCATCAATAATAACTGAATCGTCATAATACAGTGTAACACTACCTCCCGTTCCGAAAATAGATTCTACCGACAAGAACTGACAAGAAACTCAGTAGTTAGGTACTCTTTTCCACAATTTTGATTATATCCTGCATAGAAAACAATAAATACTAATTCCAAGCTTTTAATCATTAATATAATATTGTATTGAGTGATATGCCTTATTTATCAATTTTGTAACAGGCCAAGTATAATTAAATAAGAATCAAAAAGTAGCTCAATGATTAATCTTTTTCCCAAATTATTTAATAAACGTCAAACATAAAGATCGCGTACAGAGGGATAAAATCGTAAAGGTAGACCCTTTTAACAAAATACTAAGAAATAAAAAAAATATATATCTCCAAACAGAAAATTCCGGACGAATCCATCGAATAATTGATGTACTTAACATGTTTTTATAATTATTCATATCGAAGTCAGCGGTGAAGGTTATCGTGAGAAAACCTGTACGGCTCAAAAATTCCTCTGGTCTTTAGCACGCCTAGGTACCAACTACTCACTTTTTATGTCATAACTAGTTTGGTACGCTTTAAAGAGTTGAGGAACCAGTTTTATGCATTTGACATAACATCTTCGCCCCTATGGACGGCTCATTGACTGTGAAACAATCGTTTGAGGCACAATTCTAGTAATAAATAGGCAGTTTATCGCAATCGAATCGACGTAATCGCATCCCTTCGGAGTACCTTGAAAATCAGCGATTCTTCGAACCCAACTTGAAATCTGAATGGTACACCTATTTAGGATAGGATTATCATAATTATATCTATCATTGCTTACCAAATCTCTTTTTTTATATTTCCTTTTTTGTTTTGTTTTTATTTTTAGTAGTATCATCATCATCCTCCTGTCCTTATCCCAATTTTACTTGGGCTCGGCGCAGCATGTCTTAATTAATTAATGATTTGTTTATTTTTATTGTACGCACCGATCCAAATTGCGGTTCGGTCAAAATTGTATCGGAACAAAACGGGAATCGTATAGTATAGTAACCGATATAAATAAGTGGAATTGATAATTAGTTACAATTATTGTAAGATATATTCGAAGTTAAATTAGAACAGAATCTATAAAAATCTATATAAGTATATTTATAATTCGCTAACGTTATCATTTCCATGATGACGTAGTCCCAGCCACGCGGAACCCATGTGGAATAGCGGATTTATCATAATATAAAAATATACGTTTTGTTTGATATTTTTAATCACACTCAAACCTTTTAAAATATTTGTACAAATAGCGTTTAAACGAATACTGTAGTTTATTTGTATATTTAATTTAAAATATTTTTAATGACTTGTAACATTATTTACTGTTATTAAAGTATTCGTAATTTGTGTTTTTGTTTTAATGTTTAAGTAAATTGCAGTTTAAGTATAGGGCGAATAAAATTGTTTGAAATAAGGAAAAGTTTTGGGCATTTGGTAAAACTTATCAGGTGCGCGGGCAAACGGGCCACCTGACGGTAAGTGGCCAAAAGGCTATATAAACATTGGCTCACTAGCTCTCAAAACTGGAACACAACAATACTAGGGATTTTAATTGGATTCGAGTTTTGAGTTTGAGTTTAAGTTTTTGAGTTTACTCTTTGGCGGTGGAACATATAATGAGTGGGTGGTACCTCCTTAGACGGATTTTACAAAAGATAAATTTTACCAAGGGATGTCACAGCGTCGACGCTGGCTCTAAGTCCGTGAAGACATTTCCACATTTTTGTGTCCTGTTTCAGACGGTCCTGAGATGGACAGCAGCCAGGATGATCTCGTCGTACCGTATGCATTAGCCAAGAGCTTCGACATGCCACGAGCCGAGCATCACTAGAGCATCAGAAATCATGAAACAAGTCCTGGGCAGTTTTCAAAGAGTTCGCTATTCACGAATTAGTCGTAATATCTGTGTCATCATTTCCAACTGAAAAATGATTGAGTTTATAATGTTGTCGATATTTTTAGTAGCAACTGAGCGTTATTCTGGAACTTAAAGCCTCTGATCCTGCGTCTAAACTCCGGTCATTTCATTGGATTATAAGAGTGCGGCAATAAAATCCACTAGTGTTTTCACCCAAACTTGATCAGTATAATATATGAACACTTATGTACTTTCCTATTTATTATACATATATTATAATTATTATTAATGAAAAAAAAAGTATTTAAGTCAGTGTGAGCCACGTCTTCCAAGAAGACGTATATCTCGAAGTCCAGCGAAGATCTGCTGATATTCAGTAAAGATATAAAACGGCAAAATATATTCAAGCAGAATGGGGCAACTGTGAGCCCGGGGATGTTTATTTATTTATGTTGTTAAATTAACAGTTAAAAAAAAGTATAATATCACCTGAGTGTCTGCTGATATAACTTGAGTTAGGAAGACAGTATTATTATCAATATTTATAAGAATATCAATTAAAAATCTTAGTTATCACTGAACAGAATTGCATATAACAAGACGTATTCCTTTGACTTTCAATCAACAAGCATTGTTTAATTTAAGATCTTATATTCGTATTTTTGACATTATCAACAAATTAACCGCTTTAATTGACGTTGAACACTCGTAACTTAAATCATAAACAACGATTCATTTCGTTTTTTAGTTCCAATTAGTTTTATTTGTTTGTTTCAATATTGTATAATAAACATACAAATCAACATATCATGGTTTAAATAGTGTGTTAAAGCGATCAAAGATCAGCGCTGCCTTGTATTAGGACTTAGCAGACATGGCTCGTCAATTAAAAAAAAAAAATTAAAAAAAGTTACGAACCATTAATACTGTAATTAATATTTATTCTTACTTTCTTTATTTTAATATAAATTTTTCTTTTGTAATATTTTATCTATTTTCTATAGGTAATATCGTATTACTTAGTTTTTAAATTGTTTTAAGTGTAACATAGTTGTAAATTTTTGATATGTGTGATGTTGAGGTACCTATAAATAAATAAATAAAAATATTACGTATTACTGTGTCGATTCAAAAAGGAAAGAGAAAAAGTATTATTTATGTATTATATATGGCTTTTTAGATCCGAGAAAAGATAAACCGAATGAATGCGTTAGAGACTAAGATCTTATACTTAGGAGTTTTCTGCCAAAACCCGCATTCCACGTCAGGTTTTTTAGTATAATTTATTTTTTGGATTGTGATTATAATTACGTAATCCATCGTACATATATCACGTAGACATATATTTTGAATAATAACCAAAAATATAAACGTTTTTTCATAACCGAATATGAATGATGAAGTCAACATGATATCATTTTAAATTCCCAAGATCTTGATGACACGATCTCAGGATGGAATGAGTAAATGACGGAAGATGATAGTGGGTAGTTCAGTGACGTGCATCGTGGGAGTGATTGGAGTTCCGTTGTGTTACGTAAATAAGTAGTTAAGCGATTGTGAATTATGGATTAAAAAAATGTTTAGACAATAGACATACCAGACATCAAGTGTTTTATTTCACACGAACAAAAGTTTAAAAAAATATTTAATATAATTTTATAACATATTATTAATAAGTAAAGAAAAAAAATTGGACGTAATGGAACGCATCGCAGATGTGAAGCATCGAAATTGATGGTTAATGGAATAATTTATAATTAAACAAAAGAAAAATACATTTGGAGTAAAATAAATGAAAACGCAGTTTCATTGAAAAAAAAAAAATATGGCATAGATTGGCGGACGAGCATATGGGCCACCTGATGGTAAGTGGTCACCACCGCCCATAGACAAAGGCGCTGTAAGAAATATTAACCATTCATTACATCGCCTATGTACCACCAACCTTGGGAACTAAGATGTTATGTCCACGGTGCCTGTAGTTACACTGGCTCATTCTGTTATTATGATCACGTACACACAAGGGAGTGGACGGTGACGGTGACGGTAGGAGAGCGTCCTGCCGTTCGTCGTCGGTATACGAGTCGGTCGTACCCGCAAGGCATCCAATATTTTCACAACAAATAAAACAAAACACCCATACTGTACCAAGAACGTTTTTTTCTGAATAGTTATTTATTTTACATTTTATTTAAAAAATAAAACTCAATAAATAAGCTACCTAAAGCAAAAATATAACTCTTTAGCCTTATATATTTCTAGATTGTGTAAAAAAAAATCTCTTCTCACCGCCTGTAGGCTTAGTTCTAATTTTAACCTCTTCCTTCCAAGCTGGAAAGAGTCAAGGGTTTTTCCTTTTAGTTTGTTCTACATAAAATAAATATAACATTAAATTAAATGTAAATTTTCCACTGCTGTTCTAAGGCCTCCACTCCCTTTGAGGAGGTTTGGAGCATATTCTACCACGCTGCTCCTATGCGGTTTGGTTACACATGTGACAGAGTTTCGGCTCTAGATATATAAAAGTAATCATAATCTTAAAGTTGAATATAGACCCTTATTATACCCGATATAAGTCGGGACGGATAGCTGGTTCGTAGATATATAAAGGTTCTCATTTATTGGTCATAAAACCACTATATATATATATAAACATTGTTTAATGTTTCAATTGTCTATCGTGTAATAATTCTAATGAACTTTTAAGTCCTATACTTAAGCATACTATGAGTAATTATGATGATTTAAGTTGAAACGAGCAAGGCTAACGATTCTAAAACTGCACGCCACCACACATAACATATTACAATCCTCTACACAAATGTAATTTATAATGTCTTGTTTATTAAATATGCCTCGCGATTTGACGCGTTTTTTTTTAATGTATAATAGGCATACTCTATTCCAACCGTAAGAGGACAAATTTACGCTCTATTATTGGTCGAGAGTTTGACTAATCTATGATATGATGAAAAAAATGTCGCTTTGAACGTCGATCGGAATTTTGGAAATAAAGTTAAAATGGAAAGAAGTAAGTCTTTGTAATAGTGTTGTATTATAAATAAAGATATGTTAATTATAAACTCTTAGTAGTGCACGACGTAGCTGAGTTATTTGCAAATCGCATGAAATACTTAAATCTAAGACTTGTTTTTCTTTATTCCTACTTCCATTGGATTGGGCGAACGGACAAATATCTGATGGTAAGTGCCCGTAGACATTAGCAATGTAATAAATAATTACCATTCCTCTTATCACACCAATGCACCACCAAATCTGGGAGATCAGTTACACTGACTCGGTCACTCATCAAACCGGAATATGTTTCGGAATACTAAGTATTGCTGCTTGGCGGCAGAATATCTGATGAGTGTGTGGTACCTGCCCAGATGGGCTAGCAAAGCCCTACCACCAAGCAAAAGTCTTAAATTAATCTGTGAATTTATTCAACAGCTAGTACATTCATTAGGAAAAAAGTTACGCTTTCTAGAACTAGAAATGTATATTCAGCATTATTTAAAGTTACAAGAATCATTTCCTGTGTATTTATATTTTATATACGTTTTTAAGTATTCGACCAAATACAGATTCAATATTCAGTAATCGGCAGAATATATAAAAATGGTAATCGAATATTCGTTGCAACTCATTAATTTTGTTTCATTACAAGTAACAATAACTTTTAGCTTAATGCAAGATGTTTTAAAAATATACAGGAAAATATTATATTTTGAATAAAAAACTATATAAATCAGTCTGGACCATAATTATTCTACCGACAAACATTTTGATTTAAAAGCTGAGTGAGCCAGTTTAATTAGAAGCATCAGTAATTTAAAATTTTATCCCATGGTTCATAACGCAATGCCGTCGTTTTTTTTTAATATTAGATTACCAACCTTTTTAACAAAGATATCATGTCCTTTGAACGTGTAGTTTCATTGGTTTATATATACAAGTGTCTATGGTCAAAGTTATGTGTATTATCCTACCAATAAGAAATGTATACGAAAAACGAGAAAAATATTTATTTCCTCTATCTATATGGGTAAAGGCCTAGATCTTAATAGTCGTTAAACTTAAAAAAACATTACTGACACATATTTATTATGAAAATAAATTAAAACAAATATTAGCCGACACAGAAAAGTAGGTTAAAATGATTAAATTTTCTTATTGTAACTGTACAAGTACTGATAGGATCAAAATCTTAAGAATACGTGTGTACAATATACATGTCCAACGTCTGGGTTAGAGCGAAATTTATTATATTTTAAATAGAATCATACAATGTTTCCTTCACAGTAGAGCTCAAGATATAGAAGACAAACTCGAGACAGGTCAGAAGATATGTTTAGGGTTTCGACTTACCGGCACCAGATAGACGAGATGGAATCTATCTAATCTAATCTAGAGTAATAAAAGCCAGAGAGTTGAGCTAAGATGACCAGCCTAACAATATTTATCAAATCAAATCAAATCAAAAATCTTTATTCAATATAGAAGTGTTTACACTTGCTTATTGATTGTCAAAAATCTACCACCGGTTCGGAATTTAGCACCTCGGACCTGAGAAGAACCGGCGAAAGAAACTCAGCGGGATATTTTTTTTTTTTTTTTTTTTTTTTTTTTTTTTTTTTTTTTTTTTTTTTTTTTTTTTTTTTTTTTTTTTTTTTTTTTTTTTTTTTTTTTTTTTTTAAATAATAATGGTATTAAAAATGTAGTACAAACTTCTAGCAGACAGTGATGTATTTTATTGAATGCTCTATATTAATGAAAATAAAACATATAATCGGATAACTTCTTTATTACAAATAACAATTATAATAACTTATATACATTGTCTGTTCGTTTATAATCATGAGTACATTTCTAGAATAAAATTAAAATGCTATTCAATTATATAATACAGCTGCTTTATCACACTTAGAATAAAACAATAAATTAAAAAAAAAAGCTAAACATAAACTTTGTATTGTTTAATTATAAGGGCAACCCTGGCTGGGAGCATTGACCTGTATTGTAGCATTCGAACATTACACAAGTGAGAACAACTTGAAAATTATATGATACACTTTGTCGGTCATTGTTAAAACAACTCACTTCAGTCAGCAAGGCACCTGCAAGCCCCCCAGTGTTGCAATGTCCATGGTAAGTGACCACACTTACCACCAGATGAGCCTCTTGCTCGCTTGTCACATATTACAAAAAAAATAATAAATTTATTCATTGCAGGCGAACGTTTAAATAACTATTATTTAACTATTATTACAAAATTAATTTAATAACATAACATCCATAGAATTGCTTGAAATTTGATAAGTTTTTATTATGGTTTAATTACAATCTTATTTTAAGTGTGAAATAGCCATATTACATTACAAATCGATGACTGATATTATACTATTTAAGCAGTAACATTTCATCTCTACAATATTCTTACTCTATTAACGGTGAACTAAGAAATATATATGCATCCCTTTTCAACATACTTTCGAAGAAGTATCCCATCTCTTCCGCGCAACAATATTTGTCAGTTCTTTGAACACTGTGCGTAGAGACAAAAGTGTTATAACTTTCAGAGTATTTTTTACTATATAAGAAAAAAATTACAATATTCATTATGATCTACAAATACGTCATTTTTTAATCTCTAACACGGCCACAGATAAAAAATATCGATTTACAATATCAAATCTAAATTAAAATAATTTACATATGTATAAAAATTGTATTTAAAATTTATAAGGCACTGCGTATTGTCTTAAATACGTTATTAGAATATACAATATAATCTTAGGTAACAACATATTACAAGGCATTATGACCTTTATTTTAATGACATAAAATTTATAATAGCGTCTAACTAAATGACTCAATATGGTTAAGTTACGGTTCCGTATGTATTGGAAGACAATTTTACTAGTGAGACGTTCAAATAAATTAATCACATTGATGTTCATTAAGAATTATATATTCATAACATAACATATATATATTCAATCTGAATATATATTAAGTATAGATTTTCTCGAGCAACATTTTTACTTGTCAAACATTAAAACTTTTTTAACAGGCTTTTATTTAAATTCAGCTGGTAGTAGGGGGCGATCTTGCTATTAAATTTTAAACAATTTCCCTCTACCAATTAAGATGAAACTTTGCAAATACTTTTGATTCTGCATACAAAACAATATAGAATACGAATTACTGTATTTAGCTAAAAAGTATCATCAAATGAAAGTTAATTTTTTTAATTAAATTTTTCAACTGTAGCTTATTATAGAATGAAGTAAATCAACTTGGTAACTTTAATATATGGCACTAATTTTCATAAGTCTTATTATCGGAATAATATTATATCAAATTTCACGGAACCCTAAATTGTAACATCTTATCTTTACATTTTTTTAACATATTTGAGTTTATTTAAAGAATAAATACTGTCAATATTATTTTTAATTAAATCATTTCAGCTTTGTGGACCTTTTTTTGGCTAACGGTACATATATACAGGATGATTAAAACTATTGAATATGGAAAGATGCTTATTAAGAATATAAGCTACAAGTATAACTTATGTGCTATTTTTTAAATAAAGTAATATCGCATCGTCTTTATTTAAGTTAAGGATATTTTAATGAGGCATTTTAAAACATCTTCCATCCTTTTTACTCAGCCTGAATAATATGAGAACTATTGATAAAAAAACATTAAAAGTTGCAATATGATTACTGAACCAAAATATTTGACATGTTCTTGGAATCATTTTTTATATACTCAACGTTTTATAAGATATAGTGTATCAAACATGTGTACATACAAACGAACAAGTGAGCAAACCGTGACGTCACAACACACAACATAAAAAGTAAATTATACAAATACAATTTAAAATGTACATGAACATTTTAAATTCACCAGAAGCCGAATCAATACTTTTCTAATATAGCGTTTAAATATGTTATTTTTGGACATAATATTTGTGTCACTTCTTAAATATAATAAAAATTTGAAAATTTTTCTTTGGAGCAATGGCATCTTAATTTTTTCGTATCACATATAAAAAATACTTTTGAAATTAAAACTCAATTTAGTTATATCATAATTTTCGGTGGTTTATCCAGTTTTAAGGCTTAATTCTCAACTACATAATTATTCACGTTCGGAAAGGAAAACATCCTGAGGAGACATGCATGCGTGCAAACCTGTATCAGATGATATCCATTAAACCACAGTGAAGTGTGGCGGAATAATCTCTAAATATTCTCCTTAAGATGAGACAAACTATGCCCGTCAATGATATTTCCTCCTGCTAATTAACTATCCACGTAATCGTGTCACCTGATCACATTTAATAATTAAATTGTTCGCTTATTTTCTTTACTGTTCCTTTTAACTAATTTCACGAATAAAAAGACCCATCTGGTCTTAAAGTCAGCACATATTAATTAATGTTTATTTTCATTATAAAAAATATGTTATTAATGTTTCTAATATATTCCAACGGTGATCATACTCAAAATTTATTATTCGTAATAAAAATTGTGGCTGTTGTCTTATATAAATATAAGAACGTATTAATAACTTATGTAATATATAATCGCGATAACGACTATATACTATTGAATAAGCTTTATTAATTATAGAATCATGGTTATTACGTAGTATGATATTTATCGATCATTAAATTCTGAATCCCATTAGAGTATTCCTCAAAGTGTATCAAAGTATTAAAACGTAATTTCGGTCTCTATCAATTGTAAAGTCCATTAAAACCTCGGACACACACCACTCCCCTCTTAACAGTTTCAATTTATTATGTACAGATAATATAAACATGTCCTCCGTGACTACGTTTGTATCTTGTGACTGAACAATTATTTAAGGCTAGGCCTTATGTTTCAGTACCTTTGTCGTATCGAATATAATTTAACAAAAAAAGGACGTCTGCACTAAAGCTTATTAACAACGTGGGACAACCTATTTAAATTACCTTATGCGTTCTGATTTCTCTTCTTAGGGGGAGGAGTAGGCGCTTTCTCATTACTAGGTGGCAACTTTTCACACGTATTTCTTCTCCTGGACTGGTAGAGGTAGGAGTTCCTAGGCGATATGACTAGGTCGTAGTTGTGTCTGACTGGCAGGTTCAGTTCTTGGTTGTTGTTCTCTGCGTCTAATTCTAGACTTCTGTGCGATTGCTTCTGAGGTAACGGTGGGGGTTCTTCGTCATCTTGGTTGGAGTCTGTCGTTCCTGTAATCAGGAATTATATGAAAACTGGCTGCCAGTCACTACTACTTAGATCATTTTTAAAAAATGAAAGGTAAAATAATAAAAAATTAAATATTACAAAAAGTTAAAAAGGCAACATCATACCACCAGATCCAACTATATTTAAGAACCATCCAGAAAAACCATAACAACAAAAAAAAAAAAACATCAAAATCAATGAATTGACGCTTACGAGAAAAAATACGAACACACACCAGAATTTTACATGTGAAGATTAAATGTATATTATGGTATTATCAGCGCTGGAGAACATTGTAATTTAAGTACATAAAGAGTTGGAATATAACAGCATTAATTATATTCATATATCAATATAATATGATGATCTTTCATGTTATTTTTATTTAAGACTAATAGTACTAGATTATAGAACATGCATGCCAGTTTCATATAGTTAATCTTGTCCCTTGGCCTTTATGGTAATGCTTCGCTTCTCAAGATCATAGTGTGAAATAATATGCAGGTAGGTCATAGACTATCTATGACCTATCTCGATAAAAGGACTACTTAACTCAAAACAACGAAGCGGATTAGTAGTTAGTAAAACGGAAATAATATACTGTTACTAAAAACTACAACACATCTTAAAAAAAGCCATCCCTCAAGCCAACCCAAGAAGAATTGACGAAATATACATTTTTTTTCATAAAAATCTTTATTTCATACTTTTACAAAGATCCTTAAAAAATTAACAAGTTATTAGCACATCTAAGGCATAAAATGATCGATTCTATGTCGTTTATACGCAATAAATAATTATTGCATACAAAAATTGGTGATAAAATAATATTCAGCGGACTGTGTTTCGTCGGTTCTTCTCACTAAACGAATCTTATTTAAGTTCAAAGTTTAAAGTTCCACGAGTAATATTAATTTTAGTTTTTTGTCTTTTATAAATATATTTCTTATAAGTTTCATAGTATTATAAAGAAAATATCATTTTCTTGAATAGAGTATTTCGATTTTATTCGTTTATAGTATGGTTTTATTTTGTTTTAAATTTATATTTAATGCATACAAAGTACTGAGGTTTGTCTATGAAATTATTTGTGAATTGTCGTAATCATTGAGTTTTCATTGCGCCTTGGAACAGAAAGATGACTATATATACAGAAAATATATCAAAAGTACGTGCAAACATGCTAAAACGGTGCAACAGTTAGTAAACAATGAGCACACGGCCCGATGGCAAATGGATACCGTCGCCCGTAGACACCGTCGTTAAAATACAGAAATTACGTACAAATATACGTGTACACAATATCTGTCGGGCTGCGATGGTGCATGCGAGTAGGTGATGGATTTCCGAACGAGAACATAGTGAGATCCCAAGACATAGCTAGTGAAGGTACAGACCCAGCGAGTCCCTGTTGGAGGGCGTCTCGGAGGGCGGCAGGCTGGCGCGCGAGCGCTGCGGCCGCGAGCACACGAGCTGCGGACACACCTGCGCTACACTACCGCCGCCACGCGCCGCGTATAGCGACCTCTACTTGCCTTCATATGTTGGAACCTCGTGTCTCATTGGTATGAGATTTTTAAATTTTGGGGATAAAATATAAATATGAAACCTAGAACTCAAAAAAGGGCCGCGAGGAGTCCCGCCATATTTATGACGTGCTATTTTAATGTCTTATAGTTAGGCTACCTGGCAAATGGCCATTCTGATAATAACTGGTCCCCGGTACCCATAGACAGTGATACTTTAAGAATATAAATAATATCAATATTATTTATTATTCCTCAAATCATCGATGCGTCAAAGTGAGCTAAGATGTTATGTCCCTTGCGCCCTTAGTTAACACCGGCTCATTCACCCTCGGAACACCAATACTGAGTATTACTGTTTAGCGATGGTATATATGACAGGTGGTCCCTACCTAGACGGGCTTGAACAGATCCAAAGCCAAGTCATTACGACAATAGTAACAATCACTCTAATCAGCGTAAAATTTAATACTGTGATCCGCGCTTCGGAACTCCCGGTCTATATATATAAATAACTAAACGGTTTATCATTAAAACAAATAACATAACTGACTTAACTAAAAATATTAGAGTCCATTCCACAAGCCGAACTCCAAGAGAACAAAATACTTGCACCTCATTGGTCGATGTAAGCGAGCCGACACCGACATGATCTGGCCAATGAATGTCAGCCACATCGACCAATGAGCGCACAAGGGTAATTTCCTTTTGGAGTTAATTACGTGGAAAGAACTTCAGTAAAACATTTTTTTCTATTAACGTTGCAATTATTACTGAGTAGATTTATTCCGTAACACGAGCGTAAAATTTAATCCGATCCGACATTTACTGTGTTGGATTTATATATAATATGATAGTCTTTTGTAATTATATACGTTTTATTGTAAGTCGAATCACTGCGCACAATGTTACGGTACTTACAATCTTAGCGATCACATATTTAAGACAATTTTTCGAACGATATTCGAACATATTTGCTCTCATCAACTATGACTTACTAATATTATTAATAATCGTTTAATTTTAACAGACAGTTAGTTTACTTTAAGCCGTTTTTACCTCTTGTCTCAGCTCCCTTAACGGCGACGCTGACGTGTCGCACAGGGAGCTGATATTGTTGCTACTGGTGTTGATGCTGCTTAGACTGTTGTTGTTGACGGTACTGTTGTTGAGAGAGTTGTTGCTGTTGACTGCATTGTTGCAGAGGGTGGGGTTGAACGCGCTGTTGATGGCGTTGTTGATCGCGCTGTGAATGTTACCGTTGGCGCTATTGGAGGTGTACCACTGACTGCCGCTCGACTGTAGGCTCACTTCACTCTGCAAATATTCAAAACGTACATTATAATAATAATTGTTAAAATAATTTGATGTTGCAGTCAGTCAGTCAATAAACACATACTGTTAGTGGCTGGATGAGCCGAGTTGGCCCAGTGGTTAGAACGCGTGCATCTTAACCGATGATTTCGGGTTCAAACCCAGGCACGCAACACTGAATTTTCATGTGCTTAATTTGTGTTTATAATTCATCTCGTGCTCGGCGGTGAAGGAAAACATCGTGAGGAAACCTGCATGTGTCTAATTTCAACGAAATTCTGCCACATGTGTATTCCACCAACCCGCATTGGAGCAGCGTGGTGGAATATGCTCCTAACCTTCTCCTCAAAGATAGAGGAGGCCTTAGCCCAGCAGTGGGAATATTACAGGCTGTATTGTGGTCTGACTACCTGTTGCGCCTTGCGGCTAGCTTGCAAAGCAGACGTTCTGAGTTCATGATAAAAAAAAGTAATTGAAATTTGTCTATCTACATATTCTCAACACAAGCGCAGTTTTTTTGTGGAAACTGGCATTCACGTACTGTACTTTAGAATGCACTTAAAGCCATCGATTCTGGGTTTGAAGCCTCGAATTAAGAGAGCGAGGGAGTCACTCCTGCTCAATGTAGTCTTCGTGATCGGCCGCCGCGACTTGCACTTAAGGAACATCAGTCTCAAATTTAAAGGATCTGGAGACATTGTCATGAGTTAGAATATTACCGACCTTTCTACTCCGCTTCTTATGTCGAGGCGTTAAAGTGCCGCTGCTGCTGTTTCTGGAACAAGTGTTGCATTATATTAATAGTACGTCATTTTTATACAACATAATCTCGGAATAAGAAATAAATTCGTCCAGCGCCAGATATTTACGAGTTTATCTTTACAATAAATAATAAAAGAAATATTACACGATTAAATAGAAATAAACTTAAAATTTATCTAAATAACTGTCTGTTAGTATTACTTAACATTGGACGGCCCATTTGCCAGTCTATCTATTTGCAATAATACTTCATATGAAATCATATAGTTGTTACAATACCTCGTCCAATTAATCGCGGAATTCAGTTTAAACTTCGACTTTGGTGTTGTCCTGTGAAAAAATAAATAACGAATATTATTTATGATACCAAAAAAAAAATCCATTATAATTAAAAACAAAATACAATCTGAAAAAATATCTTGCGTAATACTAATAATTTATAATAATAATTTATTGTAAAACCCCAGATATAGCGTGTTCGATTTCGTCAAAAGTCGCATAGAATATCTCACTCACTCGTTTCCGGTAGATATATCCGATATGCGGTTCGAAGGGTTCCTGGGTTCGATTTCGGCGCTGTCGCGCAGGTTCGTGCGCAGCGTGACCTCCGGCGACGATATGCTCTCGGTCTCGAACTCGCACATCTGCGGACACGAAGCAAACGTGGCGCGACCGTGAGTGGGGCGGGCGGGGCGGGGGGCGCGGCATCGGGCGGCACTCACCCGGCGGCCGTAGCGCTGGTGCACGTGGTGCTGCACGCGGCGGAAGCACGCCGCCAGGTGCGCGTGCAGCTCGCGCACGGGCTCGCGCGACGCGTGCACGTCCAGGCCTGCCGACGTCACTCAAAGGTGAGATCCATTGCCGGGCGGCCGGCGGCGGCGCAGCGGGCGGCACTCACCGTGCTTGAGCAGCGGCACCTGGTCGGCGATGTGGTCGCGCAGGCGCTGCAGCAGCGCGGCGTGCTGCGGCCGGCGCGCCTCGTACGCCGCCGTCAGGAAGGCGCGCTCGTAGTGCACCAGCCCGCCCTGCACGGCCGAGTCCAGGATGCCTGCGGGGCAAGCTATACGCTATTACGGAGCTGTAGCCGTGTTTAGGGGTCGGTCGTCGGGTATTGCCTATAAAAAGTCTTAAGCATGTGTCCTTCTTTTTTTCTTTTTATAATATCAGTACATGCGTCCTGCCTTGAAATCGATAGGGCGGTTGTTTTATTATTTATCATTTCGAAATTCAGTCACCTATGTAAGCAAACGATCACAATAGATTTAAATTATCCGGTATTTTAATAATACGATAACCTTGCAGTCTCATCGTGAGCGGATGTAGCGGCGCGTCGGGTGACTTTGCCTCCTGGATGATGGCTTTCAGCTCCTTGTTGGTCTGCTCCATGGTCTCGACGGCCACCTCCAGCGGACACACCCAGTACGTGCGGGTCGACACCACAGGGAACCAACGGAGGATACCTAGAAACAATTTAAACCCTTATTAATCACAGTTATTACAATTTTGAACCGATAACTTATTTTATCGACAATATTGTGACTAACATACCTAATTATGTAACTTTAGTAATATTCTTAACGTAGTTATATCCAGTACAAGATAGCTTGATCTTTTTGACAGATATAAATTTTTCTGATCGACATAACTTTGCAATGACATATTATTTTCTTAATTTAATGACTTTAAAAATTGTAAAAATATTAAAAAAAAATACATATAATACAAAAGTTCCTAAAGATTCAAGCGTTAACCGAAAATTTTAAGACTTTTTCTATTATATATTATTGCTTCAAAGTAAAATTTAAATAGAAACAATGAAAATACATAACAGACGCTTGCACAATGTTACATCGGTCAGACGGTAGGGACGCGAATAACAGGCAGTTACTGCTACAAATATCGATTACAAAAATCCTTATTAAAGATCATTGTTAAGTTATTGTTATCGGGGTCTCTTTGGCTAGTTGTTGGGGTCTCTTTAGCTGGTATAAACCTTTTTAGAAGAAATAAGTTAAAAAAAAATTGAATTCTAATTTGAATTACGCATTCCATCGTTCCATCGACTGTGATATGTTATAATTTCTGTCACTAGCCCGTCTGTCAAACAGATCAAGCTAACTTGAACAGGGTATACGAGTTGACTATAGTTTAGTTTACTATATAGTAATAAAAAATATTTATTATTTAATATAGGTGAACGGTTAAACGCTGTAGAAGTTTATCGGATACGTTACGAAGCTTCGTAACCGTAACCGAAACTATGGGATGACCGAATTAAAAATCTATCCGAAACCGTAGTGTTACTTGTGTTACCCGTGTTAGTTAAAGGAGAGTAGCTAATTGATTTTCTGTTATTATATCTAATAAAACATAATAGCTTATAAAGTCGATTTCTCACTCGTAATGCCCTTTACAATTTTAATACATAACAATATAATATTTCCAACTGAAACGGTCCGATCAGAAACTCCTGTAGTGGATGCGGTAACATTTGGCGATGAGTTACAATAAGGTTTATACTATAAAAATCTTATCCATGAAAAAGTCATATATGCCAACTCGGTCAGTCAATCGAATGATGTCAGACTATTAAAAGCAAACATTTATTAATCCGGGTACCTTACCGGGTAATGTGTCACTTATTTCCAACTCGGTTCTCTCCAACCAACGAGTCGCAAACTCGTTCGCTCCGGACAAGTCGTCCGTTGAGTCTGTTATTGAATCTTCTGAAAAAATAATATAATAACCAATTATTATATTCTGTATTGACCGCTTAATAACTGATGTTTAATTTATCTGTGATCTTTTTTGTTTCAAAGGAGCGGTCTGTCATAATAACTGGTAAAAAAAATAGCTTTAAACGTTGTTTCTCTTTTCAGGTAAATTTATAGATTAAGTTATATAATCCTCCTGCCCTCATCCCAATTTCACTTGGGGTCGGCGCAGCATGTTCTTCTTCCATACTTCTCTGTCGGACGTCACCTCACAAGTAACATTCTTTCTAACCATATCGTCTTTCACACAATCCATCCATCGTTTCTTGGGTCGTCCCCTACCTCTATATCCATCCACATCCATTTTCAAAACCTTTCTCACAACATTACAAACAAACACAAACAAACAAATTTATAGATTAAGTAATGTTCAATAATAGTTTGTAAAATTGTCAAAACTATAGTGTCCTCTATTTTCAGAGCAACTCGATTCGGCTATTATTTTATTGAACCATCATATCATTTAAACACCAAATGTGTGTAATAGGTACCACTCACTGATCTGATATTCTACCGTCAAATATTAATACTTAGTATTATTCTGTTCTGGGTTTTAGAGTAAGTTAGCCAATGTAACTACATAGCATCTTAGTTTCTAAGATTGGTGGCGCATTGATTACGTAAAAAAATATTTAAATTTCATATGGCACTAATGTCCATACGCGATGGTGCCCATTTAAACGCGCATCTACCGATATCACAATAAAAAAGTATAAAAACATAACCTCAACCTCTATTCCGACAACCCATCACGTTTTATATTAAACAGACAATGAGAGAGGGACAGCCTATTCATGTTCTTGTTCAACAGTGGGACTGTTTGGCAAAAATTGCCTCTCCCTTTTTGAGGTGAATGTTTGGTCACTCTACCGAGGTGCTTCAATGTAGTACTAATGTACTTAAATTGGTGGATACTCTTGGCATATTCTTATCCAACACGTGAAGGTTTCCTCACGATGTTTTCCTTCGCCGTCGGTATTCAGATTTCAATTATAAACAAAAATTAAGCACTTAACACGCACGCACACACACAAGGCAAGATTAACACGCTCTATATATTAATTTCGAAAAAAAAAAATACTACCTACCTTGTCTATGGAAGGGTCTAGAAAATACGAATTTCTTGACGTTGTTGTGTTCGTAGTATCTTATAATTTGTTCGTCACCCGTTTTACCGAATTTGTTCATCCATATGTCATCTATTATCGGCGTTACCGCGTTTATTTGTAAATCTGATTCGCATTCAGGATATTAATGGCTTAGTCAGGATATGTTAGTACACGAGTAAAAAGTATACATAACGGAAGTAAATACTACTTTTTAAACTTAGCTAAAATTATATATCTGTTAACCCCCCAACCCCCCCCCCCCCTCTCACACACGAACAAACCACGGACGGAAACTATATGTACTGTATATCATGTGTATTTTCAAAAAGTGTTTAAATTTATTAATCGGTAAAGTTGTAATATCTGAGGTTTAAAAGGATACACTGTCCATCCGACTCGGTGATGTCCTCGCCCGGCTCGTCCAGCTTGAGCAGGACCTCCGCCTCGGGCCACTCGTCCAGCATGCGTTCCTTGAAGTTGTGCAGCATGTCACAGTCGTTGCCGCGGTACACGAATCCCTGGAAATGGAAACTAAAGTGCTAGGACTATCGTTTTAAGTATTTTAAAGGTATATCCAGGTTTATTTTAAAAATAAATCTCCTTGAAACATCACATTATGCAAGGAGAACGGCGTCGGCGCGCACCTTGGGGTGGCGCAGGTGCGGCGGGAACCCGCGGCCGAGGTAGCGCACGCGGAAGTACACGGGGCGCGGGCGGGGGGCGGCGCGCGCCAGGCGGTGCAGGCGCGCCAGCTGCTCGTGCAGCGCCGCCAGCGTGCCGTGCGCCGCGCCGCGCTCGTCGCACACGCGCACCAGCTCCCGCGCCAGCCGCACGGCCAGCTCCCACTGCCGGCCCTCCTCCAGCAGCGCCACGGCCTCCGTGTACAGCGCCGACTGCGAGCGCGGGAAGAAGTCTTGAGTGTAGTCGTCGGCGAGCGAGGCCGGCCCCCGAGCCGGGCGGGCTCACCTTGAGCTGGAAGTGCGTGTCGTGCTGCGGGTGCGTGGGGTGGCGCAGGCGCGGCGGCAGCGGCTCGTCGCTCCAGAGCAGCAGCTTGGCGTGCAGGCACAGCGTGAGGCCGGCCTCGGGCGCGTGCGCGGCGCCGGCGTGCAGCGCGGCCAGGCGGTGCACGTAGCGGATGTACATGTGCGGGCGCTCGATCTGCTCGTAGAAGCGCAGCACGCCCGACACGAGGTAGAGGCGGCGCGCGACGGGCGCGGCGCGGTACTGCAGCAGCGCGTCCAGCTGGCGCGCCGCGGCCGCCACCAGCGCCGGCCCGCCCGGCAGCCGCGCCGCGCCCGCCAGCGCGCCGCACAGCGACACGAAGCTGGCCCGCCACGCCGCGTCGCCGCGCCCCGCCTCCGCCAGCACGTCCAGCTTGTCGATGAGCGCGTTCTCGAAGGCGCGCATGTTGCCCGCGCCGCCCTCTGCGGAGTCAGCGCGTCATCGCGTCATCGCGTGTCCGGGTCGCCCGGTCCCGACGCGCCCGGCGCCCGGGGCTCGAGTCTTACCCGTGTCCGAGGTGTGCTTGTACTCGGTCTGCATCATGTCGAAGAACAGCGGGATTATGATGTTCCGTACCTCTTCGACCCGAAGGAAACTCACTTCCAAGAACGTGCCGACGAGGTGTGGGATGAAGAACCGCTTGTGCTCCTCTGTGCGAGTAGTTCACGATTGATTAAATAAAATTAGAAAATAATATCAGTAGTGTATACTAAGCTTAAACAATATTAAAAATCTAAAACTGAAGCGAAGTAAAATTATTTTCTTTAAAGGTTCTACTCAATGGGCAAAGGCCCCCTCTTATCTCGATAGAAAGGTTGAAAGCTCATTTCACCACGTAACTCCTATTGAGATAGATTGTATCCATGATATGGAATTTCAACCGGCAGATGCAGGTTTCCTCGCGGTGCAGTCCTACACCGAAACTGACCTAAACTGAACCACATATCGGCGAGGAGCGTCGCAGCTTTCCGCCTAATGTCCCCGTAGAGCATGGTCGCCCTCTGGCGCCTGGAGGTCGGTAGCGTCTCCAGCTGTATGGGCGGCGACGAAGCCACGGCCCCCAGCGTGTTGAACCAGTCCTGGAGCGTCAAGTGCACCGCCGACACCACCTCGGGGTCCGAGTCGTCGATGGACACCAGCTGCTCGCGGAGCGTGGTGGACAACAACCTGGTGATGATTAATGTTAGATATATAAATTTCATTGCAATCCGTTTCAAGCTCTTATTTATTTTAATATTACATACAGACTGAGACACGGTTATAAAATAAAGGGCGTATGTGCCGGCACAATGTCAAATTGAATTCATATACGATCGACAGCTGATAAAAACTTCTCGTACATATTATTTTTATTCATAACCTCATCAAAAAAAGCGAGGCAGGATGGGACAACACGTGCGCAACACCACAAAGTACATTAGGGGTAACAGCAGAGGTCACCCCACCGCAGTGCAACAGAGGGGCGGCGCTGTGGAACTACCTCCATGGTCACGGTGCCCACTAAGCCAGATAAGTATTCATAAATGGTTTTTCGTGTCATCGTTGCGCAGGAGTCACGTTAATCTTCATATCGTTCTAATTTTTAATATATATATTGCCGACGCAAGTAACATTACTCAATATGTTAAGTTAAACATTATTATTTTTATTTGCGTGCATCTTAACCGATGATTTCGGGTTCAAACCCAGGCACGCACCACTGAATTTTCATGTGCTTAATTTGTGTTTATTATTCATCTCGTGCTCGGCGGTGAAGGAAAACATCGTGAGGAAACCTGCATGTGTCTAATTTCAACGAAATTCTGCCACATGTGTATTCCACCAACCCTCATTGGAGCAGCGTGGTGGAATATGCTCCATACCTTCTCCTCAACGGGAGAGGAGGCCTTAGCCCAGCAGTGGGAAATTTACAGGCTGATTATGTTTTTTTTTATGTAAACATTATTAATTAATTTGTAACTCAAGTAATGTTCGTATGGAGTTCTCGTCTTCCATCTCAGCTTTTCTTCTTCCAACTTACCTTAGGGCGTGTAGCATGACGTAGTGCTGCAAGTGCAACATATCGGCCCAGTGCGGTCTGAACACCGGTCGCTGTAGCAACGCCATCATCAACGCCAGAGCGTCCGACACTAGAGTATTCGCCTTGCCAGAGGATTCTGCATCCAGGGACTTCATCACGACTACGTATTGTTCTTCGGACATCTGACGGACCATGTCTAGAAGGACGCAGATTAATTTGCGCTAGAAAAGAAATTATATGTTACAATATTTAAAAAATGGTGAAGATCTGACTGGTGCTGAAGTAAATCGCAGCTGCAAAGACATCATTTAATAAGCTTTATTTGATAAGAGCATCGATAGATTCTAGTTGTATGGCGGTAAGTTATTTTTTTGCAAGAATGTAATAACAGCAACGATTTCAATAATAAAAAAATAAAAACAATTAATGATATTTACCAGTAAAGGATCATCAGACGGCGTTCCTTCCTCCTTATTTCTCTCTTTCATCATCGTCGCTGCGATTCTCAGCACAGTGGGCAGCAGCGACCTAGCCAGCTCACCCCTATCCGCCTCGACAGGACCAACGTCGTCCCGCGCCAGCAGTGACACGACCTCCCCCAACGTCTCCACGCAGAGCTCCACCTGAATTGTGACTTTATTGTGTTAATTGTATCTTAGGGAATGTTTTGCTTATTGAAATCATTAAATTTGCAATCAAGAAAATACAGAATTTAATATAAATACAGTGCTCGATAGTAATTGTGTGTTGTATCGAAAAACATCCATGAGACTAACCTTCACTTCCACTTCGAGAAGGCTGCGTTAAAACCATATTTGTAGTTATAATATTTATTTAGATTACATACTATTTAAATGCTTGTTTCTTTTTGTTTTATTATTTCTATATTTAAATAATTTATGAATTTAAAAATCAATATTATATATTAAGATTATTCAGCAAATTCCTATAAGCATTACCAAATATTTCAACTTGTATTTATTAGTATAAATTACGCTAAAAAATCTGGTCTGTAAAATATCCTCTTCGGATCTCGTTCCAACTTAATTTCCTCTAAAATAATACGAGGTTATATCAAGAAAACCTTTATGATTCCTTCGAAAAGCATGACGGTACACTACATTTACCAAATACTATTGAAATCGCTTTAAACGTTCTTTTAAATCCATTCCATATCGTGACACGTGACATCTCGTGTACTTACAGCTTCGCAGGATCTAGATAGCGAGATAATATACATACGATCTGCATCTGCTGGGTGTGGTCTAGCAGGCTGGCGGTGTCGGCTCCAAGTAGACGTGCCGCCTTGCCCGCTGATCGCGATTTGTGGTTGTCCAGCTGTTAGCATACTAACGCTAGACCGGTAAACGTTGATCGTGATATACTGATCAGGTTTAATTATGTGTTTTAGTGTACGTTTGTTTGAGGGTTCAAGGTAAATTTCGTACAATTTTGTATCCCACAGTTCAGTTTAGGACATTATAGTTAGTTTCATCCGAAGGTAAGACCATTAGTAATAGACAAAGTACCACACCAATCACCGATAGATCAGAAATGACATAGCTATTGTATATTTATTTTTGTGGAAACGAACAGTACATAAGAAGTTTCATAAGTAACAAATCATTACCAATAAAACATTCCAATGATTGATTTAACCATATAAATAAGTAGAAGGCGTAGATGCAACGAAAAATATAGATTATATTAAAAAATAGGCTTAAAAGAGAGGGAGAACAATGGCAACACTTATAATTTATAACCCTTAAAAAAAAATCCCGTTTAAATACCCATGTCAATTTTAATTATATTAACGACTGACCAATGAAAGATTAAATCTCTTATTTTTAAGACTTTCGTTGAACATTGTAATGAAATCGAAAAATAAACCCCATCAAAAATAGATTCGGAGAGTTTCATTATGATTACGTTCTTTCTAATATTAAATTATTTATTATTTTCTTTTATTAAATTTTCATGCTATAAAATCTGCCTAAATTTATTAAGTACCAGATTGATCGCATCGACCGATACAAGTATAACAATAATAATAGAGTATTTTCGGTCGTGAAAAATAAATTATGAAATTTGATAAAAATTAAAATATATGGAGAAATGTACCTACTTAAATATATTTATTTCGAGTCATAAAAGCGCATTATTAATTTATTATATTGAAATTAAACTATTTTTAACCATTATTTACAACACCAATATCTTACCAATCTTAAGAATCAAGATGTTATTTCCCTTGTGCCTGTAGTAGACACAAACTCTTTAAACCGGAAGTAGGCGGTATCTACCCAGATGGGCTTGTAAATCTACGAAAGAAACTGTAGTTTGCACAGTAAATCATTGACAATGTTGGGCAACAGTCTCCTCTCTCGCTAAGGATAATATTTGGCACATATTCCATATTATTGTAAATTTATTATTAATAAAATTTTCTTCACTTATAATTACAGAAATACCTTTTAAACCACGTCAATCAAACGTACACCGTTATTTAAAATAAATATCAGTATATAAGGATCAGCGTTTTAAAGCAATGTTAGCGGAGAGATAAACACTACTTGGTAAATTTATTAAACCAATCAATGCGTAGTCTCTATCAATCCGTTTCATGTTATAAGCGTACACCAAAAAAAAAAAAAGTAAGTCAAATATCATTAGAAACTAACATTAGCTAGATAATTTCTAAATTGATAACATTATTTTAAACTCTATGTTAATTTCTATTGATCTTTATTCACGGGAATTCTTGTTCCCGTTTAATTTACATGCGATACATCTTCAGTTTGCACACAATTTTTTGACAACGAAAGCACGTTTGTTATTCTTTATTTAATTAAAAAAAAAAAAAAATTATCGTTATTAAAACCACGGCCATCGTTATAAACTTTGTTTAGGAGGTGCATAGTTAAACACTGGGTTCCATTTCTGCCATTATTGATGACATTCGAAATGAGACAGCATTATTTAACTAATCCCCCCCCACAAACAACTTTCATAACTAAAGCCGTTAATCGAAATCAATTTTAAACTCACACATCTTTGCTATAATTTATTATTGTATATTAGATATATGTATGTTTATTTTCAGGTAATGTGTTGACGTTTTATACATAGATAAATTATTGTGTATTATGTATTCTAAATATGTGTGTGTAATGTAATAATTGTGAATATAATTTCTGGACAAGTGGTAGATACATATATAACAACACGTGTATTAGTAAGTGACAAAAAACACAAACAGACGCACACTCACACACACACACGAAATAAAAACATGTTAAAGGACATCACAACAAAAACACAGTTTACTTTTAAAATCACTACCCCTTATCAAACCTTATTATTACTAATTTAAAAAAAATATTTAAATTTGTTTTTTTTTTTTGCTCATCGAAACTTCATAGGAAAATCAACGTTGGATGTACTTGAAAAAAATAGTTCAAAATATTGAAACTATTTATACAATCTGTAATTAAAATATAAGCTAAGCCGTTAGCTCGTGACTTTGAACTCGCACACGTGAAAAATCATGCACACACACAAACACTATGTGAAATATAAAGATAAGTGATTAGGGGTTGCTTATCATGTAACATTTATTATAAGAAACTAACAACCCTACGAAAGAAGAAACATAAACATATAAAATAATAATATATATATATAATATATTGTATAAATACTATATTAAAATAAAATGGCTAGTTGTGCGTCCCGGCTTCTCGAGTAAAATTCATATAAAGTTCCCACTCCCCTCTTAAAGTTGAAATTTCCGAAAATCCTTAGTGAGCGTCTAGTTCGAAAGGAGTAACAATACTAAATTTCAAATCAATCGGACCTATAGTTTTGGGGCTCATAATGAGTCAGTCAGTGGTATTTTGATTATAAATATAACGTAGAAGATATTACATAGCAAGCAGAAAGAGAGAATAAATAACCTTTCAAAGTGATTTCATTCAATTGTATTCAGTATTAGAAACTTTCTTGAAAAAATCTTCTATATGTACGACCTATCTTAGAAAACCAAGACAGCATATAGCATTTATTTTTTTAATCGAATGTTATATTATATACTTAAAAGGTTTACATTGAAACAGTCAATGCATTTGTATGTTAAAACGCAATAATTTCAGTAACTAACAATCAGTTCGATTTGAATAATATTTTTCGTTACATAATACATTGGGAAATTATATAATCTGCATATAACAATAAAGCGTCCATTATGCTCATATGTATTACATAACGTAGTGATCATAGTTCTAAATTAATCTATTGATCTATTTAAAATAGACCCCGAAAGTGTATGACTATAGCAAAACTAATTTAACCAAAGATGGGGTAATAATCTTTTTTTTATTTAAATTATTTTATACATATGTTAAGAAATAGAAACGGGCACGGATCTTAAGACATATAATTAAACTTTTATAAAATGTTACATGATAAGACAAAAAAAAACATATAAAAATTCACATGTAAAGGATATATACGAAGAATAATATATAGATAATAAATACAATTAAATGATATATTAAAGTGTTTATTTTTGTTTGTTAACGACTTGTGTGCATACCTCACGATGCCGGTGATTGTTAACGCATATATTTACTTATTGAAAAAGTAAAACTTTAAATTCAATGAATACCATATTGAGATGTTAACAGAAATCTTTCAAATCAATTAAATTTTATCTATACTTTAAAGACTGATTTTTAAATAGTAACGAACGTATTGAATTGTATGTATTGTTTTATAGATAATGGCGTCTCTATATATTTTAGTATATTTTGGATACGACCGGAGAAATCCTCTTAGATCAATCACGAGACTTTTGACCAGTTACATATTGTTTATAACAGAATTAGAGCCAAATTTATTTAGAATAAAAAAAAATTGAAATGATTTCAGCTAATATCTCATAAGTTTTATCTATTTAATTTGATACATTTGCAAATGAAAACAAATATATATACATTCCAATCCAATCGTGCCACAGATTAACAAAACCGGTATCTTAATAGCTTGACATTTGTACTTAAAGCTAATATTTCAATATTTTCAAATTATTTCTCCTTAAAATTAAATTATTTTATGAGTGTTGACTTATAAACTTTTTAATTTCAGTAGACTAACAAACTAAATATATTTAAATGTCATGAGCTTGTTAAAATTTGGAACAATATGGACTGTGAAAAAGGGCAACCAAGCATACCGTTAGAACATTATTAATTAAAAGCTTAACATCGTCCTTAATCGTCATAATTAAAACATGCAAAGCTATAAAAACGAACACAGTGTATGTTAGACGACGATCACACGACCAAAGTATACTTTACCGTTTGGCAGACGAACTGACCCGGTGCAACACGAACAACATTGATATACGATAACGTGCATATATTACAAGTGAGTTTATTATGTACTGAATTTAGTCGGATTACTTAAAAGACGGGATTTGAAAGAGGTTTATGTGAAGTTTATTCGCTCAGGCTGGGATATTTTTACAACTTTGTCACAGTGAAAGAATAAATTGTATGTCCATGTTTTTTTAATCAGAACCGCAGCGGCGTGAACAAAACTATTTCTTCTACAGTTATAAGGTAATATTTCTGTACAGGAGATATTGAGAATTCTCTAAGAAATAAACTCGCTGTCTTAACTCCATAGTGAATAACAAAAAAATACATTTGATTTTATTATAAAAAGGGCATGCAACATTACAGTCCACGGTCACATCCCTCTTTAAACATTGGAAGAATTATCAGGACAAAAATTAATAATAATGAGGCATTAATTACAGCAATGGGTAGCCACTGCTATGGCGAAAAAAATCGTGTTAAAGGTATCGGGACTCACAATATATGTATGTTACCTTCATATATAGGACGAATAGGACTTTAAACTTAATATTATATAAGTATGAAACGGAAAGGGGACTGTTTTATTGAAAAAAACATACAAATTTATTATTATTAACACGACATATAGATATATTTTCATTGTTATTGTCCATCAATGCTGTTATGTAAACCGTTAAAAAAACCCAATCGTATCCGCTGACTATATCATAGTGATTATAAATACTACAATATCGATGCTAAGCATTTGATTTTTCGTTTAAACTATGCTTATAGTATAGTCTACGAATACGAATAGCCCGAATGTATTGGAACTTTATATCCAAGCGTCACTTGCAAAATAGATATTGATCTATATTGGAATAACTGTTAAACAAATTGACCTTGGAATTATAGCTCGCTCTATGACCTACATAGATGTACTTGTGATATCAGGCGCATGCGTAGCGTGGCTTACCTCGGAACCTGCGACCGCGAACATACAGCCGACTATTGTTCTTATGACTATCGAGATTAGGTCGAGAATCGGTTATCAAATATGTAAATAATAAATCAGGTATGCTTTTATAAAGAGCCCTTTGTAACATACTTGCATTGTTGCGACGATTTTTACTAAAATGATCCCAAAGTAATGTCCCGAAACAAATATATATATAAATATATATATATATTTCTATATTCTCAACACTTAACACCGCCAAGTGTTAAGACTATTTACCACCGGGTATAAGAACATTCTTATATATGACGACAAATAAATAATACTTTGGATTGATGGCATAAAAATTAGTATTAAAAACACCTCGACATAATCTCGATATAACATATTACTTATAAAGTGCAAGTGAATACATACCCACTCTGCGGTGTTCACACGGACGGACACTGTTAATATACGGAACATTCCTCGGATACCACATGTTTTATATTATAATTAGCACTAACTTTTAATATAATTTTGGACCGATTACAAATATACAACGTTTGAATTTAAGACAACTTACATTTTTTGATAAATATGGATTTATTATTCGCAATTGAACCCTAATTACGATTCACCAATCATAAATCGATTTCCAATATCGAATAATATCACAATTTTTTTTATTTTTTTTTATCTGTATTTGTGTATTGCTGTTGGCCCTACTGGCCTTTACAGCGTCGCCGAACGTTGGGGCGAGTGCTAAGACTCTGCCTTAAGGTGAACCCTTTTGGGCTCGAGAGTGACGTTCGTCCTGAGGGTGTCTCCTATGAGATCGCACCTCAGCTCAGAACGTAGTCGGTGGGGCAATATCACAACCAAACATGATATATATATATGGGTAAGCAAGCAGACGGACGAATAGACCATTTAATGGTATGTGGTCAACACCGACCATTGACTGTGACGCTGTAAGAAATATTAACCATTCTTTACATCGCCAATGATCCACCGACGTTTGACACTCAGTTATGTCTCTCGTGTCTGTAGCAGCGCCATATTGTGAAAGTAGCTTTTTCGCGCGCTATTTAAATATTTAATTTGATATTTTTTAGCAAATATGTACTAGAATTAAAAAAATACTACTTTCACCGTGTTCCTTAACCTCTACTAAATAATATAAAATGGATTTTAAAAACCAGTCAAATAGCCCATTCAGATGGGCTCGCACAAAGCCATACCACCAAGTAATTTATAACGTACCAACATCCTACGCAAAAGAACCAACAGAAAAGTCAGATGTTATTGTTTTATATAGAACATATTAACTATTTACAATTATTTCAATTTAAAAAGCTTAAATAAAAAACGATACCCAATGTTAGATTCTGTTTTGTTGATATATATTTTTTTGTTTTATCTGTGATCGAGAGATGTCATTTTAGTGTGACAGTTCAATATTCGATTTATGATTGAACGAATGATAATTAGTCTATCGTCATTGAATAAGGAAAAAA
Source organism: Vanessa tameamea (assembly GCF_037043105.1). NCBI lineage: Eukaryota > Metazoa > Arthropoda > Insecta > Lepidoptera > Nymphalidae > Vanessa > Vanessa tameamea. The sequence continues at coordinate 817,287 of NC_087332.1, read as the reverse complement.
AAACATGGCGGAAGACTAGAACATTGCAATTAATTATTTAACACATTTAAGGAAAAGTATTGATGCATATTTGGCTAGCTATATATCTTCGACTAGCCAATGAGTTAGTGCTAATTTATAAATAATATAAGTTTTAATGAAATTATAAACCTGAAATGAAAATGTGTCGAAATTGTTGTGTTTAAAGATGTATAACATTTAACGATTTTAGTTATTCCTTACCACGCGGACACATACCAGGAATTTAAACACCAAACGACCCATGGAGTTATATTCGACATGTCACCCCGTTTAAAAAATATAACACGAAAAGCTCTGTATTGTTATTAAACGTTCCCCAATTTGTATTTTTCAATGAAGTGTAGCGATTTTTGTATCGGAGCGCATGTTGTGTAACGGACACGAGTGCAGGCGCGTACCTCTATGGGCGCCACGAGCAGCGCGGCCAGCGTGGCGGCGAGGTGCGGCAGCAGGTAGGCGCGGGGCCCGGGGGCCGCCCCCAGGGGCCCGCGCACCAGCTCCAGCAGCGCGTGCAGGCGCTGGTTGGACAGGCGGCCCAGCGGCAGCGCCTCCAGCGCCCACACCGTGTACTTGCTGCGGGCAGCGGGCGGCGGTCAGTGCGGGCAGTCGGGGCGGCGCGGCGGGCGCGGCGGGCGCGGGCTCACCTGAGCTGCGTGTCGGGGAACACCTTGGTGAGGTGCGGCGCGGCGTGCGGCAGGTACTTGAGCGCGGAGCCCTGGCACGTGAGCGCGTGGTCGCCGCAGCGCATGAGCCACACCAGCGCCTCCAGCAGGCTCTGCGGGCGGCCGCTCGGTCAGTGGGTTATACGGTTACAGTCTATTGAGCATTCCTCAGCGTGTACGGCCAGGGGGCGCTCCTACGATTCGACCCTAGATATTTGTTACGAACATGCACATTTAAATTCAGGACGTAAAAAACGATCCATTTATTGAATGTTCGGGTTCCTAGCGGCTCGCTTTCGTAGCGTCATCAGACTCACCTGCAGTTCTGGACAGTACGTCGGTTCGTCGGTCCCGTTTACCCCTCCGCTGGATAGAGCCGTGGCCCTGGATCCTAGAGCGGCTCTGAGTTGCCAGGACCTCACGAGCACTCTCGATAAGCTTTCGAGACACTTCATACATTGTAACAAACGCTTCGAGGCGACCTCTCCTTGTTCCGCTGATCGGATCGTCCACACCATTATCGATATGAGTTTTCTGGAAATTGATGTTATTTATTTTGTTAAAAATTATACAACAAAATTGACTTAAATATTATATAGATACTTTAATTTCATCAAGCATATTTAAAATGTGTTGTGTTTGGTGTAAATCGTACCGTACAGATGAATGTCACGTGTGTTAATCACACCATTATGAAATTTAAATCTTATGTCAAAAAACATGATAAATAAGGCAATTAATGATAAAAAATCGTATTTATTAATTTCCAAGTAGGATATATATATGTCGAGGAACGAGCAACGCCATTTGCTAATACGATCAAGAACTATGCCTCGGTGTTGCTAGTTAATAAATTCTCGATATCGAAATGTCAAGTGGACAATTGGATGGAATCGATTTTGCGAAACGGCAACACTGCATTTTTGACGGAGCTGGCATTCATTCATTTGATTCCGTAAAATAAGATATTGAGAAGTCCGTTAACGGGTTTATTTGAGGACCGAGTGATGGAGGAAGAGCGATCTGAGCCCGAACGTGCGGAGGATGCGACATATAAATATAATTGTACTTTATTGACAGACTCTGTAATTAAAATGGAACCAGTGGTAGAGATTTACATTTAATTCAACACTGTAGCATAACCATTCGAAAATCTTTTATGAGCCTACTTATATAAAGAATACTTTTATTTTGACTGTATGTGAGTCGGAGGTACCGACCCAGACAATCTAACAAAAAGCCCAACGACCAGTAAAACAGTAACGCTCACTCGCATGAACAGATTATAAGTAGTAATCAAAATCTAAATAAAAGAATATGTGCTTATGGCTCGGGACACGCACTCGTAGGCGAGCGCGTCGCAGAAGCTCCTCTCGATGTAGACGTGCAGCACGGGCTGGAAGTGCTGGTACTTGTGGTCCGCCACCAGCGAGATGACCTGCAGCAGGCAGTCCAGCACGAGCACCGCGTAGCTCTGTTCCGTGTATTCCTCGGTATTTTCCTCCACCTGGAATAGAATTGACAAATCGGTTGGGTAATACTTCTTATTCATTCAGTAATATTATATTAATAGTATATAATATAAAATCCTTACTAATAGTATAAATGATAAAATGGGTATGCTTGTTTGTTACGCTTTTACTTTTTAAATAGCGAACGACCATAATGAAATTTTGAATACATATTAAAAGGGGTGCAAAAAAGAACCTAGATTACCTAACATCTTACTCCCACCCCCTAAAACCCTCACCTCTCATTACTCCCTTCACGCGTGCGCGAAAACTAGTTATTTTATAAATGAAGACACTTCATGTTAAAGTTTAATATGAAGTTTATGGCATCATTATCTTCTACACGTAGGATATCATATTCATTACAAAATGTAGAGTTCTATGGTAATAAAACCATTCTTTGACGATGGGAACCATAGACTTCCCGAACGATGTCGAGAATTCTACCTACGAAACGGGAATAGTTAATGAAAATATCGATTAACATACTCACTTGAGTCAATATACTAAATAGTGCATCTAATATATCCTGTAGAAACTTGACTAGTTCATCATTTGGCACTCGGAGCAGTTTGGTGAGCGCCGTGCGCAGAGTGCCCTCCGCGTGATGGGCGCTCCACTTCAAGACCCCGAGGATCTCCTCTAAAAATGAATAATATTTTAAGTATAAATATATCATACAGTATGTATGTAGCGGGCAGGCGCACTGACCCCTCTGCGTGAGCTTGGTGGAGCACAGCTTGGTGGCCACGCAGAGCGAGTCGCGCGGCAGCAGCGCCAGCGGGCCGCGCGCCACGCCGCGCTCGTGGCCCGCCGGCAGCTCGTCCCGCAGCGACGGCAGCGCCACGCACGCGCCGCCCGCCTCCAGCTCCGCGCTGCCCGCGCACTTCTTGTGCTCCAGCTGCCACGCCAATAACATGTTCAGTGAGAGCATGCGAAGTAAAAAGGAGTTAGCGTCATTATCGTTTTACAATTTGTATTCGATATCGAATACCATTTCATTTCATGCAACTTTTCCCCGCAATTTTGAGTTGAATTATTCCGACAATTTTTTTAGTAGCAGTCTGGAATTTGCAATTTAGCAATATTTACAGCTTCAGAAAATTTACAGCTAAATTCTTTCTGGGTGCTCATTGCTCGGTGTATTACCATAATTAGGTTATTGAAATCAGAGATTAGAGACTATACGAAATTGTATTCTAAGCTATTTTGGTATTTGATTAGTTTCTGTAAATCCTAGGTCGGAGGGACTTCGTGGGGTTACCTTATAAACGGCTAGATTGTGTTGCGTGTCCGGTGTAGTGGTACCGTCTTTCTGCATGAGCCGCAGATAGGACATCGCAAAGTATTTTTCCGCGCGGTCCTTGGCCTCGTTGGAGCTCCGATGTCGACAGAGAAAAACTATATGTGCCTCTTTGAATTCTTCTATGTTTAAGCACACCTGGAATGTATAAAAACAATTACATACCATTAATAAGCAGTTGCAAAATTAAATGAATTATTATTTATTATTTTTGGAAAAAAAAAATATCTAGTTATTTTATTGTATAGGTACAGTTTATACCTTGAAAACTTCATTCCATCTCGGTCGTTCCTCGTGGTAGTACACGATCGACGTGTACTCGTTCACTAGCGGGACTCCTGCGCCCACAGATATCACGCCCTAAAGAATAAAAAGGTATCATCATTATAGGTTCACTTCTTACACTATATATACTAAGGCTGACCGGTCTGGGTTTAGTCGAGGACTGAGCCGTCTTATAAGTGTATTCGTCTCGGCCCACCTCAGCCATCGGGTCGTGGGTCGTCGATCGGATGGAAGGTTACGGCAGTCTACTGTGATGGGGGGGGGGCGTACCGGCACGGGCGCGCCGCGGCGGTCCACGACGCGCGCCGTGAGCTCGACGTTCCGCTCGGACGTCTTGCCGGGCCCGCGCGAGAAGGCGCCGCCCAGCAGCGTCACGTACAGGTCGTTGCGCGCGTCGCCCGGCAGGATGACCTCGGGGAAGCCCATCTTGCGCGCGAACGCCGTGTTGCCCACCATCATGTGCGGGTTCTCCTGCCGGATCTGCGGGCCGGCGGCCGGTCGCGTGCCAGTTATGTCAAACGAATGTGTTTATATATACTTATATCGCACATGTGGAATAAATTATTTTTGAATACTAAAGTATAAAGAAAAAAATATATTCAAAATTATGATATGAAAACTATTTGTTTTATATTGTACTACTACTACAATAGACAACTTATCACTTTATAGAAACACTTTAAGGACCATTAACAGGACGACATACCTGCCAAGAAACTTAGCATTTCATGAGTACATCGTAAGAAAGCAAAATAAAATTCAGTCACAAAACAATCGTGTACTGTTTTTTTTTTAATTTAGTATATACTTCGAGCCATTTCACCTGTTTCAGGTCTCCTTCCACCATCTGCAGGAACACCCACAGTCCCTGCGAGTGTTTGTCCTTAAGTTCACGGTTCGCGATTACTTTCTTCAACAGCGTGTCCATGTTATTATCCTTTTCACATCTGAAAGTTAACGAAAATATTTTTAACACGAACGTTTCACGCGGAGAAAGGGCTATCTAAGAGTCTCTATCTGTTTCTATATTGTATACGACTTTAAAAAATATTATTGAAAAAAATATACTTCTTTTTTTTTTCTTTTTTTTTTCTCGTGAACAAGACATTCGTAGATAATGTCGAAATATCGAGCTCCACCGAATAAAAATAAAAAACATGGTAAATATCCCGTTTTAAATACTGTTAGTAAAATATACATTGTTTTAATTTATGCGGATTTTTTTAATAACAATTAAATCGCTTGTCAATTCATTATTCTCAAATGTTATTGATTTCTTTCATTATTTGTTATTTAATATATAATATAGAGAAAAAGCAACGTTCATATTCAAAAAGGCTCAGACATTTTTTATAGTAATACTATTCAATGTAATGTTACGCTACCATATAATTTATGAATTTTGTTTAAAAATCAACAAATAATCCAACTTTTTTTTTAATCGTAAATATATTGTACGGTAGTATTTATCAAAACCATTTTTTTTTATATGAGCATTTAAAATGTATTCTGCTAATGATATGTTTATTTACTTCATATTGATATATTGCAGTTTGAAAGGTGAGTGAGCCAGTGTAATTACGTACACATGGTGTATAATGTCTTTTTACTATCACTGGTGTGTATTCGTATATGAAATTTAAAAAGTATAAGCTCACGGGTAAAAGGGCAACAAGATCTCCTTGTCGGAATTATCAGCGGCAAGGTGTTGCGTGATGTCTGCACTGGCCAGACCGAAGGGCCTGCGCATGCCCCCCACCCCGCTCCCAGATGTAGGCACCAACGTGCTGCGTCGGTGCTCCACGACCTGGGGCTCCATGGACCCGATTCGGACCACGTGACACACCAGGAATATCTTCTCTTTCTTAATATCGCTGCCAAGATCCTATTTAATAACAAATGGTTTATTATATTTCAATAAACACAACCGATATGGCCTGCGAGACTGACAACATAATCAAGCACGCAGGGATTTCGTCGTAGCTTACCGTAAATACGACAGAGGGCGCTGTAAACAGCTCGGCCGCCCCCAAGTGTCCGGGAGGCCATTTCAACAGGACGTTTTCCGTGATTTTGTTTCCACCGGAATCGTGGAGCGCCAGCGACAGCTCCGCGGTGTCGCTCATGCGGCAGACGAAGTTCTTGATGTAGACGACTATCGTGTAAGTGCGGGCGGCGGGCGTCTGGCTCGTGGGCCGGCTTGTGGGGGTAGTCTCCTGGAAACATTGTAATTGCTGTATTCTAAGCAAATCAGTCATTTTTAATCAAAAATCAACGGTACCATCACGTTGATTTCCAAATTAAGCTGATTTTTCGTAAGAAAGCCTGCATGTCGCATTTGTGTCTTACAAAGAATTAGAATCGCCTGGGATGAGTTCCAAAACCACGTCCCTCGAGAGAGAGTTGTACTATTATTTAGAAGTTTATCTTTGTGTAATCATTTAATGAGATGAGTGCTTAAAGTCAATATATGTATACTTTACTAACAGTATCTAAAACGGGATATTTACCATGTTTTTTATTTTTATTTGGTGGAGCTCGATATTTCGACATTATGTACGAATGTCTTGTTCACGAGATAGAGATATTTCGACATTCGTAGATAATGTCGAAATATCGAGCTCCACCAAATAAAAATAAAAAACATGGTAAATATCCCGTTTTAGATACTGTTAGTAATAAAAATAACCATGTTAATTTAAAATCTTATATATGTATACTTTATTCAAGTAGACATTTAACAGCACTGTTCTAACGACATGACATGACAAAATAATTGTTTATTTTTTTAATACGTAGCCAACTATTATATTTTTAATAATTTATATAAGTATTATCTAAGTAAAATAACAAATACTGGTCGGAGGGTTTTGTGCTACCAAAGTACCACACCCTCATCACATATTCTACAGCCTGGCACGTTAGTATTTTTGGGTTTGGGTTTTAAGGTTGATTGAACCGGTGTATCTACAGGCATAAGGGACGTAACATTCTAGTTCCAATGAATGGTTAGGTTAGGTTAGGTTATATTTCGTTCAGTACCGATGTCATGTCATGTCATTCAACTAATGTAAAATCAACGGAATTACCATATTTTTATCGATTCTCGAATTAGCTTCATCGTGCAAGGCGTTCAGTTTGAAGGTGGACGTCGTCAAAGGATCGACTAGCTGGCCGCTCATCGTTCTCACCGCTAACTCCATACCTAACGTTCTAAGAAACAGAATAATTCAATAAAACAAAACAAGACAACACAACTTGTCTGTATGATATTCCAATGACCGGTGGAGTCGAGATATTAATACTGTCGCAACATAGCATGCCAAACCAGAAACCGACAATTCAAGTCGACACCCCTTCAAAGTCAAACTCCAAGTCGATGCAGACTCATTTTTACATTGCACGCGAATACCATATTTCGTACCATACAAAAAATCATAAAATTTATTATGATGATAGCTGGTAATAACAACATGCAGGCACGTTAAAATAGCAAAGACAAATTAAGGATAAAAACTTCAATTGTTTTAAATTTAGATGTAAAAGCCGAGAACGCGTTGAACAAAGTACACACGCACGCACGCACGCACGCACGTCACGCACGCAAACATTATAAAATGGGTTATACTATAAGTAGAGCTGTCGCACCGGTTGCCCTTGTCGATGGTGAAGACGGCGGTGCGCGCCACGCGGCGCAGCTGGTCCTGCGGCAGCGCGCCCGACGCCGCCTGCGCGCGCAGCTCCAGCAGCGCACGCATGCTCACCTCCATGAACTTGAAGCGGTCGTCGTTCGTCTGAAACACGACTTTTGTGGTTAGAGAGTAGTTACACTTTATGGGTTCTCGGGCTGAGCGTTAGACGTCACTGAGTGTTTCAGTGACATCATGAGTCTAGTAGTAGTAGTAGTGAGTAGTGTCTGTAGAGCTGTAGACCACCAGGTCCTGAGTGCAAGCGTTAGATCTTTCTTAGTGGTAGCCAGGGGTGTGAAAGTTCCAAGTACGGATAGGGTATACCCGTAGTTCGGATCGACAAGGCGACTTTCCCGAGCTTAAACTCTTGCAAATTCATCAGGAGGACATTAAAAGATGTAGTCACCATATTCAGATATATATTCAAAAAGGTAATCTTATCACATAATTGGTAACATTTAACTTACCGTGTATAAAATTTTCCAATGTTTGAGCCATTCACGTAGCGTGACGGCTATGTCATGTACAACCCCGGACCCTCCCGAGGAAGCGACCACGGTCTCGCCGCATCTTAACATAACAAAAACTTACACTAGTATCAAAATGAACAATACAATTTGTGTGTGTACTGAAAAACGGTAAATTTAATAGAAATCAATAAGTTTTAAATGGAATGGGTGTAAAAGGTAAAATAACAGCAGAGAGTATGTGTCTGACTGATGGGCCCGTTGTCCGCGAGTTTTGGAGCTTATTCCGCAAGGCAAATTTATGGATACGCACGAGGAAGACAGTAGCGTAGACAGCACTGACGTAGCTAGGCGGATAAAGGCACCGATGTGACGTTGCATTGGCGCACTATTTATACCAATACTAATATTATAAGGAGGTTAAAATTTGTTTGTTTATATGTACGAGGTATTCTTCGGAACAAATGATTCATTTTTTTTGATACCTAGATATATTATTCTTGAGTGCTATAGAGTACACCCATAACGTATAAATTGCACCCTATGGTCAAATAAAAATATATGCTTTCTGTAATTTGTCGTTCAAAATTTAGTTTCATAGGTAAATCTTCAAATTTTTTTTTGCCGTATTGCCGCTAGCAGTCTCTTATGAGAATATTGGCGCATAGTACCGTCTTGTTCTATGACAGATTTTCATTCGGCACATGCAGATTTCCCCACGATATTTGCCATCGCCATCGAGCACGACAAAAAGCGTTCATGAGCTTAAGGCTCAGTCTGTTACCTATTCAAGCTTAAACCGCTGAATCGATTTAGATGCAATTTCGTGTGGAGATAGTTTGAGTCCCGGTGAAGGACGTCGGCTCTTCTTAAATCACCCCTCGAGGGTGTAAAATGCGGTGTGATGGTTTGTGTGCTATACGTAATTTTTTAAAAATGTGTCGGAGGTTTGTGTTTTGATAAATTTTGCACGGGCAAAACCGCAGATACACCTAGCTTATTACAAATGTCGAATTTTTACGAACCCTGATTCCAACATTCAATTTTATATATACCTACTTAAACATAACGTCAGTCTGAACACGATAAAGGTTCAAAGTTGTTCTGTGTCTATTTATATCTTCATATATATTAACCCACTGCAAGAAACTAAAGTGGAAGTGGCCTGGTCACATTGCACGTCAGGAAAAAGAGAGGTGGACTAGAAAAATCACTGGATGGGCTGGCCCTCCCGGAAAAAGGGAAAGAGGTCGCCCCCTTGAAAGATTGGAAGACGAGCTTTTTAAATTCTTAAACAAAGAGTGGATGAGAATAGCTCAAGACAGAAAAAAATGGAGTGAGATGGAGGAGGCCTGTACTTGTCTAGAGGTCCTTAGTTAAAATTAGATATATAAAAAAAAAAAAAAAGAAACTCTTATTACTATTATTATACTAAGGAATGAATGAGGCTTAAATAAATAAATAAATAAATAAAATATATTATAATATAATATACACAATATATACTTAGTCATAAATATATGTTTAAAAACGAGACATTTTTTATCAGGCTTTATTATTAGCTTTACTTGTTTACACCATATATGTCCAGTGGGTGGATAATGACCCAACAGTACTCGTTTAAAATGCGTCCAGGTCTTAGGTTTATTAAAAAAATATATTGTATCTCTTATTTACAATATAGCAATGTAAAAAACAACAAATTGATTTTAAAATGTTCTTAGCATATATGGTTTGTGATAAAAAAGAGTCAAAGTCAATCTTTATTCGATATAGAAGCGTTACGCTGGCTTATTGATTGTCAAACGCATTTCACCGGTTTGGAAATAAACATCACGGACCTGAGAAGAACCGGCAAAGAAAACACAGCGGGACTTTTTTTAATGTAAATTTAAAATTACATTGATTTGTTAATCTGTACTAATATTAATATTATAAATTAGATTAACATGTATAGATAAATCTGTATGTAACATTGTTTGAGTGTGTTTTTTTATTATTCTTTGTCTGTCTATTACGCTTTCACTTTTAAACCGAGTTTGATGAAGTTTGAGGAAGAATTGACATATCTTGACTTTGACGCTTTATTCATTATAATGTTTATTAATGGTTAAACTTGTCTGCGTGATTTTATTGTTTACAATATAATATAACAATTATAGAAATGAATGAATTTGAATGAGAGGCACATAATTTTATGAATCACATTGCCCAATAAAGGATTTTGGGACACAAAGCCCTACCATAGAATAAAAATACCAGTACATTCACCCAATCACAATTTCACACATTACATTGCTTACACTCGAAGGAAAAGTCATAATAAAAAATATATAACGAGCAGCATAAAAAACCAGTTAAAAACGATAATATTTCAATTAATGCGGTGACGGGCGTCATGATTCATTTGACCGCGATTATCAATAGGTCATTGACCCTAAATTGCTCTCGCATTTTACGGGATGTAATGTTACCGATAAACTATATGGATTAACTTTACGATCTCAATAATTAAATCACTTTCACCACGCTACTCCAACATGAGACAGATTATCAACAAACAAATACAGTCTTCATGAAAAATCAAAAAAAACAAAATACAAGTAGGCTTTTACAAGCACTTTTGAATCGTCATTTAACAAACTATTTTAAGTAAAGCCACCACCGGTTCGGAATGTAGATTATACGAGATAAACAAAAACTCATTGTTGCTTGACTTCGAATCCACAAACATCTGGTAAGATATATGTATTCTTACCACTGAACCACTTCGCGTCGATCATTACCAGCTCGTAAATGTGCCAGAGCTGATCACGAACCCTAAAATCTCATTAAGGAGAAAGTTTGTAGTTAACCAACACGGCTCTGTCCGCGCTCAATGTAGCATAATTCAATCCGCCATTCCCTAGTTTATTTACAACTAGTTGTCACCGGCGGATTCGCTCGTGTTGGACGGCCGGTTTTATGTATAAAAAAGCCTAGATCCTTCCATGGAATTCAAGCTTGCTTCATACAAAGTTACATGAAAATCGGTTCAGGTGTTCGGGCGAAAGAGCAACAGACAGACAGATACTTTCACAATTATAATATTAGTATAGATTATTATGCTAGAATTGTAATATCATTGTATAAAAAATACTATATTATATCTATAAAGTCCAGAAGTAAACCCAGAAGAAATAGCCATGGATACATTAGAGTAATAATAATTATAAGAAAATGTGTTCCGTACCCTGTGCCCTGTGCATTTACACTCAACCTGGGTCCTTCCAAACTACCAATGACTTCAAGTGAAAATATATACTCGTAACAGTTACGTTATATAAACCAATGAAATGAACTACGTAGTATTAGTCTTTCGCAGATGGAGAAGCTACGACCAGTCCCCGGGACTTGCGAACCTACCTTGTGGTCTAAGTTTAAGGGAGACCCGTTTGCAATGCGATAAGGGCTTACGTTCACTGCTCCTATTTCCCTACCTGTTTAGCCAAATTTGGTACCTATTAAGGCAGCTTTGGATATTCGTTCTACATAGATTTAACGTATAACAGAAAATAGTAGTACTAGTAGTTTACTACATCGAAACTGTTTATTCGTATAAATTTCCGGGAATCCCCTGTTATGGTTTCCATTTAAAAATACAACAACAGTTATTTCCTTCATGAATTAAACATGATTAATTATATGAGTTGGTCGATATGACATTGCCGAGGAATTCAAAACATCGCAATGCAAACGATCGAGTCGATACATATTGAAAGGAATTAAATCATCTTTTACGCATTTAACAAAATATATATTAATAAAAAAGTCATATTTCTAATTAATAAAAAATCGACCCTCAACTCAATATTTATCATTGTAAGTTGGTGTAACTAAGTTCCCATGGTTCGTGACGCATGGGCGATGTAAGGGATGATTAATATAATTTAAAATAGCAATACTGTGGTAGTGGCCAACGAGTATTAAATAAAAAAATATCTTTACACTGACCTGTCGACATTAGAACTTCTTATAACGACGTATCCTTTCGGAAAGGCACCTTTTGCCTCCCTCCTTAAGCTGGTACCCCAATACCAGTCATCGGTCTCTCGTTCCAGATGCACGAGCTCCCCCACTTCCAGCGGCAAGTGGAGGGATGAGGGGGAATTGAAGTTATATAGAGCTGAAAGACATTTTATGTTGTCATTATGCACTTGATGTGTCAATAACGCTACAGTACAATTATATAATTTTATAAAAAGTGATTTAGTAAAAAAATATATAAAATTGATACAGGCATATATTATATATTTAAATTCATGTCAATTAATACAGCTGGGAAAAGGTCTCCCACCTTCTTAAAGATAATGTACGGATCTCAATCAAACCACAATGCGTGTTAGATATACATGTGGCAGAATTCCATCCGACAAATACAAGTCACGATGTTTTCCACCATCAAGCACAGGATGAGTTGCACACAAATATTAAAAAGTTGGGCTTGCTCAGGTTTGAACTTGAAATCGTTTCACATTCAAAGACTTCAGTGTTCTAGTCGTTAGACCATCTCGGCGCATGGAATTTATAATACGAATGCCCACGATATCACCCACGTGTGTACAATACGTGTATATTTCAGACACATAATAAAGTGCATCAAATTGAATAAATACCAGTATAATTTGCCAGGAGAATCAACGTGTATGGTTATCACTCTGCTGCAAACTTAGTGTGAAGTTACAATCAAAATCAAAATATATTTTATTCAAGTAGGCTTTCATAAACAATTTTGAATCGATATTTTACTACCGTAACGTAATACTACCGGTTCGGAATGTAGATTCTACCGATAAGAACCGGCAAGAAACTCAGTAGTCACTCTTTCCCGACATTCAAGATACAAAGTTTTGTCAGCCTGATATAATGTATTACTTTCCGCAAAGATATTAGAAATATCAGCCTTATTACATTTTCTACAACTTCAGTCGGATTGTTGAAAAGGTAATTTTATTAGTTAGGACAACTTCCTTTTGACCAATTCGCCACGATCAAGACCAACGGCTTGACGTGCTTTCCGAGATACGAGACTGTGAAACTACCGATCTAACTCTGGACTATTACCATGAATTACATAACAGAAAAGCTTTAACCTGTGGTAGAGTTTTGTGCAAACCCGCCTGGATAGGTATCATCGATTCATCATACATCCTACCGTCAAAGAGCAATTATTATTAGTGTTGTTGTGTTACAGATTAAATGTTGTGTAAGTAACAACAGGAACATGGTCTATAACATCGTAGTTCTGAAGGTTGGCGGCGCATTTTTGTTTTAAAGTATATGTATATTTCTTACAGTAACCCATTTACGCGACCGCTAACTTACTTTTAATAAAAAAATATTTAAACCTAGAACCTCGAAATATCTCATAAAGGTACTAGACAAACAATACTATTTAGATAAATATATATAATGAATACGACAAATGTATTTAAACCATTGTTTTCGTCCAACCATTACTAACGAATATCACTATCAAATACATAAATCATGCGTCCAGTTTTGTACAACACCATAATTGTATGTACTACTACTTGCGTAACGGATCTTCGACAAGGCATTCGCTAAAATATCAAGCAATATGGCAACGTTTCCGACTTAACGCAATATTTTTAAAACCGTTACGACAACTAAGTTTATGCTAATGACAAGTATTACGTTACTTGTGTTTATAATTACGAATATAAATCGTGAACATCGTACAATGAAAAAAAAAATGTGAAGTACGTTTCAATGGCAACAGGAGTAAAGATAAATAACTTTGACCTTGAATTATCATGCAATAATTGATCAAATTAGTATGTGATATATATTACTGAATCTGGAAAATAAATTCGTTTTGTATGACAGCTACGTTGTTTAACTGAATTGAAGTGTAAATAAGTATTAAAGTGGAATAGTATTTCATTATAAATAAATATAAATCTAAGGATTTTTATGTCTACTTTCTTCAGAGGTAACAGAGTATGAGACACGATTTGTTTAAGATTCATCTCGTGCTTGGAAGGAAAATATCACGAGGTAACCTGCACAATATTGTCACATTCACTAGAGTGAACTGGCGGAAATCACGCGTGGTAAAACCATTATTAGCCCTTCCTCTTTCTCCTTCTCTCTGTCTCTTTCTTTTGTACGGTCTTAAGAAACAATATTAAAAATGTTTTTTTGCTATCGTTTTAATTCACACGTGATTTTAACAACAAATTTATTTATTATCATTTAATTATTCTCAAACATGGTTAATTTATTTCATTGTCTGTTATTTAATACGTAAAATATAGCGAAAGCAACTCCGTCACACTATACCTCCCATTTTTTAAGAGAGATTGCTTCTCAAGAGTAAGACCTTTGACCAGCATTATGTTACATTTTTCCTTTCAAAATGAAATTTAAAAATCGCAATAAAGAAACCTTACATGCAAACCAAAGGCCATCGCACAATACCATTAAAACTTATACAATAAAATTTCACAAATTTCAATACCCCAAACACACACGCTCGTAACGCATCCAATCTATAGAAGTCAACGGCTATTGTGAATTTTGTAAGAAATATTTAAACCATTGTAGTCTTTAGTGTTACGGGATAAGGGTCACAATACTGTGTAATAATGCCAATCGTTATGAGGACGAAGCGTCATCGAATAAAGTCACGAGCTAATTTGGCACAACAATAACATTGGGTCGCCAAAATCAGCCCCGAAGGGTTTTAGGCGCCGTCCTAACTTTATGCCATCATAAAGACATAATTATAATTTAATATCGTAAAGATGTCGCTAAATATAACCTATAAATTTAAACTTTATACATTATTTTAGTTGTTTAATCAATTAATATAAAATCAAAGATATTTCGTTTTAAAGGAAAACTTTGCCTACAGCACCAAAACTTCACCCCTATTTTACACCTTCGAGGAGTGAATTAAAAAAAGTAGCTTATGTCCTTCCCCGGGACTCGAACTATCTTCATACTAAATTCCATCTAAATCAGTTCAGCGGTTTAACAGAGACAGACAGAGTTACTTTCGCATTTATAATATTAGTAGGGATTTGTAGCTCCACGGACAAGATGTCCGTGCTTTTGGAGTATCTTATCTTTCTTTTTTTTTTTGTATGCCTGCGTGTTTTTATTACCAGAAAGCACCATATTAGGTATTCATCTTCTATACATATAATAAAATTGGAATGTCCGTTTGTAATCTTAAAATAACCGCTTTTTACTAAATGCATAGTTTGTATACACGGTACATATACCAAAATAACTTTTTTTTTTCAATTTTTGTCTGTCTGTCTGTTTGTTCCGGCTAATCTCTGGAACGGCTGGACCGAATTTGACGGGACTTTCACTGACAGATAGCTGATGTAATAAGGAGTAACTTCGGCTACAACAATAACTTTTTGTTAAATTCAAACGCGCACGAGGTCGCGGGCACAGCGAGTATACAATATAAGTTGATGTTACAAACGAAAATACCGATCCTAACAGTCTGTCTGTCTCATTAAGGCCCACCGATGAGAAGATATCGAGTCTATTCCGTCACGCTGTTCCAATGCGGGTTGACACAAATGTGATACAATATAATCTGTGACATTCAGAATTTCTCAAGACGTTTACCTTTATCACCGAGTACGAAATGAATTATAAACACAAATTAAGCACATGGAATACAATTTACGAAATGAAATCTTACTGGATTATTTTAGATTGACAAACTTTTCAGATTAACATTAGGATTTTAGGCAAGTATTTTTTTCACCACGGCCCAGGGACAAAGATGATAACATCTTTGTTTCCAAGATTGTACCTTGTGCCTGTGATTACACTGGGCTACCCTTTAAACCGGAGCACAACAATACTGACTAATCCCATTTGACAGTAAAATATCTGATGATTGAGTGGTACCTACCCAGACGGACTTACACAAAGCACCAAGAATTTTCATTGAATGGTTTTCTCGCGATGTTTTTATTTAACTCCGAGTACGATATCAATGAAAACGATTTTTATATGATTACGATGTAATATTCTATGGTGATATAACAATTTTTGTATATAAGATTCAACTAAATATCTGTACAAATTAATTTGATAACACACATCTAGGTCAATCAGTGTCACACAATACACGTTAGTCTTATTTGGAACAAAAGTTTATCTCGTGATTCAGGGCAAGGAGCGAGTGAGATGACATTAGAATTAGGATAATGAGGTCTCGCTCGTTACGAAATTAATTAAGACGCTAATATTGCAAGACAGCACATATTAACGAAGTTCAAAGATCACAAGGAAAATAAGTTATTTAGAGAAATAATTTACTTTATTATGTTTATTTCTCTGTCAAATAATTATTTATCCAGCGCAACTAAAAATACAATACTTTTTGAATGAAAATTCCTAGCAATGATTGTTCTAAATATTACGTTCAGAGGCTGAAGTTTCGCTTGTATCAATTATGTCTAATACCTGTGTGATTTGGAATATTAATTTTGATAATAAGAAATAAGTTTTCGTTACCTACTTACTTTAAGGAATTAACTGCGTGATATATCTTACACAGTTGATATAATATTTATCGACGAGATTTATTGCAATTAAAATAATTCCCAAACAACACAAAACGAGAACTTAAAAAAAACCGCCAATAACTATAACATTCAAATTACGAACTAAAAAAAAACAACTAAAGATTCCCATAAGCGAACCGACTTACATGCAATAAAAAAAAACAAACAATTCAAAAAGGAAAGCAAATAGTGGATAAGACGGACCAGATGTCCATGTAATTACTTAGTTGGGTTGCCAAGTTATTAATAACGTCCGCTTTACTCACGTTTGTGATAATTAATCCTTTACAATGGGGTATGAATCAACACAGCTCCAAAAACAACGCAAGCCGAACGCTCACTGCGAATGCTGATCAATGATAATATAGATAGGGTCACATTAGACGAATGGATCTGATTGATAATATTCAAACGTTCGTGACATAGTTCTTTTCAACCGATTTTTAAATTAGTACATTTAAAAGTAACAAGGATTTTGGACTACTTAAATACGACTGCTACGTCGTTCTAGTGGCTAGATACAGGTCCACTGATCCCAAGGTTCTAGGTTCGAGTCCCAAAATTGGACCGAAAAACGATTAAATGTTATTGTTTTTTTTTGTCGAGGGATTCTTATTGGAAAGCACGTAGAGCCGGTAGTACTGCGCCTGAATTATTCACGGTCGTGTCGGATTTGCCGTCCCATATGATTATGGGAATGAATTTCCTCATAGAGAGCGCACCTGGTTTTATGCACTTGTATACTATAATATTTCCTGCAGAGTTGGTCTCTTTTCTGAAGGGTTTCAAACCCGTCTGGATAGGTACGAACCGCTCATCAGATATTCTACCGCCAAACGACAACATAGTATTGTCAAGTTCCGGTTTGAAGAGTGAGTCAGTGTAACTACAGTCACAGGGCACATAACATCTTAGTTCCCAAGTTTGGCAGCGCATTGGCGATGTAAGGAATGTCTATAGACGATGGTGACCAATTACAATCAGGTGGCTCATAATGTGAACGTTTTTGTTTATTTATTTATTTAAATATACATTTTATTTTATATTGTACTGTATTAAGAACGATGTAACAAAACCCTATTGGATTTATCCGTACAAAGGTATTCGTCGTCAACACGTATAGACTTAAAACTATACAATATACACAATTTAAAAAAAATAATGAGCGCTATTTTTCCTACCTTTTTTAAGTGTATAAATTCAGGACAAAAAAATGAGTAGATGCTTTAGCAATATTTTATATTTATACTTTAATATCTAGCAATATAAACTTCATTTAACTATCGCGAACATTTCCCTATAAAAGTTATTACCGAATCCGAAA
The DNA here is from genome assembly GCF_037043105.1 of Vanessa tameamea. Taxonomy (NCBI): domain Eukaryota; kingdom Metazoa; phylum Arthropoda; class Insecta; order Lepidoptera; family Nymphalidae; genus Vanessa; species Vanessa tameamea. The sequence continues at coordinate 799,422 of NC_087332.1, read as the reverse complement.
ACTGATAACAATTCTCAATTGCACGTAAAACGTTGAGATCTGTAAGTGGCAATCCTTTGCAGGTGCTGTCGATGTCGATGAGATTCGAAGCTCTACAAAACCGATCGAGCGCTCCACCTGTCTCCCAATACTAATGTAACTGATGAAAGTTCGTGATAAAGTATATTTCGTTGAAATATAAACTATTTTCGAACCGATTATAGTTTTGACTTTGCCTATCAATAAGCGAGTTAAATGTATTATGTACTATGCTTATATATTGTTTCAAATTCAAAATCCCTTGAAAATAACACATCAAAATAAAAATATACTTCATTCTAGTAGTCTTAGAGGCCCTATCAATTAATTTTACAGGGTTAATTTTATCAAGCTATCACTGGTTCCGAATGATGATTCAACCGAGAAGAGTTAGACGGATTAGTAAATAAAATAATTGAATTGTTACTTATCCCGCATAAAATACAACGAATATCATATCATTTAGTTTATTAATAAATTACACTCATGAGAAACCGGAGCGGGTCACTAATATTGTAATAAATAAAAAAAAATGTAAAATTATACTAATTTTATCTAGACTTTTTATTTAATTTCAGTTTAATAACGTATTAGAAGCACTAAATGCCCTCCAAACATTCTCCTTATAAGAGAAGGCATTAACGACGACAGCGGGACATTTACGGGCTGTTTATTTTCAAAAAAGCTTATAACACCACACATATTAAATTAGATAAGAATTTAAACATCTATTTCTGAATTTACATTAATTATTTCATTGGTTATATGACCTTTTTACTCTGACATTCCAGTTTAATAGCGTATTTGAATCACGGATTGGCCAACATTAGCGGGTCACGTTTTGACATTGGTAATTGGACTTCCTCAGGTGGGGGAACGCATGGGATAGACGTGATGACAAATCATTGCATTAAAAATGAGTGTTGTTTTATATTTAATATCAGTTGAATATGTGAAACGAACTTGTGATTCGCATGTGATTCGATATGTTCATCAAAAGCCAATGTAAAGTATGGGACATAACATCTCAGTTGCCAAGGTTGATCGTGCAATGGCGATGTGAGGATGGATAATATTTCTTATAGTGCCAATGTACGATGCTGACCACTAGATGAGTGACCCATTTGCCAGTCTGTCCATTTCAATAAACAAAAAAATATATAAACAATATAACTTTGCCTCTCGGTTGAATGAAATATTCAGCTTCAAAACATAACCTCAAGATAAATATATTTTTCCCAGCATTGGGTCATTTACTGACTATTACAGTTAATCTATATCAAATCAAATTAAATCAAATTCCTTTATTCAATATAGAAGCAATACACTTATTGATTTTCAAATTAAACACTGCCACCGGTTTGGAATAGAAAATACCCCGAAGAAGAACCGGCGAAAGAAGCTCAGCGGAACTATTTTTTGCCACTTTTATTATTTAAAAATATTCAATTTGAAAAGAATTAGCCATGAGGCGATCGTTTCATTCCCAAGGTGTGCTATCAACCATAAACACACCAATTGTATAACAACCTTTCGCAACAAGCGTTCTTTAACAAAATTTTTAAACTTGGCAACAGAGGCATTTCGATCGCTTTCTGGGATCCTGTAATATATACTTTAAATAATTATAGTGACATAATAATACCATTTTAAATAAAACCACGCACCAAACTATTACATTCAATTTAAATAAAAGTAACATATCAAAGGCACAGACAAATTGTCGCCAAAGGAACGTGACTTAAAAAAAATTAACGCCTAATATATTTGTCAGTTCAAAATGCATCGTCTCGCTGATAAGTTTATCCTTATCTACGTTCCGGTCCTTTATCAACGCATCTGTTGATACAAAATTTAGATACGATAGTAAAACTACCGGATATTATAAATTATAAAAAATACATGAATGGATCCTTGAATGTTGGAAAAACGTTTTTGAAATAATTCATACAAAATTACGCCTCATAATACCTCCTACAAATCCTTTCCTCGCTAGCATTATAAAAAAAAAAACATATATTTAAAACTCCGTTCTAATCTTACTTTATAAAATAAGCCTCTGTTTAAAATACATATTTTTGACTTGACTGCCTCGTTGGTAGTCGATATGAGACCGCAGGTCCCAATATATTGGATTTTTTTTATTTCTATGTTATTATATATGTTACTGTAAAAGCTCGAACTACGGTAAATCTTAAGATTTTCCAGTAAAACCTAAGATTTACCGATTATGAATGGTAAATGTCCATAAAACATTGGGATTCGGACTTTTACCATCATTCACTTGGTAAATCTTAAGATTTACATGTTAGGTTAGGTTGGAATGGAAAAAAGTCCGAAAAAAAGTCGTCCCTTTATAATTAATACTTAGATACTTAGATTTACCAACTCATGTCGGTAAATCTTAGGTTTTACTGGAAAATCTTAAGAATTACCTTAGTTCGAGCTTTTACAGTAACATATATACATATATACAGTAATATATGTAGCAAGGAAGTATATACGCGCCACGCCAATACAAGGAATAATAAAGGGTCATACCATCTAGGATTTTTTTATCTTATATATTTCAAAAGTTATTATAAGTGCTTACTTGAAGAATATTTAATTGGATTGAATTTCACTATGTATAGCACGTGGAATGTATCGCATCGATAAAAAACTCCTCACTTTACACTTCAAAATGTAATTCCTTGTCGAACAGAACTTACAAGTACTTGGTAACTTACAGTGACATTCAATCCAACTAAAATATTCTTCAAGTAAACCCTTAAAATAACTTTTGAAATGTCATTAATAAATTAAATACAAAGTTTCCCCCGTTCCGTATGTAGATTCACCCGATGACAAGAGAATCAGTAATAAGCCTTTCCTTGCAAATAAATCACATGCATGAATTCCTGCATGAAAATCAAGCGAGAGTGAGTCTATGCCTTTTGATTTTTATTTTCATCTATTATTGTGCTTCTAGTAGTTACCTACCGATTCACCCAAGAAGGATGAAACGTTCATAGGTTTTAGGTCTTTGGGGTTAAGCTTGCTTCATACAAAATTTCATCGAATTTCGTTCAGTGATTCAGCTTTGAAAGCGTTAGAGAAAGACAGAGTTAATTTCGCATTTGTAATATTATTTTAAACAATATTGATAAAAAAATTCTTAACTGATATGACACTCGGATTAATTGTGACTAAAAATAATTAATACCGATACTTTCATAAATTATTTGTGTTACAGTTTATGTTAATAAAAGAAAAATACTTTTTGATTATTTCAAATTTCATTACATTTCTATAGAGTTTACATATTTAGAGATTGGAAATGAACTCTGTAATAGATACGAGAGCGACAATGGCCAGACGTGACGTCAGACGAGATACAATTATTATTATTATCGACTTCCCCCGACTTCTATCGCATCTATTTCGGGTTGTAGCTTTTCGACTATCCTTTAAATTTTACTTATTAAGATCTAGCTACCTTTCCCGACTTCACAGGGGTACAAGAAGGGTCTACGTACAACCTATAGATTAAAAACAATTATTAAAAAAAAAAATCCAGCAAGTAAATTCGAAATTATCTGCTATTATATTATGCAAACTATATGCATATATTTAAACCTATATCAATACATTTCATAGTTTAAAAGATTTAAGCGTAGAGGCGGTAAGCGATTTTGTTTATTGTTATGCACAGATAGATACTTTTTAATATTAATTACTCATGAATACTTTAAAAACAAATATATTTATTGTAAAAAAAAACGAGATCATAATATTGTCAGAACTGTTTTAAGCATCGGTTTTTATATTTTTTACTTAAATAGTTGATCAAAGAACTAAAACTCTCTGCTAGTTTTTAGTCCCGCGAAAACGATGTTTATGGTATTTACGTTTTAATATATTTTTTTTTTTTTTATATTTGTAATTAATTAATTTATTCAATATATGTGTTGATTAAATTATTGGATTCAACCTTTAGGCTAATCCAAATTACATAATTTTTTGTATTTTTATTATATAAATAGTCATTAGGTTCTATTATAATGACGAAGGCAATTAAAAAAATAATCTTATTACAACACTGAGGGGAGGAAGAATCATCTAGATTATCTCGATCTAATTATCAGATCTAAATCTCGGTAGAGTAGATAGCAGAATTATTTTTTGCATGTTTTACGGTCCAAATATTTAATACAAGTTAATTCTCTCACGAAGCCAGACGAGTATATTGATATTTGACTCAGTTGACACCTTAGTCCATTTACAATAACAAAAATATATTAGATATATTGGACAACATAACACATTACTCTGATCCCACTGTAAGTAGCTAAAGCACTTGTGTTATGGAAAATCAGAAGTAACGACGGTACCACAAACAACCAGACCCAAGACAACATAGAAAACTAATTAACTTTTTCTACGTCGACTTGGCCGGGAATCGAACCCGGGACCTCGGAGTGAGATTTTGATTTTGACTTTATATTCCTCTACAACGCCAATACATGGGTGAAATCAATTGCATTGTTCATATTGATATAGTCTATTCCAGCCACAAGAGGACAAAAGCCAAATAACAAAACATTTGACAGCGAATCGACGTAATATCATTGGTCGAGAGCTTGATTAATCTATGATATTAACAAAAAAATTGTTATCGGAAATCAGGGAGTAAAATTAAAATGGTTATAAATACCTAGTTAAGTGCAATAGTTTTATGTTATAAATAAACTTACATTAATCAAAATCTCCTTAAAATACACCAATAAATAATTCTAAGGTATGTTTATCTTTATTCCTACTTCAATTGGAATACGCTTTACACATATACAACCTTTAAACCAGATATTTAGCTGTAAAACAATAAATCATGCGTCAGGCGTTGGTACCGAGCCCTATCAGGTATACTCTACACACACGAACTTCGAATGTTTACAAGCGGATCAAGCCGTGCGCTCGTTTTATATAAAAATAATATTCATAGTACAATATCATTACCGCGTCATACTATTTGTTTCAATAAGGAAATGAAACAGGAAACTCTCTGCGCTGAATATGTATGTATGTTGTTTTAAAACAAAGCATTGGTTGTCACAGTTTAGTTATTATCAGTAGAACTTGCTACGGTTAGTTAATGTCTGTATCGTACTATTTTTTTTTTTAAATAACAGTAGCAATGGCCAAAATTAATTAAAGGATTACTAATATTCCTATTTGCCCGTCCTTTTAAGCTTATCACTTGTGTTAGGCGTGGGGACGGCAATATGCCAAGTGGGCAGGATCGATCCTGCGACTTTTTACATCGCTAGGCGGCCCGTTAACCATTGCGCTATTGACGTATAAATTGTTACTGGATTTTTTTATGGCGTGAATCTTAACCAATGATTCCGAATTCAAATCCGGACTGAATTTTCATGTCCTTAATTGTGTTTTATTCCTGCTCGGCGGTCAAAGAAAACACCGTGAGGAAACCGCATAATAAATAATAATCTACCACGTGTAACTAGCCCATAATGGAGCGTGGTTCTCATCAAAAAGTAGACGAGCCCTTAAGCCAGCAATGGGACATCGAGAGACTGTTACTTTAATTTTAAAATACTACTATACATAATATGAGTTTTAGTATGCTCGGAGCTTAGTAACCTTGTTGCACACTAAAATGTAATTCCAGTTTTTCTGTAAAATAATGTCAGTATCAGTCTAAATTTTGGAAATAGTACAGTTAAAACGTTGATCGTGAGCCTTAAATCTTTTCATCGTGACAGATTTACTGGTGCGTTCCCATTGGATGTGAGAACAGCAAGTTCGGCTGTGATTGGCCACTTGCGCGCTATAATGTCTTCTGCGCAGCAATTATCTAACTACATATCCTTGAGCTATTAACACTGGTTCACGCACATATCTATAGAAAAAAAGATTATGTAGACCGATTATTGATAGATAATCGCTGATACGGATATTAATTTATAGTTAAAAATATTATCTATTAGGTAACTATTTTTTTTTCGTTAGAAATTACATTCGGTTCTTCGAGACAAAATTTAGGTATCAATACTCCGAAATAAGTTCTACCTTTTATTAAGTTCTTCACTTGTAAATGATGTACCTATATTTCGAACGAACATATAATACTTAGCTACACGTTTTTTAACTACCACGTTGTTCTATTGGCTAGATATAAGGTCTTAGCCCCAGGTTGGGCCGGTGAAAAGTTATTAGTTTTCCTGTCGAAATATTATTAATATCCGTCCGGATCCGGAAGCTAGAAGTGTTGTACACGGACAACGTACAACGGATATATTTCCGGTCATGTCGAATTTGCTATCAAATCAAACTATGTGAGTGAGGGTTAAGAGATTGCACCTGTGTTTGTGCACACACTTGTACACGATAATATATCCTCCTAGTCTCCTTTGAGACGCCGCCGTGACCAAAATCGGCCAAATCGTGGACGAAATCATCGTCAGATATTATTAATCAAGTAAAATTACTCTCAAATACTAAGACTCTACTCGAACACAGTTTATTTTTTACTAGTGGATCTTCCGCGAAACTTCGCGTTTATTAAATTTTTTTTAGAAATTTCAAAATGAGACCATAACCGTGCATTTTTTATGTGCAGCTACCGTCCCATAATCACTGGGACAAAAATCGGCTTACGATATTAATATATAAGATATTTAATACTAGACCCCGCCCCCCTCCTTTATATTAACTGGGTTTAAGTGTAGGATTAGGGGTATGTGTAGGGCAGACTATGGGTTAAGTTAGGATACGGATAACTCTAGGCTAGGATAGATATTCCAAATTTCATATAAATCCGTCATGCTCTTTTAGTTTTACAAAATGTAAGTATCAAAAACTTATTTAACAGCAGCAATAACAATCATTTAATCAAGTATTAGGTATAAGTACAAGTATTAAGTACATACAACATAAAAGCTTAATCTTATTAATACAATTATGATGGATACATCAATTTTGTTTAAATTCATAATTATTAAGAAAGGATGAATACCATAATTATTAGCACAGTATTTCGTTTTAATTATAATTAGTTTTTAGTATTAGTAACTATCCCACTGTTGGGCTAAGGCCTCCTCTTCTTTCCTTTAGAGAGAAGTTTTGGAGCTTATTTCACCACGCTGCTCCAATGCAGGTTGATTTCCCACCAGCACATGCAGATCTCACTGTATCATTTCAACGGCGACCACGAAATGAATTATAAACACAAATTAAGCACATGAAACTTCAGTGGTACTCGCTCGGTCTGAACCCCGAATCATCGGTTAAAGTTCACGTGTTCTAACTGAGCCGTCTCGGTTCATGCATTAACTTATGATGCTTATAAATTGATATGCGGGTATATTAGGGGGGTAATGACGCGAATTTTATTTAAATTTTCGAAACATCTGTGTTACAAGATGGAATATCAAAGCCCGCATAGGTATTAAATATCTTATCAAACAACTAGTATAGATCTTGATATAACTATTATATTTACAAGTTTGTGCGCGTGTTTTAAAATACTAATCAAACTCTACCTATACTCTGTTCCAACCATAAGAGGAGAAAACGAAATGAACATAATTTGACGGCAAATTGACGCTATATCATTGGTCGAGAGATTGATTAATCTACGATAATATTTGAGAATTTCCTTCGTATTTACATTTGAATTTCGAATATTTTTAATTATTTATTATATATTTATATCGTGCTTGTCCGCCTGGATAACTGGCAGCCACTCATAATATATTCAACGGCCAAATAGCAATACTTAGTATTGTTGTGTTCCGGTTTGGAGGATGAGTGAGCTGAGTCTTTTTCTTTCGAATATGTGATATATTAGAGCGAATACAAACAGAACTTCGTTACACAACGCTCGACGTTTCGTTACAAAATAATCTAAAAAAATCAATGAAGTTAATGTGGTAACGACTTGCAAATCCGACATTTTAACGAAGAGTAAACGCTAGTTAGAATGAAATGTTACAGGTCATGCACGTTAACAGACACTTGCTGTGAGCATTACGTCGATCGCAGCGTAGAACGTTCGCAGGAACGTTGCTCTACATAGAAACGCTCTAGCCTATACTCATCTTGAAATTAGAACAAACACACACAATTACTTAATATACTTAACATGTATATATAAATACATGAATAGTAACTTGGTAAATCTTTTTACGAAAATTACGCAAACAGAGACATTTGGCTCAAAAGAACATATTATAGAGAAAGAATAAAAAAAGCTAATATTTTTATATATCATGCATAAGAAATACATTAATTTAATAAAAAATAAATATTTCACACACTAGCCCGCATTTGACGCACATACAAATACATATTTAATATGAAACATTCATAAATTACGTTCATACTGCCAATGACAACACGTCATGTCAAAATTAAAAATCAATGACGCTTTTGACACGACTTGGTTTTTTTTTTTATATATATATATAGACAAGGTATCGTCTGGCTGAGCCTAATTTTTCCATCTATCAAATCAACGTATCATATAATTTTGTTAGCAATGAATGACGGCCGAATTTCGAAAATAATGTCAAAACTACTAATTAATACAGCAGCGTACAAATAAAATACAAATTAGAGAATACAAGTGAAGTAGATGAACCGGAGCGGTGTTAATTACTGGTTTTACATGTAACAATTATTAGACTAATAAATCAGGTCCAATGGTTGAATAGTTATAGATAAATTATGCAGGCGTTTGCTAAAATTACGTAACTACTACTTTCTAAAGTTTCACTGAGATCATAAAATTTCATTTCCACATTATTTACTTAGTGGCCTGGGTAGTACCCACTCATCACATATACAATACCGCCAAATAGCAGTAGGTACTTAATATTGTTAGGTATGTTCCGGATCGAAAGGTGCGTGAGCCGTCGGATGAGCCAGCAAATCTGGTACAACTGGACCAACGTGATTTATGTGTGCTATATGATGATGACGTGATGAGGCAAGGGTGTGTAAACAATCATGAAGGAGTATAATCACCTCGAGATAAATCTTATCCAGTTATTCAGTAGACCAAATAGGTACCAATTGACCTGCTAAAACCTCGAAAAGCATTTACACCGTAATTAAAACATAATTCAATCTAAGCAATGTTAATTCGTTAGTCGAATCTAATCTAATATAATATAATCGAATATATCTTCGCAGACAGCTAATCCGCAGTATCCCTTGACAATGAGCACTGTAGACTTGGTGATCAGGCTTTGTGCAAGCCCGCCTGGGTAGGTAACACCCACTCAACCGATATTCTACCGCTAAACAGCAATAATTAGTATTGTTATGTTATAAGGGATATAACATCTTAGCTCCCGAGGTTGGTGCCATTAGTGTTTTAAGGCATGGTTAGTATATCTTTCCAATGTCTACAGGCGGTGACCACTTCCCATTCTGCCTACCCATATAAAAAAGTAGTAGAAATCGGTCAGGGGACACAATTAAATATAAGTATGTTTAAATAATAATCTTGGAGAGTTTCATTGTAATTCATCACAAGACTCAATTTCCATAATATTTTGGTATGGTTTCTTATAACTGGGAACATTTTACAACTTGAAATGCTTTGAAATGCAACTACCTATGGGATTTTATATGAAATTTTGGCTCAAATTACATTGTTCCAATAACATATGACTTTAAGTTGTTGTTATATGTTACACAAGGCAAGCTGAGTGAAGTTGGAAAAGAATATTTATATTCTTTTAAACAGATCTTACAATGAAAACAAAAATCTTTATATGTTTATGGATATATTTTAGAAAGAACGATTGAAATATATTTGGGACTTTCACGGACAATAATTGCTTAAAGGTTCAATCACACATTGTTGTATCAAATTTGTTTTTGCAAATAAATTATTATTTTTTTTTAAATACAGTAACTATAATATTTTTTTTTAATATAAACATTGTCATTACTGTGAAGAGTAGTTAATTACTCATGGTCTTTTAATAGTAAAAATACATAATTGAGCTCGCCAATAAAGAGCATGAATGTGTTGTTAAATTAAGGGGAAAATCGGTACCCACCAAAAATTTATTAAAATGCTATTTATATACCATAACATTATATAACATTTATATAACATATAATTAATATAAGTTGGTAAAAAATAAAACCCTTTAAAAACAAATGACGATTAGCTAATTACTTTAATTGGCGATTACGTTTTACTTTTAAAACATTTCAATTAAAATTATTTTTTCCAACAAATTGGTATGTCAAGTCATTTAGTTTTGGTAGTATGGAAATATAACCTAGTTAAAGAAATAAGTCTTAAAACTTAATGTTACCACAACCACCTAAGACGAACAAAATTATGTTGTGGTATTACTAATGAGATTTGTTTACACTCAAAATATATATGTAAAAAATAAGCAAATTATTTCTGTTACAATATTAAACTTGGTTAACTTATACATAGTTTATATCAAGAATCAAAGAACATCAAACTGCTAAACTAAATAAAAATAGAATTCTACAACAGAAAATACACAATCTTTAGAGATTTTATAGTTCTAAGAAAAAAAAAACATTTGTAACCTTCAATGTTTTGTTACATATACCAATTTTTAAATTCAGATAAATTATAATGTTTTTAATTAATGTCTACAAAGAGGAAAACTTTGTAATGCTTGTTTGCTGTTTGAATAAACCAATGTAAAGAGAATGATGAGGTACTAATTCACTAATTACTGTACTAGTAAAATGGATAATTTCATATTGAAAATTGAGTTGAAAATGCAAGAAACACAATTACAGGGAAAGTAATGAGTCATCTTAAAGCTAGTGTCTTATTTGCCTTTTGGGAATTGGGATATATAAAATGATGAATAGAGTATACTCTATTCCAACCATAACAGGAAAAAAGCCAAATAAACAACATTTGACACCAAATTGATGTGGTCTCAAGCTTGATTAGTCTATGATGTTCACTACAGATTTGTGAAGAAATGGTGTTATGAACATCGACGAAACTGTTATTGGAATTTTGGAAGTCAATTTAAAGTTGAAATAAGTAGTTAAGTGTAATAGAACATATTATGAATAAAGACATATTTATAATAAACTCTTAGTCGTAGTGGACAAAATAGCTATAGATATTTTTACATCATTCATCCTGACATAACTACAAAAGTAAATGTTCAAACAAATTGAATAAACTTAAAAATAACAATCATATTATCTTTCTCAAGGATTTGGTGATTTGAATTGTGAAGAAATTATGTGTTCGGATTATAGGTCAACCAAAGAGAAACTATAAGAAAGTCAGTTAGTGCTTTATGATACTAATTTAATTATAAACAAATTTAGGTACTTTAAGTAACAAAAAAAAAAAAACATATTGTAATTGAAATTCCATGAAAGTTTGTTAAGGATATTTAATTTGAAATAAAATCAATAGTAAACAATATTATCAGTTTCACTTAAACAAATCAATTTGAGGAAGATATTGTATTTTTTGTTTAAAATAAGTTAAACAAACATTGATGTGAGTTATTTTGTAAGTTTATATATCCTCAGCATTAGCAAAGTATCTAAAATAATTAATAAACACTTTTTTTAAATTTTGTTGATTACTTTGCCATATCATTGAATTTCTATGAGAAATATATTGAGTATTAATGTGTATTTTAATAATTATGTCTAGTTCGTTAAAAAAGTAAGACAGATAACACAAAATATTTACTCTATAAATAAACAACAATATTGATATGATTTGATAAAAAAAAATTACACCAAGACGTCATCAAGTGAACTTGACATCAAAAAAATAATGAATACTTATCTCAAACTATAGTAAATTTATTGAGGGAGTGGTCATAAGACGATATTTAAGTAATATGATATAACCAAACTTTCGTTGTTTAAATTATAGATGTTAGCTACCGAAGTGAGACAGTGTTTATATTTATCGCACTCAGCGGGAGGGAAATATGGACCAGTAAATGATTACTGTACAAGAAACTATAAGTTTTCTATCTTAAATTTTCTATTAACTTATCACAGTACTCACCGACAGCGTAGCAGTCCTCATCGTCGAGTTTTCGCCACACGGTCATATTAGAAAAATCACTAGATTTTTATTTTTTTCTAAATAAATGTGAGGCTCGTCATTTTCAACTCGATCAAAACTTTGTCAAAACACGTTGTCTATGGTCGGACGTAGAGATGCGCAATGACGGGTGGGAGTAAAGTTCGGAATCGAGTACAAAATTATCTATGGATTTTATTCTTTTGTAAAATAAATTATATATCTGTATAATATTCATAAAATAAATCATTTAATTAAAAACCTATAACTGATATGATGGTTTTAAAATCTTATTCGTCGGTCTAATTTAGTTTTACTAATAGATGGCGCTCTTCGACAAGCATAGTCAACTCCAAATTCATAACGGTTTTCCAGTATTTAAATCTACAATTAATGTATAAATTCTAACCAAATATTGAATTCATTGCTAACCGAAGGTTTACCTAAAAACGTAAGTCATTAATTTTTATACAATTTTTAGTTTATTTTGTTAGCATCCTTTTCAAAAATACATTAGTCCGACCTTGACTCTTATTGTAAATGTAAAATAATTATATTATGATAAATGCAAAAAGTTTGTTACTTATCATAGCTATTTTATTTTTATAGGCGATAAAGATAAAATAAAATATCATTGTACAAGTATCTTGTTACAATTGATTTTATAATTTGGATTGTGGTTCTGAATGAGTCGTCAACGTCGTCAACGTCGTCAACAAAATACCTATAAAAGGATTCATAAAATACGATACCAAAGCCCCAGAATTCAGAAGTCATATTTTATAATAATAGTACCGTGATGAGATTTTGATTTGAGTTAGCGGAATAATTTCCGTACGTTGCGTAGTTAATTTATCGAACATTGGGTTGAAAAGTTGAAACCGTATAACATAATATTATAGCGCAATGTTTAAAAAGATAAAAAAAAAGATGTTAGTGTAAAAATTAGATATTTATACGCATCAATTAGTTTGAGATTTACCAAGTACCTAAGTAGTTTTAAAACATTTTTTTTTTGTTTAGGCTGCCTATCCTACGGAATATAAAAAAATATTAAGATCAATAAGTTAACGTGAAAATATTCAAACAAATCAAGTTTTATGAAACATTTTAAATGTAAATTAACGAGTTTTACAATCAACCTTGACATTGAGTTGTGCTTTCCCGCCATAACGACGGATAAAAAATATCACAGATAAGATATAAAACAGCACCAAAAAGTCTCAAGCGTATTCAATTCCTCATTACATTTGCTTCATTTGGCGTTTATTGTGAATTGAATTGAAATAAACTAGACTTCGAGGGAACGCTTGAGAACTTTTACGTTTTTACCAACGGAATCCGAGTTTCACAACATTATTTATTAAACTTTTATAAAAGTAAGTAAGCATATTTATATATTTTTTATATTTTTTAAATTTTATTTATAAAAAAAGATATGATGATTTAATAAAAAAATAACTAATCTAGAACGACACATTTAAATAGCACGAACCTCATATAAATATTATAATTAATATTTATATGAGGTGCGAATATAAATAAAATTAATATCGTATAATCTATACTACACTTAAAAGTAATTTATCTGTTACGTTTTTTCAGCTAAACGGATTTTGATTAAATTTAGTACGAAACAAGCTTAAACCTCGAGGATTTCAGGTAGGTACTAGCTGAAACGGCTATGCTCTAACCGTAATGTCCCACTGGTGTAAGCTAAGATAAACTAATTATTTTTAGATATACCGTGGCGGTAGACGGCATGCTGCTCCCTTAAGTCGTCATGCCCTGTTTTCGTCACCACTCTCTGCTCCCTTTTGGGCGTAAGGTATATACCTACTCTAAATATACTTCTTCGTTATTATACCTACTTACTGGACCTAAAATATACTTTAAAAATTATATATAGTGATTAATTATTTACCTAATCAAAGAATGTCTTAGTTATAGTTACGAGAAGTATCACTTCACTTTTTAAATGCAACCCATGAGAGTAGAATACAGTGTCTGGCAAAATTTCAAGTTTGTAGGTCATATAGTTTCGGATAATACGTGACGAGAATGTGTTCCCAAAGACTGTTGCAAGTGTCAAAAATATAAATAGGTATGTATTACTACTTTTTAGGTATACAGACAACACAGAAAAGGAATACAGTCCTGGCGGGGGCATAACTCTAAGCCGCGTAAAAGAAATTCTTTCCAATAAATATGTAGATAGTACCTATATATATAACTGTCATAAAAATGAAAGCCAAAGAGGGCAATATTGTAAGTTTACAATATACTTGAAGTGCCAAGAGAGTGTTATCTGAGACTTAGCGAATTAGTGATAATTGTATCAACTTAATTTTTATACTTTTACGTATCACGTTTGCTTCAATCGCGCTAAAATACGTTTGTGACAATTGCATTATAAAACTGAAAATTGACAACTATAAACATTATTTATGCAATATTTATATAAAATGATAATAATAATTTTAAATGAGAACATAATGTTGTGAAAACGACGGGTGTTGAAAAATATAATTTCGAACAAGGTAAATGTAATGTATGATTCAATGACCTTTTTTTTTATGGCATTGCTTGGCGGACGAGCATATGGACCACCTGATGGTAAGTGGTCACCACCGCCCATAGACAAAGACGCTGTAAGAAATATTAACCATAATATTATCAATATAATTCATCATTTTTCTTAATTTTCTTGTCATATAACAAATCTGTTGCATTTACTATTTGTATAGTTAAGGAGACACGGTCTATCACTTACTTTGTGTCGGGCGTTGTGCGAGCCCGTCTCATCAGACAAACGGCAATACTTATAACTAGCGGCCCGGTACGTGCTTCGCTACGTATAAAGTGATATAATACAAAAATGAGTTAGAACTACGATTCATTTCTTAAAAAAATATTTTTACTTAATTGCTATTTAAAAAAATAATTCAAAACATTTGGATAAACAATATTTGTGGTTTTTCCATTTTGAGTGTGAATAAACAAATGACTCTGGAACAGGCAAGATAAAGTTGGCCGTGTGAAAAACATGATTCTTCCAAATCACACCACAAACGTGAAGTGTTTGCCCTTGGGCCACATCATATAGTTTACACATCTCAAGATATAATTTTGTTCTTGTGGACGAACCATCAATCGATACGAATAAAAATTCATGGCACTAACTTTTTTCTATATATGTAGACCTGAAAATAAATGCAAAATGTGACTTTGGAAAATGAAAATGTCAACACACAGAAAATAGGATAATTATTTACCGGTTTGTGGATCAGTCATTGGTATATTGATATGGTAGCCATCGTCACCTTTCCAATGCAATATTGGGTATTGTAGTGCATCATAACTACGATGAAGTTCCGAAACACGTTGCAATTCCTCATTTCTGCGATGAAGTACAATATCACGGGATTGAAATTGATCACCAACAATTACAATTGCAACGTCATCAATTGTCGGTGCATTGAATCTCCTGGCATGCTCTCCAAAAGGTGTTCTATCAGCCCATATTACGATTTTGTGATTATCAGATGGCATACAATCGAGAGCAATTTTAAACAATTGAACATTGCATTGCATAACGCATTATATGCTGATGGAAAAACCATTGTAGCTCTCGAATAATTTCTCGTCTTGAATTAGAAACAATTGTACAACGTTGACCCAATTCACGATTTTCATCACCAATAAAATAAATTTGCAAAAATTGATGATCAGCTTCGGGGTACGGCAATAACGAACCAACATGATGATAAATCTGGCCCTGAATCTGTAACATGTATGCAATTTTAGGTTGTTGTATAAGAATTTTTAAAACTATCGAATACTTTATGATTAAGATATAAATATGGTACAATTCAGTTGAAGTATTTTACCTTAAACGTCGCCATGAAATTATCTCTAATAATTTTAGTAGCACCAAAAGAAGTAATTTGAAATGCCGAATTGTATTGTTGAATATGACTCAAAAAATGCTTCGATGTTTGAGATGTCCCAAATATTAATAAATATAATGGTTCGGGAGGAATTTCTAATGCTGGCAATTTAACTTTGCTATTAGCATAACACATGCCGGGCGTTTCACCTGAAAATTTTGCCGCATCACAATGTGAACATATTACATCCATCATTCCAATGTATCCGTACATACTATAATCAATTTAACTGTTGTAATTAAAAGCAGCACACATCGATTCAGTCAAAGTAGCACGACGTATTCGTGATCGCCGTGGAAGATTCCAGTATTTAATGCTATGCCATGGGTTATTTGGAAATAATAAATTGAATTAAGACGTATTACCTATTGAAACTAGTGGATGAGTTTACTCATTTTTAATTGATACTTACTTTTAATTTGACAGACAATTCCCCGTCTAAAAAATCTCCATTAACAAAATGACCCGCCATTTATTGAAATCATTTGTTACATAAAGTGTGATAAATGAAGAACCACTCGACCGATTTTGTGCAAACTTCACATAAACCATCTACTAAATAGTCCGAACAAACCCTGAAAATTTTGTTTAGATAGATGAGCCCGTTCTTGAGTTATAAAGTGACAACGAAAAATGCCACTTATTTTTATATATAAAAAGAGATGTGTCGTGTTTCGGCTTGAAGGGTGAGTGAGCCAGTGTAACTACAACCAAGAATATAATATCAAGGTAAGTGGCGCATTGGTGATGTAAGGAATTGTTAATATTTCCTCCATCGTTAATGTCTATACATACTCTATATGGTGCTTTTGCATGTTGTTGCCTACCTATAGTCCTATACTATAAAAAAAATCTGACATAAAACATCCTCTACTTGGTGTAATTGAGCCATTGCTAATGACTAAATCTGTTCATTGAAGGCGTAGCACTGACAAAAACTCTTTGCGAGAACTTTTACCGTTTTAAAACGTCAAAGCAATGCTTTCGAATTCAGCAAAGCGGAGACCTGTCGGTTTTTTAACGTGTGGCACCGGTTTAATGTTCACGTGAAAGCCATTTGGCCAATATTTTTTTTTTTTACTACTCGTCTGCTCGCATCTGTTTGTAGCTGTATGTTTTCGGTATACGTACCACTGAGTTACAAAATAGGTTCTGACAAACATAAAATTCGACTGGAAAACTTTACCTGAATTTAAAATTTACTTCAGTGTTACGACTGGATCACCGTGGAGTTATACTAAACTCAATTAAATTGTTTTCAAAATCGCAGTCATCAAACGATTAAAAGTTAGGTAACATATATTAAATATATAAGGTAGACACATTGTTTTTTATTATTAATCCTTTAAAATAGTTTTAATTTAAAATTATTTTAATAAGAAGTTATAGTTAGTACTTTAGCTAGGTACACTATGTTTTTGCCGTGAATATGTGTAAGTGTAATTAGGTATGTAATCTAATAACCTAAGGCTCTGTAACGAAAACCTCATCCAAATCGGTATAGGATTTTTTGAATATCACGGGACGAATGCCTATTTTTTTAAAAGGTTAACAATACATGTCGTAAGAAAAGAAAAGTTTATTAAGGACATGGCACAATTAAAAAAAGTATAAAGAGACCACAACGGTAAATAAAGGCAAAACAAATAAAAAACATTTGATAAGCAATGACAGCAATCGTGTCTTAAATAGGTGTAAGTACCATTCAGCTTCCGAGTTGGTAGTTCCATGAAAATAAATTAAAAGTAGAATATTCAGAACGAATTGATAACCTTTCAAAGTCGACTTAAAAAAAAACGGTGATTATGGGACGATAGCTGCACATAAAAAATCGTTATAGTCTCATTTTGAAGAGCTCCAACCGTAGATGTGCAGAAAAATAAAGAGGTTTGGTAGTAGAGCTTTGTGCAAGCCCGTCTGGTAGGTACCACCAGCTCATCCGATATTCTACCGGCAATCAACAGTACTCAGTATTGTTGTATTCCGGTTTAAAGGGTGATTGAGCCAATGTGTTGTGTAACTAAAAATAAGGGACATAACATCTTAGTTCCCAAGGTTCGTGGCGCATTGGCGATGTAAGGAATGGTTAATATTTCTTACAGTGTCATTGTCTATGGGCTGTGGTGACCACTTACCATCAGGTGGCCCATATGCCCGAACGCAAACCTATGACATAAAAAAAAAAAACGAAATTGTTACAATTTAACAAAGAATTAATTTTAAAGAGCGGTAAAAAGTTACTAAACGAGAAAAAAATTAATATGTACAAAAATTAAAGTAAATTAAATAGGTATATAGGTTCCGAAATTCCTAAAAAATCTTTTGGATAAACGCGAAGTTTCGCGGGAGAAACACTAATAATTAATTACCTTCAATTTGTCTCAGGAATAATTTTATTCCGATAGTCATATCAAGTTAGGTATTGTCGAAACTCGTTAATTAAAGAAACTTTATGTTTTGAAATGAATTCTCTTTGAACGTTGGCGTTGAGGGCGAAATTTCAAGGTCGAATTTGAAGGTGGCATTGTATGGTTGGAATTACAGGTGAGACAAAATATAGCGCGGAAACCAAATGTCAGGTAAAATTCGACGTTGCCGTAGTCATTAGCAATATTAAACGTTCGAAAAAGTATCTATACTTTCTGATAAAATATGTTATAACATATGTATAATAAAATTAATAGGATTATGATTTTAATGAATTGGAGGATTTGATTTTTTTTTTTCTTACAGCATCCATTTGTAAGTATAATTTCGTTACTTCAGCGAAGCGTTCTCTCTTTGTCCAACAATACGGACGAATGGTATAACTTTGTTAGTTAGTTCGCTTGGAGTCCGATGTCGGTTACAGATATTCGAGTTTCACGGCGAAAAGTTTATTATTAAGAAGAATATTATATGCATTATTGTCAATTTAAATTAAAGTAATCTACTTACTTTTAAATTATAAAAGAAAGAGGTAATTTGTTATTATCCATGTTAAGGGTGACGTGACAACGACTGCAGGTTAAAATCCAGCACCTTTGTGTTTATAGTTAATCACGTAATCGGTGATAAGAACTGTGGTGATCCAGTTAGCAGAAGTCAATTATAACCGATGATGCTGAGTTAAAAACCGATCACACATAATTTTTCGTGTACTTAAATTTGTGTTTACATTATTATAATCATACGTGCTCGGTGGTGAAAGAGAACATCGTGATGAAATTTGTATTAGCCGAATGAAAATCTGTCATCTGTCACCTGTCATCTTCAATCTCACCTGTAATCTTCAAAAAATTAAAAAAATATATATATTCGATTAGATATTCTTCAGTAATCAAATCAAATCAAAATATACTTTATTCAAGTAGTCTTTTACAAGTACTTTTGAATCGTCATTTAACAAACTATTTAAAGTAAAGCTACCACCGATTCGGAATGTAGATTCTACCGAGAAGTTTATAGTTCGTTAGTTATAGTTATAGTTTAGTTATTTTTGATTACATGACTTATATTGAAAAGACTTTTCTTTCGACCAAACAGTGTAATGACATTTATGTTCACAGTTAGGTTGTCACAATTCCAAGCATAAATATGAATTGTCCACTTTACGTATTTGTATTCGTTCATTATGAAAATTTGCCAATTTAGCTCGACCAAACATCTTTGATAGAAGTGAGTAAACGTTGATTTGGACATAGTTCTATAACTCGCCACTTAATACTTAATTGAGACGATGTTACATTAAACTGTTTAAGAGTGTTGGTAAATAAATGAGAAATGGTTTTTTATAATGCCAAGCTGAAAAATAAACTAAACTAATACACATAAAACTTATACTGAAAAATGCACCGCGTTTCGAAGAAAGTTTATATTGTATGAGGATCTACGCTTTAGAGTTACACCCGCTTGAAATTGAAATTGAAAATTTAGACTATTGACATGACAAGCGTGAATTTTGGCTTAAAGAGCGTAGAAGGTATTAAAGTGCTCAAATTGTGCAAAAACACAGATGCACTTTTAATTCTGGTTTTAGATGCTTTCTGATGGACCGAAATACCTCACTCGGCGGAGTAAAATCACGGAACCAAGTAAAAAGGTCCTGGCCATTTTTAATTATTGTTATCAATAAAATATTTCAGTTTCGTACTTGTCGGAGTCGAACACGGGGTTTAAAATGTACGAGTCCCATACACAGAGAACATTTAGCTTTTTGGTTTTGAGATTACAATTATATATCGTTCATTGGACTTGGTAGTAGGGCTTTGAGCAAGCCAATCTGGGTACCACCTACTGACAATATATTCTACCGCCAATTATAATAATCAGTATTGTTATGTTCCGGTTTGAAGGGTGAGCGAGCCAATGTAGGTAACTACAGGCACCAAGAACATAACATCCCAAGATTGACGGTACATTGGTTAATATTTCTTACTGTACCTAGGTGTATGAGTGGTAGTTTACTTATCTATGACATAAAAACAGTAATTTGTCGTAATCAGGTCCTATAAATGTTCCGAGGCCCGTCTCAACTGACTATTAACTGTATGTATACCAGAATGAATACCATTACGACTAAAATGCAAAACACGTACCGAATATTAGCCAAATATTATTTATCACTTTCCATCAGATGAGCCTCCTGCTCGTTTGCCACCTCTAACATAAAAAAAAAAAAAAATGTCTCTGGAGGTTTATATAACGTGCGACATACGGAGAGATATGGAAGAAGAAGTAGTTCATGGACCAAGTTTGTGTGTAATTTGGAAATACGTCGACATATGTTAGACTGAGTTTCATAACGCTCGGTTCCGTAGACGTTGGACATTGAAATCATTTTTGATAATCCGTTGAAGTGTCTCGTTACTTAAGTGAGGAATATTGCAGATATATAGAGATTATTGTAGCAGTTCTCATTTCATTAAATGGAATAAACAGGAAGGATACTAAATTTTTTCTTAAAATTTATCGCTCTACTTATATTGAATCAATAATGATATTCAGTTTATTTTTATAGCATAATTGCTAAATTATTTTATTATATCTACGAGACACCCAAAAAAGTAAGTCTGTGAAGAACTGTGGGTATGTGGCACGTGTTAGGGTGACATGTTGCATTATAACCGAACTCTTAAAAAAGGATAATAATATGTAATTTCAGAAAGATTAAGAGCTCATACCATCGATCGCTGCGCTGGGCTCAGATTTTCCTTGATGTAATGTACAATATAGATCACAAAACAATACCAAGTTGACACGACTCAAGCTTCTCTAGAAGAAAGTGTCTAGAAATTAATCATATGATCATTTTAAGCTCACGGAAGTTCAACAATAATCGTTGTTCCTTATGTTTCTGTATATATTTAATACTGTTCTCCATTTAAAATAAAGGCTGTGTTAATAGAATCTTCCCCTAGGGCGTAGTCAGTTTATTTTAGGAAAGTGAAGTGTAAGGAAGATACTTATATCGAGTTACTGTATTTTATAATGTGATAAATATCTTTCAATTTTCACCAACGGCTTTTATAACTAAACTCGAAACTAAACTTGAATGAATTTTAGTTGTTAACATCTGAAGCGAAGTTATCCAGCAGTAGGCATCGGCGACCGACGCTTTAGTATTAGCTGCTACTAGTTGGTTAATGCAAAAACTATATTCGGATTAATCTGTGAAAACTAATTCATGATCTTGTCCATTTTTAATAATCATAATTAAGTTATTTTGCAATACTTATTATTTACGCACAAAATGATTGGGTCAAGTTATTATCTGTATCTAATATTGACATATTCTGGCTAATGTTAGCTATGATTTATTATATAGTCTGTGTAATTTTCTTTCTCGGTCGTCAACCCTAACGTCAAACAAAACGTTTTAAAATATTAAAAAAAAAAAGAAATGTCATTCTCACTTGAAAAATGCGGGTTTCTGTATTGATTTTATGTGATTTATTGAAATAATACACGGTTCTAAAGAAGTATTATGCAATTTGGAGTTATTCTTTGGTGATAGTGATTTGGTTATTTTTTTCCCTGAGGAGAAGTAAGCCTGTGTAATTAAAGACATAATAATTTAATTCCAAAAGTAAGTAGCGCATTTAATATTATTTTTTAATTTTTAACAGTGCTATCCAAATTTGGTAGTGGTGATCACTTGGGGTGTCCATTTTTATCGTATGTATTTCCATTTAAATAATAAAAAAAAGAATGATTTAACAGATAAGATAAATTTTAAAATTGCATGCGATTTGTTTTTTTTTTTGAAGATACTGTTCGCTACTTTGACTTAAAAATAATTCACACGAGATCGCGAAGTTAAAGGTAACTACAAGACTATTATTCTTGGCACCTTTCCACGCGGTCAAGATTTATACAGTAACAATTTTTAATAAATATTTGTATATATTTAAGGACTTAATGTTAAGAATATAAGTTAATAAATCAACTTAAAATGACATTTTATTAAATATTCGACATCAGTTTTTGTCTAAAAACCAATAAATATTGATCTTTAAAAGGCTCCCCCATTCTTCTAAGATACGCTGTATTCAATTTCGTTTCGTCCGCAAAACACAATGCGGTGGAAAAATAGGTACCCAAGCTTACTATAATTTTACGAGATTGTTTCTGATGCCGAATATCGCCGAGTCGTCGTTCCTTTTAAGAAATATTTATTCCAAGACTTCGGTTGACCTTAGAACTTAGCGGTGGTGATAACTTCTCACTAAGATATAACATTGTAATCAAATCCAATCATTATTTAAAAAAAAAATTATACCGATTTTTCTTCCTCTTAAATTTTATGAAATTATTTCAACTGAGTTTTTGATTTGTATTTATAATTTATTTCGTGATTAGAAACCTAGGTTTGTCGCGTGAAAATCATTTTTATCCATCAACTTGAAGCCTAAAAGGCCGGCAACGCACCTGCAAGCTCCCCGGTGTTGCAGAAGTCCATGGGCGGTGGTAGTCACTTTCCATCAGATGAGCCTCGTGCTCGTTTGCCACCTATTACATAAAAAAAATAAACTTGAAGCGTCAATAGCGCAATGGTTTACGGGCCGGGCCGCCTAGCGATGTAAAAAGTCGAAAGATCGATCCTGGACCCTTGGGCTATTGTCGTAGTAATTCCTTAATTAAATTAGGGTATTGCTACTATTCTTTAAAAAAAAAACTTGTTTTGGAGCATGGAGGTGGATTAGCTTTATATGATACAAAAGAATCACTAAAATTAATTAAAAACCGTTTATTTTGTAATATTAGTGTTTACGACGATAAATATGTTAGATTAGGCTAGGCACATAATTGGACAAAGCATGAAGTACTAATGCATCTTCTGGCTTATCTGACCTTAGCCAGTATATAAACAGACAGAAACAGCTCAGTCTAACATTCTATTTATGTATTAAATAACAGACAGTGAAATAAATCAACAACGCTTGACAATAATTTAATAGGAAAGGGAGGGAAAGGTCGCTTGGGCGTAATGCTTCTTCCTTACGTTACGGTTTCTGTTCCACGAATCCAGTTCATTCGACTTTAAGCCTCTTAAAAGATCTTCGTTCCAAAAATAATTTTCGTTTCTATTTTTAAATGTGCATGAAACCCATTGGTCCAGTGGCTGTTGGGATGATATAAGTAGAAATCTCGAAGTGTTGCTTTTTATAAGAATCAACTTGAAAACAGTTTGCTTTGATTTTAAAAGAAAGTACTTTTACAAAATTTATAAACAAATCTATAATGGTAATTAATATTTAATTTAATTTTGTAATAGTTTTTGCCCAGCTCGTTGCCCGTATGTAAAGGGGGTAGGAAAGTACCACCTACAGATACATAATTGAAACATAATTCACATTTAACAAGTATCGGTATTCTATACAATAAACCATCGAACGTGCTATGGGTAAATTGGAATATAGAAGGAGTTTATAACATAATATTGTCGTAGAGAGCCTGCCAACGCAGAGATTATATTCATTGCCCTGTGAGATTATTTATACGATCACTTATAGTTATTAGTTTGTAAATATTTGTATGTAAGTCTATTACTGCACCTCGTTTCTATTTCAACGTCACTCTGACGATTTGATTGTTTGGAAGAAATGGCTATTTAACCATAAGTCCGATCCTTGTAGTGCACATGAATTAGTTCTAAGCATTTTCTGCATTATGTCCAGTTAAGAAAGTATAAGTAAATTAATGATATTTTACTTGCTGGTAGGGCTTTGTGCAAGGCCGTCTCGGGAAGTAAACCCACTACCAGATATATATATATTTTTTTTATGGCATTGATTGGCGGACGAGCGTATGGGCCACCTGATGGTAAGTGGTCACCACCGCCCATAGACAAAGGCGCTGTAACAAATATTAACCATTCCTTACATCACCTATGCGCCACCAACATTGGGAACTAAGATGTTATGTCCCTTGTGCCTGTGATTACACTGGCTCACTCACCCTTCTAACCGAAACACAACAATACAGAGTACTGTTATTTGGCGGTAGAATATTTCTTTCGCCAAACAGTAATATTTGGTATTGTTGTGTTCCGGTTTGAAAAGTGAGTAAGCCAGTGTATTGTAATGGTATTTAATTTAAGTAATGGTTAATATTTCTTACAATGCCAATGTCTATGTGTGCAGGTGACCCATCTGCCACCTCGTCTACTTATATCACATAAAGATAACAGATAAATAAAATAGAGGTTTCCCGTAAGATTCTTATAAAAGTCTGCCATGTGTGTAAGTTCTCCTACGGAAAATCTTCTGCCCAGCCCAAATAAATATTTACACAATTATATATTTATTTAAGAATTTTATCACAAATAATTTAGTTGCTTTAGTAAATCGTTGTCAATTATAAAAAACGAAACGTAGCTGATCTTTTAAAATTTAGTTTAGTAGTCACTCACATGTGAGTACTGCAAAATAGAAGATTTATCTACGAACGAACGAAATATATTTTGCGTGTTTTGTTAATAGAAATCGAAGTCATTATTAATCAAAAATATTACTTTAAAACAAGATGAACGAGAATACTTACAATAGACGCATAACGCAGAATGGCTCGGGTGATTGACAGCCTTTGAAAAGTTACGACGGAGCCTTCAAAGCGAAGCGCACTTTATTATTTCATAGTCAATCTATAAGTTTGATAAAGCTATAGAGACGACGTAGAGAACATTGATCACTCAGTTAAAATTTAAAATACTAAGGAATTTGTGCAATATTCTACCGCTAAACAGCAGATGGCCCAGTGGTTAGAACGCGTGCATCTTAACCGATGATTTCGGCTTCAAACCCAGGCAGGCACCACTGAATTTACAAGTGCTTAATTTATATTTATCTCGTAATCTCGTGCTCGTCGGTGAAGGAAAACATCGTGAGGAAACCTGCATGTGTCTAATTTCAACGAAATTCTGCCACGTGGATTCCACCAACCCGCATTGGAGCAGCGTGGTGAAATATGCTCCAAACCTTCTCCTCAAAGGGAGAGGAGAATTTACAGGCTGTTAATGTATGTATGTATCTAGGACAACAACAACTCAATATCTACTCTGTTTAATCGACCAAACGTTGCATTTTTAAGTATTAATAAAAATATTAATTAAAAATTGACCTCAGGGCAGTTCTTGTTCTTTAATTACCGACATCGTTGTAATTATTCTTAGACTTTAAAGATAAATGTAACATGTTATATCAATATATTTAAATAGTTTTTTCATTGTCATTTTAATAGGAGTTATTATTTTTAGTTAATGGTCTACTCTACCACTGGACTAACATCATGTACAATATTATACATAATAAAGAACGAACTATTATAGATATAATATAACTGATATCTATATATTATCAAACTTAAATAACTTTATCTATGTGGATATGTATATATATATATTATATATAAAAGCCTAATACCACTTACTGATTAATTACAAAAACTCAGAAACTATAACACAACAAATTTGGCGGGTTCCTTATAGGTGACATATTGTGTTTTATAAATTTCGCGCGGCTAAAGCCGCAGGTTCAGCTAGTTATAAAATAAATCTAACATACGTTTACATAAACAGTATATTTGTGTTAGTTTAAATCTGCGTTTCGAACATTTTGTCGGGATATCGTATTCTAATATGAAAATGTATTCATTTTCATGTAAAAGCATATTCTATGTTGCGATGTTTTGTTAAACGTTATAATAAAAAATATATTTACATTATACGTCATTATTATATCGTAGTTAATTAGTTATTATTTTAAAATAAAAAAACCGCGGAAATATTCCATTGTATATTACGTTAATGTTTAAAAGCGTGTAAGGTTTTATGTTATTTAAGTTTCCCTACACAAAGGGTCCTCATTAATAAAGCTACATTATCTGTCTGTCACGCTGTATTTTAAAAACTAACTATGAAAGATAAAATGGAATACTCACCTATTTATACCTTATTCAAATATTTAATGGTGCTCTGTGGTTGAAACGCGTGCATCTTGACCGATGATGACGGGTTCGTATTTTAAGACGGCCACTGAATTATCATGTGCTAAAATTGTGTTTATAATTCATCTCGTGCGGCAGTTAAGGTAACATCGTGAGGAAACCAGCATATGTCTAATTTCAATGAAATTCTGCTACAAGTGTATTCAACATGCATTGGAGCAGCGTGGTGGGATAAGCTCTAAATCAACAACTTCCCAAGACTAGTTAACATTTCTTACGGAACCAATATCTATGAGAAGTCATAACCGTGTACAATCAGGCGGATCATATGCCAGTATATTTTAAATATAACAAAACCGCTCTATAATCGCATTGAGTTGAAACTTTATACCTCCGGCATAATACTGTAAATGTATAAAAAAATGCAATCAGTTGCAAGTATTAAATGGTATCTAATATCACTTTGTAAATTAGAAAATTGTTTCTGCAAAGATCTCTAATTAAAAGCTATTCGCGGTGTCACAATGTTTTCAATGTGTGTTAATATGCCGGCTGTATCAACACAGCGTGTTTTCCAATTAAAATTGTCTGTGTACAGAAAAACTTCAAAACATTTTCTCTTGAGCGAAGTGTGTCTGACACGGTGCCTGAGGGTGCGTCTGAAAATGCAGTAATATTCACAAACGCTGTAAGAGATTAGGTTTTTTATAATGGAAAATGAAAAGGTTTACGTGAAATTGAAACCATTTAAATCAGATGTTCCGTTTAATTCCCATTTATTAAGACCTTAAAGTATTGTTGTATATTTTGTATCTTTTGCTTCTGGCTTTTCATTCATTCCTTTTGTTATGGCATAGGTAGTTATATGGGCCACCCGATTGTATGTGGCACTATTGTCCATATAAATTATCGCTGTAAAAAACATCCCTTAGATCGCCAATGCGCGACAGACCTTAGGAACTAAGATGCTATGTCCCTTGTGTCTGTATTTACACCGACTCACACGCCCTTCAAAATGGCAACAATATAAAGTATTGCTGCTTGGCGTTAGAATGAATGGGTGATACCTACCCAGGTGGGCTTGCACGAAGCCCTACCACCAAATTAATTCTTCACCTTTGCTTTTTATATTCATTTTCTCGTGCTTCCCATACAAAGTAACTACTAAAACTAAAACTATTTAACCTTTTCAAGACTTAGGATTCAATCAGCTCGACAATATACTAGTTGTCTAGCGATATGGAGGTGGGATGTAGATCCTGCCCCTGCGGCTACAGTGCCCCGCTTATATGAAGAGAATAATAGGAATATTAGTAGTTCCTTGCAAACAAACATAGTTAGCTTGCATTGAAAAATTGCCGTCTTATTAAAAAATACTTTTTTACCCTAAGTTAATTCGGATTGTAATTTTGACCCTTTTATACTTTGTCATGATAAATCCACCGAACCGATTATAATGTGATCTTTAATACAGATAGTCTGTGATCTGGTTATAGGTATATTCATTGCAGGATTAACAGGAACGAATTTATGTGGTATAGTCGCGGGCGGTTACTATAAATGGCTTATGAAAAAAATATTTGAGGCAACATAAAAGTTTTAAATTTATGTCATAGCTATTGTACCCGTTTTAGACTGTATTTATAGCCTATTTACATTTATTCATTCAAAATGTAAACCTTACCCGGATAACGCATAGATTGAAGCGTCGGAACATTTTCTCTTGAAGACGTTTGAATGGAAAATAGCATAGTATTTTGCTTCCGACGGTACCGAATAATGGCGCCATATTTTCCTCGGCTCTCGTATTTTACGTCATGTTTCTTTGGAAAATGACGAATGGGTAGGTGTCATAGAACGTGCAGTGGAAGTGCCATGTGTTCGAGAGTTAATATGTTGAAATATAATCTGTACTTATGAATGACAAAATTTTTGTTTTTTATTGTCTAACTGAAAAATCACTAAACCATCTTACATAGAGCTTATACCAGAAGATGCACGTTTCGGAGAATGTTTTTAGCATTAGCAGCCTGTAAATTTCCCACTGCTGGGCTAAAGGCCTCCTCTCCCTTTGAGGAGAAGGTTTTTGGAGCACATTCCACCACGCTGCTCCAATACGGGTTGGCGGAATACACACGTGGCAGAATTTCGTTGAAATTAGACACATGTAGGTTTCCTCACGATGTTTTCCTTCACCGCCGAGCACGAGATGAATTATAAACACAAATTAAGCACATGAAAGTTCAGTGGTGCCTGCCTGGGTTTGAACCCGAAATCATCGGTTAAGATGCACGCGTTCTAACCACTGGGCCATCTCGGCTGATGTTATCTCGGAGATTGTT
Organism: Vanessa tameamea; assembly: GCF_037043105.1. Taxonomy (NCBI): domain Eukaryota; kingdom Metazoa; phylum Arthropoda; class Insecta; order Lepidoptera; family Nymphalidae; genus Vanessa; species Vanessa tameamea. The sequence goes on along the minus strand of NC_087332.1, from coordinate 770,605 downwards.
TATATAAAGAATATAGAATTAAATCATATTAAAAATACTAACTCGACGCTTATTTATCATCTATATAATCTTGTTTTGAGTACGATGATGAGAACGATGGATGGATTGAGTGAAAGACGATATGGTTAGAAAGAATGTTACTTGTGAGATGTCCTACAGAGAAGTACGGAAGAAGAAGACATGCTGCGTCGACCCCAAGTGAAATTGGGATAAGGACAGGAGGATGATGATAATCTTGCTTTGAGTATATTTTTTAATAACTGATGGGAACTTTGCTTCGGTACTTTGTTTCATCCGTTCTTAATTAGTACTTTAATTTTGTTATTATGCTGAATATAACATTAATAAATATGTCCATATAGATAATAATTAATAGTGAGATAGTATTCGTTGATTCATATACTTTAAAAAAAAATTCTTTATATATTGATTTAATATAAAAAAAAAAAAAAATTTATTCAGCTTATTACGGTATACACAGTAAAGGTTGGAGCCTTCTTTTAAGTGCAGCAGTGCATCTGTGCCAGATTAATATTAGATTCTAAATCGAAAAGTGAGGGCAGTACGTCTCCTGATCTTATTCCCTTTTTGTATATTCATAAACGGCATTTTTAACTGCCAGCAAAATTCTAGTTAGACTACATCACCCTCATATAAAAAAGTATTTAAGTAAAAAATAATCTGCCATATATATACGATGTTTTGTTTTTCATATAATCCTATTAGAGATTAGTTTATATTTTAATTCTGACGCCATAAATGTAAATAGAAAGTTACGCAGCCATATTGCGTAGTCTATAGTTATCACTCTTGCTGGTATCATATATTCTACGTATACTACAAGTATTGCTGCATGGCGGTACCGACTAGTACTTAGTATTGTTTAGTATGGTTTAAGGAAAAATTTTGATACCATTTCCATTACAATTTTTATTTCACTTTGTATCCATTTGTAGAGAACCTGTGGGTTGATCTATTGTAATGTATAATGGGATGCACTGGCATTAGAATCGGAAACCAGATAAATACATAAAGAGCAACATTATTGAGGTACATTTGAAAGACGTTTTGGCTAAATGGCTGTTCGCTTTGGTAAAAGTAAAGTAGACTTGTGAATGTCATATTGCTGAGCAATTCCTCTTGAATAGAAGAATTAAAATTTATTTCACCACACTCTGTTGGTTAGAGAACGTAGAACAATTTCATCTAACGCATATAGGTTACCTCGCGACGTCTTCCATTTCCACTTTGAACAAGAGATTAATTGTTAATTATTAATACTAACTAATCACATAAAAAATATATATTTTCCTGAAAATTTTGTTGTTTATTTTGTATCGGGGATGTGGAAGTATGTATGACATAGTTACCTAAATTGTTTCCTAAAACGTTGGCACAACGAATAAATTTTGACTGGCATATAATGCTTGCACTGGTAACAAGAGAGCCGATTCATTTTTCACCCTGAGCATCGGAATTCCGATTCAACGGGGTAATCCTGCTAGCATTCTTGCAATGAATGCGTGTTCACGTTTGATGCAAATGTTTTTTCGAATTTGTTTGTATATTATTATTTGATCCATCGATGTAGATAAATAGTGTCAGTATAATAATAATCAATTTAAATCCTCAGTGATCCAAGTAGTATAAAAAATAATAGTTAAAAAATAATTTTCGATTCGATCGAACCAATTTCTTAAGGTTAAGTTTCTAATGAAGTCCCCTACATAACCTATTCAGAGGGTCTAAACTAACAAAGTTTGAGTGAAATTCGGGCGAGGGCACCGATTGGTCGAAAGTTTGTTGTTTCGTGAGCCCTGTTGACTATTCTTAGCCTGGATTTGGTTGAAGGTTTCTCGATGATTGGATAACTTCGAAACATTTTAGAGGAATTCTCAAGGGTTCATGCATTTTATTGTTAAGCATATATAATGATACGGAAAGTTAATATAATACGTTTACTTTACGCTAATACGTTTACTTTACGCTAATACGTTTCTATAATAAAATTCCGCAGACTTTTTTAACTTTACCGTTTCATGATTCAAGTCATTTGTAAAAAATACATCGGTAAAGAAGGCATATTATTCGATACAAGATTATATACATGATAAAAAAGCATGGAGTCAATGCTTGTTGACTTCCAGGCAGGAGACGTAAAATACATATATAATTATATTTAACTAACATGACTGTATGTATTTTTAGATGTTGAAAAAGAGTAACTACTGAGTTTCTTGCCGGTTATTCTCGATAGAATCTACATTCCGAGCCGGTGGTAGCTTTACTTTAAATATTTTGTAAAATGGCGATTCAAAAGTGCTTGTAAAACCTTACTTAAATAAAGTATATTTTGATTTAATTTGAATAAATAGACATGGTGTTTAGTAATAGAGTGTTTTGACTTTCAAAGTATTTGATATTATGGATTATTGATATGTGGGAGATAATATTTTTAATTAAGTTCCGGTCTTATAACACGGTTGTGTAATTGACTCAAATGACGTCTTTATAATACTCGACAAATGTGAACAGATCAGTAGTGGTTCAGTGTTGAACACGGCACTATCGGTTCTCTGAACTGTTTATTTGGTAATAACCCAGGTGAGCGTATTGTTGTATTTATTCCGTAATAATCATGTAATTTAACTTAATTATTTAATATAGAATTCATTGTAATCAGTGTTTATAAATAAGTATAATTACCTGCTAATATATTAATTATACTTTGTTTACTTTGTTAATTATAATAGAAAATATTTCTTTACTGATTGTTTTTATTAATTGCTTAACATTTGTGCACCTAGCTGATTTTTTTTATTTATATCTCACGTAAAGGTTGTCTAGACGTGATTTATCTAAGTTTAAATAGCAATATGTTATCTGTAGATAAATAATTTATATGAGGCAAATGAGCAGGAAGCTCATGTGATAGAATGTGACTACCACCGATGGACTTCTGCAACAAAAGGGAGCAGGTGCGTTGCCGGCCTCTGTTATCAGATGTATAATGTAAATATAGGGTTGTGCGTCAAAGTCCACAACTTGATAGTAACTCGTATAATACGCACACAATTAACACAGAAATAAAAAGTCAGAAGGTAACAGAGTACGGAAGAAGAAAGCAATATAAATTCTATCAGAACTGGATAGAATTTATAACAATATGAACCACGAAAACAATTAAATAATAAAAGCTAGTGAAATATGTAATAAATAAATATGATAAATTAATAAACTAATTATAAACACAATAATAATTCACCTACATATATACAATACATACTATTCGTATTGAATATATTACCACCTAAAAACGATAAAACATCCCTCTTTATTCAGTTTACTCAACCAAAAACAAGACGAAACACACATCACATTTACATTTCGTCGCAAACTAAAATACTTTATAAATCTGAGGCTGCCCTTGAAATATACCGAAAATCGAGTGCCCTCCACGCCCTCTCAATCATACGCAATCTTTACAACGTTTTTTTTATCCAAGCAAGAAAAACTGCTTAGGGTATCGCCTTCATTGATGAGTACTAGCGGAAAGCGTGTTAATAAAACTCTTTCGTCTGTGATTTTTTTTACTGCGGTAAGTAAATTTCAAGCGTCGCAGTATACAGCTATCGAGGTTTATAAGGCTTCAGGGATTCTATATATGGGAAATGAAATAGTATTGCATTATTATTTTGTAGTACCTATAGTCTCAAGATTGAAGATTTTCTTACTAAGTTTTACACAATCATATGCAACTTGTTTTGTCTAGACTTAGAATCATTATTATCATTGAATTGTATTTAGATTTTTATATGACCTGTGATTTGTAGTGACATATATATATTTTAAAGTTAAGAATTAACTTTATATGTCGCACTGAAAACAAAATAGGTACTTAGCTTTTTTTAAGCCGAAGTTTTTGTTGAATGGGAGTAAAAACATGCGTGTTCATTAAATCATTTGACTTTGTTGGTGTCTAATCCCATCTGGGTAGGTATCACCCTCTTATCAAATATTCTACCGTCAAACAGCAATACCTAGTATTATTTTTTACAGGTACAAGGTACAAAACATCACAGTTCACAAAGTCAGTGGGGTATTTGCTATGTAAGGAATGATTAAAGTTTTCTTACGACGCCTTTACCAATTTTATTATAAAAAAGAAGTACGAAGTTCGATCAAAACAATATAAAGATACATCTAATGTGTTAGTGTCTGTGAAGATCAAATCAAATCGTCAAAGTCAAAGAACTATTCAATATAGAAGTGTTTACACTTGCTTATTGATAGTCAAAAATCTACCACCGGTTCGGAATTTGACACCTCGGACCTGAGAAGAACCGGCGAAAGAAATTCAGCGGGATATATATAATTTTTTTATTTTCATGTTCCATGTACAATAATAAACATATTTTTTTTTATTTGAAAAAGAACTTTTAAAAAAAAGACCGGTTTTTTTTACTAAACAGGCGATCAATTAAGAAATAGTTTCCGATATCTTTCGAAGGGTCAGCAAAATAACGATTAAAATCAATGAAACTTCGACATAATACTTACATTTTCCTCGTACGCTCGTTTAACGACAAAGAGATGAAAGAATTGTGACATGCGTGTTGCGTTATAGACCTTATTATTAAGACACTAAGGTTAGGTTTACTTTAAACTACATATAAGTACAGGAAAGGACATTTTTTTCTTTACTTCGTTTACCGCCTTTATGGATGTCAACATGATGAAAAACAGGTGTACTATGTATGTATGTTTTATCTACATATGTAGTAAAATTTTTAATTAAAATTCCAGTTCTTTTTTAAATTAAACGTTATAAATAGAAGCAGCGTGATGGAAACAAAGACAGGTTTTAGCCCAGCAGTGGGACATTATATTATTATTTTCGTCTATAGCGAAGATGTGGCCTTGTCATTAATAACGATCTCTTACAAGCAACCTCGAGTTTGAGATTTTATAATATAGATACGCGGGCAAATGGCCCCCTGGTCGAAAATGTTCACCACCATCCAAAGACATTGGCGATGTAAGGAATATTAACAATTTCTGACATCGCCACTGCACCAACGATTTTGGTAACCAAGTTGGTTTATCCTTTGCGCTTATCATTACAGCTCAAACACCATCCAAACCGGAACACAACAATATTAAATGTTTTATTTTGGCGGTAGAGTACACAATGAAAGGATGATATATATACCCAAACGGGCTTGCACAAGGTTCCTACCATTCGGTAAAATATACAAATATATAATTTAATTGTATTTAATTACGTACCTATACTCGTATAATCGTATAAGCAGGCTTTTTAACTTGTTAAAGTGCTTGAAAATCTTACTTGAACAAAGTTTCAAAAACATTTCTATACATATAATAAAATTTACATTTTATAATTTTAATGAAATTAATTAAACTTATATTTTAATGATTATATGATTTACGTTTTACAGTGAAGGTATTTATATTTGTATTTTCATTTCTCCTGTTGGTAATAAGCGACTTTAATTACTATAAAAATTAGCGTAAATCGCGCCTTTTTAAATCATCACACATCCCACTCAAAACTATCTTCTGTAAGTGATTTTAATTTGACTTCAAATTATGATAAAATATAACCAGTCGTTAATGACGATATTCGTATATTTTTATAATTTATAACAGGATTGCCAACTGCGATAAGATCCACCTCCGATGGTTGGTGGACGTTGTCACGCTAAGTAGTATAAAGGACTTTTGGAAATTTAAAGGGTGAAATTGAATGTGTAGGTAACTTTGTATGAACTTAACTCGTACAACGTCGGGACAGACTTGTTTTTTATAACGTAAATGCACCGCTTTTTTGTCTGCTTGGCTTTCATGGCTAACCAACTGAAATTGGTTTTGATGTAACTTGGTAGGTATGGTACGTTTAATTCTTGAATATTGCTTAGTTAAATTTTACCATAATATAAACAGTCTACAGTAACTCTTTCGTGGAGCAATGATTCTACAACACGATCCCAGAAATAATTCAAAATACCTCTGTTACCAATTTAAAAGAATGTGTTGAGAGCGTTTGTGTGCGTAAGGTTATTGTTCAATTTGTGAGTTTATAGTTGATAGCACACCTTGGGAATGAAATAGTCGCCTTCTGTTATTTGTAAATAATTACAATCGCTGGTTCTTCTCAGGTCGGGTATTTTCTTCTCCGAAATGATGGTATTGTTTAATATGTCAATCAATAAGTAAGTGTGACTAGAGAAATTTGATTTGATTTGAATAAAAAAAAAAGAAAAGTCATTTCTTTTTATCGACAATATTAATTATAATTATAATCTCACGGACCATATACAACCAAAGAGTATTCTTTAAATATATTTCCTTATATTATAATGTCCGCATTGACGTAACCATGTGAGGCCGAGCTGCACCGCTAATGTGAGGCCGGTACCGTACTGCATCGGATTAAAAAAAATAAAAATATTGTAGACATGATTGTGTAGAGTAGATTACTTATAATAAATATAATATCTAGAATGGTAATGAAACAATCATTGTTTAAAACGAGCTTGTATTTTAGACATAAAATATTAATTAAATAATCAAACAACATATAGAAAAATTTAATATAAACACACGAGTATATTATGTATTTAAGTATCTTCAAGTATAAAACCTTAAAGAAAACAAATCCATCTATTTTTTTTTATAAATGAGAAATGTACGTTTGTATGTATGTTCTGAATACGTTCATTAACCATTCATCCGAATGTAATGAAATTTGGATGAGTTGTTCTGTATTCCTAATCCGGTTAAAGGATTTTTTCTCCGTATGTTTGTTTTTTAAAACAAACTTTACTTGTAGACCGTAACTCTAAAAATACGACGCAGGGTCGGATAGCATGATATGTTACAGAACAGGATACTGTCAGAAATTGGTTATATAATACTATTTAGGTGTATGTTTTGTCTGAGAACCTGAGACTTTCGATGGTACCCTTTGTGGCTATGACGGGCAACGACAAATTACCCTTAAATAATTAATTTTGATATAACATAAATAAGTAGATTATAATAGAGGAAGGGGACGACCAATGAAAGTATTTAGAATATGTGACCCTATAAATAAATAAATAAATAAATATTGGACAACATCACATACATTACTCTGATCCCAATGTAAGTAGCTAAAGCACTTGTGTTAGGGAAAATCAGAAGTAACGACGGTACCACAAACACCCAGACCCAAGACAACATAGAAAATTAATGAACTTTTTCTACATCGACTCGGCCGGGAATCGAACCCGGGACCTCAGAGTAGCGTACCCATGAAAACCGGTGTACACACTACTCGACCACGGAGGTCGTCAAATGAAAAGATGGTTGGATTGTGTGAAAGATGATATGTCTGGAAAGAATGTTACTTGTGAGATGACGTCAGATAGAGAAGTATGGAGGAGGTCAGGTGGATGATGACGAAATAAATAGATTATAAATAATAATAAATAAATAATCTCACAGGACATCGGTTATATATTCTACGTTGGCAGGTACTTACCGCAGTACTATGTTATATGCTCAGAGGAATTCCTTGGATATACCAATTTATTTGCCTTTGTCTTTTACGATACCCATAGGATGTTCGACAGCTTATTGTATAGAATATAGATATATTTGTCAATGTAAATTGTGTTACGTATATCTATCAATAGATGGCGCTCATCGGTTTTACACCACCACTGAAACACGCTGGCACTTTTTATTTATCCTAGAAATATTATAAATGTCAAGTTGGTGTGTCTGGATGGTGATAATGGCTTGACGGATTCGATTTAAATTTGGAACAGATATGGCATACACCATGATATTAAACAAAACCTGAACGGCGAGCGGGACGCCTGCGGCTTTACCTTGATAAAATAATAAAATTAAATTGATGAATTCATATTTATACTAACACTAGTTGTGGTCCGCGGCTGTGCTCACGTTTTAGCTGTCGGTCGTCAGGTGTTAAACATAAAAAGTAGTGTGTGTGTGGCTTAAACTTTTATTCTTTACCACATTAAATTCAGTGGTTTGGCCGTCAAAGAGTAACAGGCAGAGTGGAGTTTACATTACCATTATCAGCCTGTAAATTTCCCACTGCTGGGCTAAAGCCTCTCCCTTTGAGGAGAAGAAGTTTAGAGCATATTCCACTACGTTTGGAGCATATTCCACTACGAAGGTCCAATGCGGGTTGGTGGATAAACATGTGGCAGAATTTCGCTGAAATTAGACACATACAGATGTTGAAAAATAGTAACTACTGAGTTTCTTGCCGGTTCTTCTCGGTAGAATCTACATTCCGAACCGGTGGTAGCTTTACTTTAAATAGTTTGTTAAATGACGATTCAAAAATGCTTGTAAAAGCCTACTTAAATAAAGTATATTTTTATTGAAGCGTAAAGAAGTAACAGACAGAGTTACTTTCGCGTTTATAATATATAGTATTGATATAGATATATTCCGGTTTAAAGTTGTGGGTTAGTGTAATTACAGGTAATTATAAAAGTATGTACTAGCTGCCCGACCCGATTATCCGACGATGTGGCAATAATTTAGTTGATTTGGTTTTTTTTCTTGTAAAGATAAATCTTGAAACCCGATTAATTAATCAAAAGCGTTTAGAGATACTTTTGTAATGTTCTTACACGTGAACAAATTTTTATATATAAACATTTTAGTAACTAAGTAAATTAAATAATTCTTTTGTAAAGAGACAAGATGGATCACAGAACTCCGAGTTTTCTTCTTGATTAATTATATTACTAAAATAGGTTAGGCTTTAAGTAGACTGTGTGGGTGGACCAAAATTTACTTAATAAGAATGAGCGGTGTTCCAAGAATAAGTTACAAAGTAATGAATTTTATTGAGGATTATTTACTTCTGCGTTATAAAATTATTTTGTATAACAGTCCCATCCCATCGCTTTAATAAACAAATATTTGTTATATATACTAAAATTATAAGCTAGTTAGAAAGCGTGAACTTTAACTGATGATTGCGAGTTCAAACCCAGGCAAGCACCACTGAATTTTCATGTGTTTAATGTAAATGTGTTTATAATTCATCTCGTGGTCGGCAGTGAAGGAAAACATCGTGAGGAAACCTGCATGTGTCTAATTTCAACGAAATTCTGCCTCATGTGTATTCCACCAAACCGCATTGGAACAGCGTGGTGAAATATGCTCCAAACCTTCTCCTCAAAGGGAGAGGAGGCCTTAGCACAGCAGTGGGAAATTTACAGGCTGCTAATGTAATGTATGTAATGTAAATCAATAACATACCTCAACCTTGGGAGCTCATTAACCCTTCAAACTGGATCACGAAAATACCAATTACGGTTGAATATCTGATGACTGATAACCCACCCAGGCAGGCTTGCATAAAACCCTACCAACAAGTGAATAGCCATCTTATAAAAACCAATATAACTCTAAAATATGATAAACTTCCGATTGCAATATTTTGCTGCAATACAGTGACGTAATCACGTTCAAGCACAGCGTACTTATATGGATACAAATCACTACAAATAGACGAGTCTCGTACGTCGCTGTGGTACCGTATGTCAATAGGAGTGATTTCTATGGCGGGACATCAATGCTATTGTGCAAGTAGAGTTTGCTTGCGGTGCGGAGGGTGGAATTGATTGTATGGGGAACTTTTGTCTTTTCAAATAATGCTGAAACTGTTTTTAATACGTTTAAAAACTTATTGCTTCACTTGGTAGGGTTTTGTCGTGTGTCTCCCACTGCTCTCATTTTGTACCTCCAAACAGCAATACTCAGTATCGTTGTGTTCCAGTTCAGGTGAGCGAGCCAAACCTTAGTTTCCAAGTATCGTGGCGCATTGATGATGCCATGCTAATTTCAACGAATTTCTGCCACATGTGCCACCAACTCGCATTGGAGCAGCGTGGCGGATTATGCTCCAAACCTTCTCCTCAAAGGAAGAGGAAGCCTTAGCCCGGCAGTGGGAAATTTACAGGCTGTTAATGTTGTTGTTTGTATGTTGTTTGATCTTAATTAGCACATCCTGTATTGTAGGCAGTGTAGTTAGAATACTATACTGTACAAAATTAATTTCAATAATTGCTCTATTAATAGCATTACTACTAGTAATGTGGGTAAAGCATTTCTGTTTGACTAACTACTCGCTAGTCTCTCTTCACTCGACATAAAGAGACGATCTCAATGCTTTTTCTTAATATCGTATAGGCAGGTGAACTGCCAAATGCGCCACGTGATAATATGTACCCATACCCATAGATAAACATTGGTATTTAAAGAATCATTCCTTATATCACTTGGGCCCTTGTGAACTAAGATGTTATATCCCTTGTTCCTGGAGTTACACTGGCTCGCTTACCTTGGCGGGAACACGACGTAGTCGTGGCGGACCGGAATACAACTTCTTACGGCCTCGGAGACGAAAATGGGGCGGGGAGAATTCCAAAAAAAATGCATCTAATTCTCCTAATATTATTTAGTATTCACGAGAAATATTAAATACTTATACTCTATTTCAACCATAGGAGGAGAAAGTCCAAGTAAACAACATTTGACAGCAAATTGACGCGATATAATTGGTCGAGAGCTTGATTAATCTATGATATTCACTATGGATTTGCGAAAAAGTGGCGTTTTGAATGTCGACGAAACTGTCATCGGAATTTTGGCAGTAAAATTGAAGTGGAAATAAGTAGTTAAGTGTTTCAGTATAAATAAAGATATATTAACCATAAACCCTTAGTATTGCAAAATATAGCTGAGTTATTAGTAAATCGCATGAAATACGTAAAAGTAAGGTGTTTTTATCTCTATTCTTACTTGCTTTGGTATAGCCTATGTTAACTATTCTGATTATTGTTTTCACTCGAAATGTTTGTCGATTGACATGTTTGGCGGCCATTACAGTGCTGTCGTTCATACGATACGAACATTATTGGTTGTTTTATTGTAGATAGCTTTGATGTGTACTCGTAAAGCTGATAACAATTTATTCCATGCTATCGCAATCCGTCGCAGTTGTCACGCTAATGACTGCACGAGAATCGTTGCGGTATCGAAAAATGTTTTGTTTTTTTGTGTTTTATTTATAATATATAGCAGTAATAGATTGTAAGTGGTCAGTCCTAAACAATGACGTTATTAATACTAACCACTCATCAATGTCCTATCGACCTTGGGTGTTCCGGCTTAAAGGTACATGCACAAGAAACATAACATACTTTTTCTCAAGTTTGGAAGTGCATTGGCGATGTACTGAATGGTTAGTATTTCTTCCTACCGCCAAGGTTTCTACCACCAGTTGGCCCATATGCAAGTCTGCCTATCTATTTGAATTTAAAAAAATATGAAGTTCTCACAAACTGGTTTTAGATCGATTCACGATAATTTATGACGACCTCCGTAGTCGAGTAGTGTGTACACCGGTTTTCATGGGTACGCCACTCCGAGGTCCCGGGTTCAATTCCCGGCCGAGTCGATGTAGAAAAAGTTCATAAGTTTTCTATGTTGTCTTGGGTCTGGGTGTTTGTGGTACCGTCGTTACTTCTGATTTTCCATAACACAAGTGCTTTAGCTACTTACATTGGGATCAGAGTAATGTATGTGATGTTGTCCAATATTTAATCATGAGAAGAGCAATCTACTACTACATACGAGAGGTGTCTCGGGTCACTCGGTTGGAAAGAAGTTTCTTTCGCCATAAATAAAATACGTTTGAGAATTATTAAATGACAAAATCTTCTCCTCAAAGGGAAGGGAGGCCTTAGTCCAGGAGTGGGAAATTTACAGGCTGCTAATGTAATGTAATAAAATGTAAAAAAAACTGACAAATAGAATGACAAAAATTTAAAATTATATTATATAAAACCTTATTCAGTAGAAAGAGAAAGCGGTGGATAGGTCGCCTGAAGGGTCATAACGTTTTTTTCCTTACGTGACGATTTTTGCCAATTTCCTCTTTTTTATGATATCGGTAGGCGGACGAGTAAATGGGCTACCTGATGGTAAGTGGTCACCACCGCCCATAGACAATGGCCATATAAGAAATAATAACCATTTCTTACATCACCAATGCGCCACCAACCTTGGGAACTAAGGTTTTACGTACCTCGTGCCTGTAGTTACACTGGCTCACTCACCCTTCAAACCGGAACACAACAATACAGAGCACTGCTGTTTGGCGGTAGAATATCTGATGAATGGGTGGTACCTACCTAGACGGGCTTGCACAAAGCCCTACCACCAAGTAAGCTCTACTATAAGCCGCGTAAATGTACTTCGTTCAAAAAAAATATATGTTTAAATCAATTCTTGAAATAAGAGCGCAGCTTATTCCAGTAGAAGTTGTTAATGGAGGAGGTAAATGATACAAATTGGATGCTTTGGACCGACGCCAATTCAACTCCAGTGTCGCACTTTTAACTAACGAGCTCAATACTAGCTTAATTTTATGACTATACACGTCTTACTTGTTTTAAATAAAGAATTTCTAAGCACAAATAATAATTCGGAGTACTATATTTGTACAAATATAAACGATTGTTTTATGTCAAACCTAATGTATCGGGGTGCTTTGGGTGTTGACCGATTCTTATGCCGTGACGGCAAACGGCATGAGACGCTTTCATAACGTCGTGATCCCTGGTTGCTGTTGCTCTTTCCGCTCTTGTATGCGGTGAAACTTCGAGCTATTTTTTTATTACCCAGTGTATGGACTAATCCGAACTTATGAGGAATAGCAATAATGCTCAAAAGAGTCTCGGGCGCAATTTTGATGAAAATTAAAACCGCATTATTGGATTTTGGAATAATCAATACTCTTAGATAGATATTGAACACGTTCTTCTTGAAAACAACCACACGGTTACCGCGGGTTTTTAGTGGGTATTCCGGTGAGATGGGGTGAACTAGGCATTTTCGGCATCGGCGATTATCACATAAAATACATTATCCTTTCCTTTTTCGATACGATGCGCAATTTTATTTTTATCAACAAATATCCGCTACGCAATCGTATTAACAACGTTATGTTCGAATTTCAATTTTTTATTATTTATTACTATTACTAGAGACCCGCCCCGGCTTTGTACGGGTGCAATGCCGATATTAAATAAAATACAGAATATCTTAATATACAACGTTTACAGTTTTTTGTCATTAGACAACACAAACCTGTATGTCCCTGCACTTTAAATCTGTCATATCTTTGAAAATATTCTTTTAAATTACATGATGTAAGGGCCATATTGATCTATATTAAATGCAATGTATTAAAGGTACTTAATTGGATAAGGATTAATGCTGTATTGCTTAAAATTGCTTCGAAAATAAGCCATTACTTCTCGTGAAGACTAAAGATAAAAAAATATTATCTGTCTATCTCATAGGGATCAAACTAGGGACTTATTTGTAGTACTTTTTAACGTGTACCATACTGTAGTAAATTATTTTGATCTATATCGTAGGGTTCAGCCAGAGTTTGCAATGTGAGCGCAAAAATTGTGTTTATTTTCGACATCACATTAGAAACTTCTAAAATTATCAGTATTTCTCTACTATATTATGCATGTATTATACATGTAAACCTTCCTCTTGAATCACTTTATCTATTTAAAAAAACCTCATCAAAATCTGTTGCGTGGTTTTAAAGATCTAAGCATACATAGGGACAGACACACAGCGGGAAGCGACTTTGTTTTATACTATGTAGTCAAAATCAGGAACAAGCATAAGCAAGTCGACCGGACAGGTTTATTAATTCTTTATTGGACAATGTCTACGCTTTTACAAAAGGAAACGTTCAAAAATGTAAAACTGTAAAATTGAAAAGAGATCGTAAACCTATTGAATTTTGAATAACACACTTTGGGAATAAAACGATCAGCTCTAGAGCAAACAAACAATTATTGAAAAACAAAGACATAAATAATTTATAAGAGTTTATTTCGCTGATTCTTCTCAGGTTAAGGAATTTCTTTCTATATTGAATAAAGGCTGAGATTAGATGAAAGATAAAGAATAAGAAAGATTTTGACGATACAAACATTGTATGTAGTTCTTGAAAGTCTCTTGAATCGTCATGTTACAGGATACTGTACTCCATAACATATTTAACATCAGCGCCTCATTTTTAATTTATGACATGTATGACTAATTCGTTATCATGATTATATACTTATTTTACTATTTAACTGATTGCCTTTTATCGAGATATTTTTCTATTATTGTGGGATTTTGTCCAAACAAAAACAGTTAGGGTACCCAATCATTGGATAAGAAATTTCGGACAATTCTGCATGTATTGTGCATGACTGTTTTCTGTAATAAAATACAAGTGAGTTTGTAAATGCGCCTGTAAGCTAGAGAATAGTGAGTGAGGAATGAGTCCAGTTGGTGAGATGATGACGGATATAATTATTACGGCGTTTAGATTCCACTGAGATTTAATTTCGATAGACCAATCAGTATACTTGGCAATTGTTTCAGTTGGAGGCTATATTATGAGTATCAATATCCGTCTCAGTTTTTTTTATTATGTCGCATAATGTCCGGTCTATTAAAGGGCACATATTATTATTATTATTGTGTCCAAGTTATCGTATCAATTGTAATATTGATACTTCGATCTATTAATTTCATTGTGTTTAAATTTATAAATGATTGATAATTCCTTCCACGTGTAAAGGCCTCCTTTAATTTTGGTCCATGTCTGCCTGTGCTTTGTTTTTGTGATCTAATTTTGATCACAAAATAACTAACTTATATAAAAATTTGAAGGAACTAGTTTTTAATATATATAAAAATGTCATCACAAGCGTGTTTCCCTTTTAAGTAACGACCCATGACATTCATCTTCGCGGAAATTCCAAGGGTTCATCCCTTTTCATGGCCGACAGTGTAGCAGCTCAAGCGTTGATAATACCCGTATTTGGCCAGTTGAAGGTGTTGCCATTTTCACGGTTAGTTGGGTACTTTAAAGCGGCGTGAAATCATAGGAAATACTTGTAAGTGGGCCTTGTTACGGAGTTTATTTTGCATCTTTATTCTTAGGCATTCCTAGAATATAGATTTTCCTCGTGTCTTTTGTATAAATATGACAAGAAGATGGCATTTCTCTTTATTTTTATTAATATGAATAACCATTAGACTTTTTAAAATTACATTAGATGTTTAAATTTTTACGAGCGATTCTTTTTTATTTTAGTCATTTGAGTCTTATATCAAATACATATATGACCACATATATTATATTTAATGTAATTCTTATGCAATATATATATTTTTTTCTATCTATAAACATATGTAATTAGTCACTTTGAGTAAAATGTTAGCCTGTTAACATTCCGTTGCTGGGTAAAGGGTTCTGCCTTTTAAGGAGAAGATTTGGGAGCTTCCTCTACAAAACTACTCCAATGCGGGTTGGTGGTTTTTCCTCTGTGTAATAGTTTTAGTCTTAACAAATAATAATTTTGGAAAATAGATTCGAAAATTTTCTTTTCTTCTAATTTTCAAAATTGGTTTATAATCACAGTCGAGTCAAAATTTAGACCATTGTCTCAGTCTACTCTCATAATTTCGGATAAACAGGGAACCGCATAATTGAAGGTGTGTATATAATTTGTAAGCTTGTACACATTTTTGATTTAAACTTTTTTCTGTGACGATATTGGAACAATCGCAAACCTGCCGTTGTCGCAACTATTCATCCTTTATTCTAGAAAAAACACCCTAGGGTCACATGGAAGGGTCGTTATCTGTTTTAGTGATCTCTTCGGACGCAACAACTTTATATAAATATTTTTTTCAAGTTATACTTCTTTTAGTGCACTATGAAAAAATTAGCCGAGATTTTTTATGACCTGAAAACTACATGACTACGCTTCCGATTAAGTGTTAAGTGATAGATTAATGTCGGAAATGCAAACACCAAAAAGATGAGAAAATATTTTTAATCCGTATGTTAATACATTCGAGAACGTTCCAGAAGCAAGTGAGAGATGTCAATTTTATTTTTAAAACTATACAGCTACGGAACATTTCACGGAACATTACGGAACAATTCATAATTATTTCCCTTATGACATTGTGTTTATAAAGACAGCTCTAATATTAAGTCGCTCGAAAGAGATAACTTGTCTTATTTTAAAATGTTGAAATGAACGCCTAATGCATAAATAACTTGTAGTATTAACACATTATAAAAAAGATCTTTCGAACGCCCGTCCCAGAGGCTTGGTTTTACTTATTGAATATTTGTGTGCCTCCGATACACTATTTCGGAGTAACAGAAAATATGCTTTTTTAGTTGGTTTTTGTTATACTAAAGTTATATCGTTATCAGTCTATTCCACTTTAAAAGATAATTACACTTCTGCTTGATAACATTATTAATCATGATAGTAATTATTAATAAGTAAATCATTATTATTTTATTATAATTAATTATCTAATTTTAATTACGCCTCAGAAGTAGAACTTCTCACGCGCGTTCAAAAATACAAGCACCAAACAACAGAAATGATGATGAAAATTTTTGAAAACCAACTTCCACTGCAGTAAAGTAACTTAGCTGTAAGATAACTAATAGTTCGAGTTAACTCTAAAATTCGAATAACACACGATGTCTTTGCACGGTATTATGCTTTGGGGTAACGCAGCCGCTATCCATATTACATTTGTGCTGCAGAAAAGGGCTATTCGCACAATCTATAACCTAGGACCCAAAGAATCACTAAGGTATAAATTTAAAGATATCAAGATATTAACTGAATAATAAAAATAAAAATTAAAATGTGATCCTCATAGCATTGGTACAAGGAACAAACACAATCTTGTTACTCCTGTTACTCGACTGCATAGAGTCAGTAACTCTTTTGTGGGGCAATGTATACGGTTCTACAACAGGATCCCAGGAAGCGTTCAAAATGCTTCTGTTGCCAAATTAAAAAAAAATATTAAGGAACGCTTGTGTGCGAAAAGTTACCATACAATTAGTGAGTTTATGAAAACGATCGCCTCCTGGGCTTCTATTCATAATCAATATATGTACTCAATTAGATTGACACAAAAAAAAAACCTGCTGAGTTTCTTTCACCGGTTCTTCTCAGGTCAGGGTGTTTCCTTTTCCGAACCAGTGGTTGTGTTTAATTTGACTATCAATAAGTAAGTGTAATGCTTCTATATTGAATAAAGGAATTTGAGTTTGAGTTTGAGTTTGCACTCATAACATTGGCATTAGTTCCCAAAGACTGACACTAGACTAGAGAATCTGTTACTATTAACCAGTGTAGTATTAGCCTCATCATTTATTGATTGGAATACCGTAGCTCAGATAGAAGGCGTCTTTGAGCAGCATCGTAATTAATTTGTCTCTGGTATACGGGGACCTTCAGTGAGAAAGCTTTGACGATATTTTGGAATAGTTTTCAAAATTAATGCTGTTCTGTTTGGTCCTTGAACAAGTAACATTGTTTCGATTTGGGATATATTCTACAACTTATTAAAACTTCTATTATTTTTTTATATTATAACAGAGACCAATTTAATAATAATAATAATAACCCCATCGTCGTATCTCTACGTTGCCGACGTGATGGGGCTTGCGCGCTTCAATGATTCTTAGGGCTATACCGATAGAGCTACTCCTGTCGGATTGGCCTAAGATGAGAAGACAGACCAAGAGAGATACAACCCAAGCCAAGGTGGAACAGCATACGCCGAGGGCTCCATGGCTAAGGGGGGGCTTAGTCGTAAGTATGCGAACTTTAGAGACTAGGGGACCTCTAATTTAATTTACCCTTATCACAGTGAACGCGGGGCTCTGCTGTGATTGACCGTTAGGTCCCCAGCTACTCGTGGGAATAATATGATAACTAGGTCCAAAATAAATAAAAATATACAGGAAAATAAGCCGTCGGTAGAAGAAGAGACCTCACAGACTTCTGACTCATCCTCCATATCTCTATTTCCATCAATACCATCTTCAGCGCCATTTTTGTGTGCGTCTTCGTCACATTCATCATCAAACGGTGCAGAACTGGCGGATGTTGCGCAGGAGACAATATTTGTCAACGAACCCGTGCCCATCACCAGTAACTTTAAAAAACGTAAGAAATGGAGTCCAGAAATGAATAAGTTTATCCTGCGTACGTACCTTTATCTTACAAATTTAGAAACAGACACAAACTCATATCTTTCTTCATTACATATCAAATTTATAGACAAATATCCACATATGGAAGTAAGCAGACAGAGAATTGGCGACCAGCGTAGAGCTATTATACAAAAAAAACTATTAGCACAAGAAACAATAGATCAGATATACGATGAAGTTAAAGCAGAATTACAAGTTATCCAAACCCAAGTACAACAAAACTCTACAAATCTTCAAACATCCAATAAGAAACTATCAGGAAAACGCATGAAATGGACAAACGAATGGAATGAAGCAATTATTAAAATATATTTCAGAGTCACACATTTAGAGACCAATAAGACTGCTTATAGGACACGTTTACACGAAGAGTTTATAAATTTACACCCAGAGCTTGCACACATTACAGAGCAAAGATTAGCAGATCAAAGGAGAGCTATAATAAATAACAAATATATAAAAGAGGATAGATTAACTCTAATTAAACAACAAGTAGCTGATGAATTACGTTTTACACATACGCTACCCGAAAACATAGATAATGAACAGGTACAAACAAGAGAACAAAGTAACATTGAAAACATCCATTCACCCAACTATACACTAAAATCCAACTTAGAAATCAACTTGCAATCTAGAAATATACAAAACACTACATTTACATGCACTAATTCTACTACAGCAACACCTATCGATGATGAAACTACAGGCGGGATCAACTTTATTAACGGTATGGAACGACTCAACAGCACTCTATCTATACTCGATACTACCTTAGAAGTAAACCTTGAAATAGAGAATACATTCTTACGTGCTCAAGAACATTTTTCTAGTACCGAACCAACTAGCAGACCATACATCCCTAAACAAAAGACATCTAAAAAGTTTAGTTTTATTACAAAATACATAAATACAATGATACTAACAAAATTTGTTAACACTGATACTGATTTTAATACTCTACAAACAATAATTTACTCGGCAGCATGGACTGCAGCTAAATGTAATGGGGCCAGAATGTCATTCTCAACCCAAAGCAACCTAAACATTAATCAAAATAAATCATTTAGAAAACCTAGTTGGCAAAGAAGATTAGAAAATAAGATAGGGAAATTACGAGCCAACATAGGCAGATTAACACAATATATTAGGGGAAATAGAAACCGAAAAGTAGTAGCTGCAGTAGAAGTCATCAAAACACAATACCAAACACACGCACAACATGAAAACACAAACACACAAGTAGAACACTTCTTAGATACTTTGAAACAGAAACTCAATGCAACAGCAAGCAGGCTCAAGAGGTATTTGACATGTACAGCCCGTAAAGTACAAAACAATAAATTTGCTAACAACGAAAAAAAATTCTATAGAAATTTAATATCGACGGGTAAAGATATTGACCAAAATCTAGAAATACCTCCTTTAGAAATATTTCGTGAATTCTGGGCTAACAGATGGGAAAACCCGGTACATCATAATGAACACACAGACTGGGTTAATGAAACGACTACACATATTCCAGAGATGCAGTTTGAACTCATACCAATAGATACATTCATAGAAGTCATTACACGAACACACAATTGGAAAGCCGCAGGCTCAGACAATATTCATAACTATTGGTACAAGAAATTTACTAGCACACACTCATACTTACACAAGTATTTAAACATATTTATTCAATCGCCTCATTTACTACCGAAATACATAACACAAGGAATCACATATTTAATACCTAAAGACAAATACGATATTACAAATCCAGATAAATACCGACCAATTACTTGTTTGCAAACCATATATAAAATTCTATCAGCTTGCATAAGTGAAGAAGTACATAAACACTTAACTAAATACAATATTTTAGCCGAACAGCAAAAGGGGTGTCGAAAAAATAGTCAAGGTTGTAAAGAGCAACTTACTATTGACGCAATCATTTTAAATAGTGCCGCTAAAGCAAAAACAGACATTCATACTATGTTTATAGATTATCAAAAAGCATTCGATTCGGTTCCACATAGCTGGTTAATATATGTTTTAAAACTGTATAGAATAAACCCAAAATTAATATCCTTTCTTCAAAATTCCATGCAACACTGGCAAACTGTACTGAGAATAAAACAATCTCCCATGAAATCTCTAACTTCTGAACCAATCCGCATCCAACGTGGAATTTTTCAGGGGGACGCTCTTAGCCCCTTGTGGTTTTGCTTGGCCCTCAATCCTCTTTCACATTTATTGAATGAAACCAATGAAGGATTTACACTTTACAGTAATAACTCCCAGTATACCTTATCGCACCTCATGTACTTGGATGACATAAAACTTTATTCAACCGAAAAAAACACCTTGTTTAAGTTAGCAAAAATTACTGAACAGTTTTCAAAAGACATTCAAATGAAATTTGGAGTCGATAAGTGCAAAATTCTGTCAATTTCGAAAGGAAAATTTACTAACAACAACTACCTACTTGAAACCGGTGAACAAATTGAGCCAATGAATGAACAAGATACATACAAATACCTTGGTTTTAAACAATCTAGGCAAATTTTACAAACGACAATAAAACAAGAACTGCTTAAAAAATTCTCTCATCGACTAAATCTCGTATTAAAGACACATCTCAACTCTAAAAATACAATAAAAGCTATTAACACATATGCAATACCATTACTTACTTACTCTTTTGGAATAATACATTGGACAAAAAGCGACATCAAAAAATTGCAACGCACAATAAACACACATTTAACTAAAAATAGGAAACATCATCCAAAATCTTGTATCCAGAGGCTCACATTACCTCGCCAAGAAGGAGGAAGAGGATTGATAGACGTACAAAACTTACACAATAAGCAGATCCTATCACTCAGAGCATATTTCCATGTTAAATCCGAACACTCACCTTTACATAAACACGCAACAGAAATAGATAAAAAACTTACACCACTAAACTTACATGACAAAAACACTCAAGTAAATGAAAACCTCATAAGTATACAACAACAAATGTCGGCATGGGCCGGAAAAACACTACATGGAAGGCATCTAGCCGATTTGAACCAACCCTACGTCGACAAAGATAAGTCGAACGAATGGCTCAAACGAGGTGAACTGTTTCCTGAGACCGAAGGTTTTATGCTCGCTATTCAAGATCAAATAATAGCAACACGTAATTATAGGAAGTACATCATGAAAGATCGCAATCAACCAACTGACTTATGCCGACATTGTAACACAGTCTCTGAAACTATTCAGCATATAACGGGGGCTTGCAAATCTCTCGCACAAACCGATTATAAGCATAGACATGATCAAGTGGCCGCAATCATACACCAACATTTAGCATTCAAATATAAACTTATAACAGAAATGAAACCATACTACAAATATAAACCACAAAGTGTATTAGACAATAGAAACCATAAAATCTACTGGGATAGAACAATAATAACTGACAAAACCATCCATTATAATAGGCCAGATATCACCATTCACGATAAAATCAATAGAGTTGTTTATCTGATTGACATAGCTGTTCCCAATTCACATAACATACAAACCACAATATCAGAAAAACTAAGTAAATATCAAGATCTTGCCATAGAAATTAAAACACAATGGAAAGCACAAATAGTACACATAGTCCCAATAGTCCTTTCATCGACAGGTATCGTACCAAAATCCCTGACAAAAAGTCTAAACACCTTACAAATGCCAACATATTTACTCCACATGCTCCAGAAAGCCACAATTCTTAACACCTGCCGTATCACACGAAAGTTTATAACATCTTCAACTACATCGTCCACGTTCTTAATATAAACACTCCTTAACGCTTGGCTGTGGCCCGCGTTTTAGGTTTTAACCCCCTCGAAAGAGGAGAAACATTAAATGTTGAAAATAAAAATAATAATAATAAATATTAGACAACATCACATACATTACTCTAATCCCAATGTAAGTAGCTAAAGCATTTGTGTTATGGAAATCAGAAGTAAAGACGGTACTACATACACCCAGACCCAAGACAACATAGAAAACTAATGAACTTTTTTTTTTACATCGACTCGGCCGAGAATCGAACCCGGGACCTCGGAGTGGCGTAACCATGAAAACCGGTGTACACACTACTCAACCAGGTGTCGAGGAGAGATCAGGAGAGAGAGGAGGTCGATCATATCGGATATATGGCGTCATGTATGTCGTATGGATCATATTTTGGCGGTTGATCATATCGGAGATTACCCAACTGCACAGGACGTATTGTAAAGTGCGAGTACGTGCGAAAACACAGGTCCAACATATTTCTTCCTCCATTATGACCCATATTAATGTGAAGTTAAAATTAATTAAAAACTTGTAAACTAGCGTATCCATAATTTGATATGATTTTTTCGCCACGAGTGTATTTGTTATGGTTTGGTTAATTTGACGATCATGATGATGATGAATACGAAGGATAGTTATTACAAAAGATTGATAATCATTTCTATTTCCTCACGTATCTAATCCAATGAGAAAAGTAATGCTGACTAATAGTACAACCGTATGTCAGCATTATTTACCTACTTACCTACCTTTGAGCTGCTAGTGTAATTTTTTGTGAAAAAGTCATTAATATTGTTTGGTAACGATATAAGGTAACGAGGCTTTAAATAAAGTCTAAATACATTTAATCTCTCTTGATACAGCAAACAGCGATAGTGATTTATAAAGGCCACTTGATTACTCCACATTGACAGTATAAAGGCGGCATGATCGGCCATTTGATTAGTCACCTACTCTTGAGTGTTCGCATTCTAAGAGCATGGCGTTGTTGTTGCTGAATCTTAGATGTTATGTTCTATCGACAGAATGTCGTATGTACGATTATTTGTAGCTTAAGGCTAGGCTGTTTTAGTTTAAATAAACATACAGGGCTAAAAAGTCTCAGCACATTTTTTTCCCCTAAGTGTTTCTGAATATTTATTTAAATAAAAAATTATGTTAAAATTATGGTGAGAAGTTTGTTAGAAAATGTTCTTGTTTATACATATTTTAGCTTTTATTTTTAAAGTAAGTAATGTACAACGAAATTTCTATATTACAATCCATATATGTTAATATTTATTTAAAAAAAAGAATCTTTTGAGATTTTAGTTGATTAAATTATTGATACCTACATATTTGTGTTTGAACTTGGCCTTTTATAAGTATAGCATACTTGATATAGTGAGATAAAAGCCTTCTCATTGAAAATGAGAACTTTTAGTCATCGGTCAAACGGTGTCGAAATCCTTTAATCCCAAAACGATCATTACTAAAATCTATTTTAATATATCCATAGAAAAAAAGAAATTTTAAAATAAAAAATTCAAGTTTCTAATTAAATAAACGCTTGGCTTCTGTTTCAGTCTACCGCAGTGCGTATTCATCACAGATTCGGAGTAGGCTAGATACCGCAAGCCGACAAAGTGTGCTCGAAATTTGTTCTATGCACAAACTTAACGCCCTACTACTTGTTTGTTTTCGTAACTGTGGCGATATAAACTGTCAAAACTCTTCTGGAGTAGTAAATCAATGAATAGATTTATTACCGGAAGTCATTTCGATGCTCAAACAGCTGTACCAACTTTAAAATATTTATTATCATATTAAAATATGGCTGGTGCGACGTCATCGTAGGTATAAAAAAATCAAAGTCTCGGTGTTTATACTATCTAATGAACATGCGATATCTAGTCTACTCTATATCTTTGGTATTCATAGTTCATTTTGTATAACCATCTGGTGGACACAATTGTGAACAGAAACTAAATTACTGAATTTTAAGATCTGGCAATGATCACTTAAAATTTATTTATTAGATTTTTCTTCTGTAAAAATGTTAATTCAATCTTAAATTTCAGATTTTAAAATATAGTGCACTAAATACTGCCAAACGGCAGTATTAAGTATTACTGCCAGACGTTTCATTATATTTTATTTTTACAAATGTTAAACTGAAACTTTCTCAGGCCAACAGGGTCCAAAATTTTTCAAACCGCAAATAATTTGTATCAACAATTTGGAAAAATAAATTGTGTAAGAAAATGAGCCGTTTTTTCGTGATATTACTTATAGTGGAGGTTTCATACGACAATATTCATACGTCAAATAGCATGTGAAATAGCACACAGTAAGTGGGACAGTTCCTTCCTTACAATTTATAATACTTACTTTAAAAGAAAGATCCGTAGCAGCGACAGTTCTAATCTCTGCGTGTCCGTTCATGCGTACTGCCGTGTGCCGTGCAAAAGGGCTCCTTTGCTATTGTCTTTTGGTATAATGTAGATGAACTTCGTACCTCAGGAAGTGCAGTAGCTTAAAGCAAGAGAGATAGTTCTTCCACTCTTGAAGTTGAAAGCCATGATGAATATTTTATATATTTTTCATATCATATAGATATTTTTTTTATTTTGTGTGTAAAAGGCAAATGTGCCTTCTGATGGTATGTGATCAACAGCATTAATTATATATAATGTACAGCCAAGTTTAGAAACTAAGTTAATACTTGACTGTAGTAGTTGTAGTAGTTGACAAGTGTACTTGTAGTCCACTCGCCCTTGAAACCGGAACTCAATAGTAAAAAGTATTGCTGCTTGTTAGAACATCTGATGAGTGAATGATACCTACTCAAGCTGGTTTGCGCTAAGATATACCACCACGTTTTATTAGTATGTTAATTGATCTGGTAATTAATAGTATAGTTAATATTGT
Organism: Vanessa tameamea; assembly: GCF_037043105.1. Classification (NCBI taxonomy): domain Eukaryota; kingdom Metazoa; phylum Arthropoda; class Insecta; order Lepidoptera; family Nymphalidae; genus Vanessa; species Vanessa tameamea. Next base: position 745,665 of record NC_087332.1, on the reverse strand, counting down.
TTGATCTCTCGATTTCATTGTTTTATAGTCACGAGTTTGCTTTGTGCCAAATTTGGCCCATATATTTGGATTAACTTAGACTTACTTTCTCTCATCTGTGACATAAAGCCTTTTGAATGGTATTAATTTAATTCTCCAGTTTTATACACGAGCTAATGAGAAATGTCTCTTTTAGTTAATATGTAAGCTTTTATTCAATACGAAATGCGTGAAAATATACTTTATTCTCAAATTTAAATAATTCTCCATGCCAAAAATTATTTTTATTTTATTACTTTTTTTTTTTATTCTGACTTTTATTTGTGCCAAGAGGGAACAGATTATTTCGCCAATGTCACGTGCGAGCCAAAAATTATAGTACATGATTTTATGTACTTGTCAAAGTCAACGTCTATATGATCTCAATGGAGTTTTAACCCGAGAGAAGAATAGATGTTGCCACATAAAAAAATAAAATTAAAGAAATCTTTCTTAAAAATAATGTTATTCAGTCCTAGATTTTTTAACAGACAAACTGTAATAACAGAAGTAGTTATTATATAAAGGGTTTAGTTTATATCTTATTTATGAATTTAATTATAGTTTTTTTTCCATTTTTAATATAATTTTAATTAATTTGTTATTATATTATAGTTTATTATATGTGTGTGTGTGAATCGATTCAAACTCAAACTCAAATTCAAATTTCCATATTCAATATAGAAGCATTACACTTACTTATTGATAGTCAAATTAAACACCGGTTCGGAAAAGGAAACACCCTGACCTGAGAAGAACCGGCGAAAGAAACTCAGCGGGTCTTTTTTTTTGTCAATCTAATTGAGTACATATATTGAATATGAATAGAAATAGCCAGGAGGCGATCGTTTCATTCCCAAGATGTGCTATCAAACATAAACTCACTAATTGTATAGTAGCCTTTCGCACACAAGCGTTCCTTAATATATATTTTTTTAATTTGGCAACAGAAGCATTTTGAACGCTTTCTGGGATCCTGTTGTAAACCCGTATATATTGCCCCACAAAAGAGTTACTGACTCTATGCAGTCGAATAACAGGAGTAACAAGTTTGTGTTTGTTCCATGTACCAATGCTATGAGGATCATATTTTCTCATAAAATCATTAATATTTTTCCGTACATAAAAAACATTACGGAATGTATATTGAGAAGCAACAGTTAATATCTTGATATCTTTAAATTTATACCTTAGTGATTCTTTGGGTCCTAGGTTATAGATTGTGCGAATAGCCCTTTTCTGCAGCACAAATATTAATGTTATAGTGTGTTGAGTCGAAATTAATTAAATATTTAGTTTAAGAAATTTAAAATGCAAGTCATATCACAGAGGTAGAGCCGAGATGGCCCAGTGGTTAGAACGCGTGCATCTTAACCGATGATTTCGGGTTCAAACCCAGGCAGGCACCACTGAATTTACATGTGCTTAATTTGTTTATAATTCATCTCGTGCTCGGCGGTGAAGGAAAACATCGTGAGGAAACCTGCATGTGTCTAATTTCAACGAAATTCTGCCACATGTGTATTCAGCGCGGTGGAATATGCTCCATACCTTCTCCTCAACGGGAGAGGAGGCCTTAGCCCAGCAGTGGGAAATTTACAGGCTGATTATGTCACAGAGGATTGTTGTGTTAAGAATTTTCGTTTCCAATGTTGTTAACATTGGAATCCACAATCTGAAATAAATATTTGAATTAAATCGAATTTCAATGTGATAAGCCTACGTACATTTTTATATATACAATAGTAAATTTAAACTATGGTTGAAATTAAATTGTTCCTTTATTAAAACCTTATTCATATTTAAAAAGGTGAAAGAATAATTAAAATTTTCAATAAAAATGGTGTTACAATTTTACAAAGGAAATTGTTTGGTTAACATCTCCCCGTGGAATGGCTCATGGTCAGGTGTCTGTACACAATTTCCTTATCAAATTTCCTTAGAAAAATCACATTTTAAATTATCATTTTCATAAAGAAAACAAAAAAAAGCTATGACAGGTACAGTCACTTTAAAAATTGTATCTATTTAAATACTAGTCGATCCCGCGGCGTCGTCTGTGTGGAATTCAACTTGTAACGAAAATACATTAGCTTCGTGCGATTTGAATCATTTATAATAATAATTCATATTAGATAAATATTAAATTAAGGGTATAGAATATAAATTACTAGGAAACAGTGTGAATCTAGAGTAAAGACTGTTAGACTTTTTTTGTTAGACTGTTTTCATGGGTACGCCACTTCGAGGTCCCGGGTTCGATTACCGGACGAGTCCACGTAGAAAAAGTTCATGAGTTTTCTATGTTTGTCTTGGGTCTGGGTGTTTGTGGTACCGTCGTTACTTCTGATTTTCCATATCACAAGAGCTTTAGTTACTTACATTGGGATCAGAGTAAGATATGTGATGTTGTCCAATATAAAAAAAAATACTATAGTCAATAAAAAATTGGGATTATGTCTCTAGTGTAGATTGCTGATTTTAAATCGATATGACTCTATCTAGATATAGATACAAGTAATTAAAACTGAGCAGGGAAAAGCCGAATAACAATCCGGGAAAGTAAGAAGTAGACTGACTGACTGTCTGTGTTGATCTGGAAGAAATACCATCAATAAACGGATCAGATTTATTAGAGATGTTTCCTCCGCTTGATCGAGAATGAAGTATAGAGTCTGCTAGTATCAAATCGGAATGTATCGACTGCCAAATTGGCCATCGTCCAGTATTGAACCTCTCGATAGTGTTGTCGAAAATATTTTACTCTCGATATTTAGGAAAATATTTCAGAACGCGTATACCGAAATCAGGCTTTTAGTAGGTTATATCATAAAGCTGGAGAGTTGGTACAGACGAGTGCGCTAATCTCAGAAAATACTAGTCCGAAACGGGCATACATAATCCAAATTGACGCTGGCGAAACCGCCAAGCGTATCTAGATTTTCAAGATAAAATTGATCACACTTCGTCACATAAGGCAGAAACCTAACCATCGTTTCGAACGTTCCTTGATAATTTCACTGTGACATTCCTACAGCAATGTTTTAAACGGTTTCAGATTTACCGAACGACGTCACTAACTCCAGTATTTATCATTTGTAACTTCGCTTGTTCAATGTTAAAAATGACACACATTTCCGACGACATTCGAAAAATTTAATAACAAATATATTTTTGTGTTATTCAAGCTTTTATTCTCATTTTTGAGTTATTTAAAATTGTATGCTATGAGTTTTTTTCACATATATTTTGAACCTCTATAAAAAACTAATAATGTGACTGTTTTATTGAAAATAAGTAGGTGGACTGGCAGATGGGTCACTTGGGGATGGTGAGTGAACACTACCACCCATAGACGTTGTGCTGTAAGAAATATTACCAATTCCTCACATCATCTATGGACTACCAACTTTGGGCACTAATCTATTTCACAGAAGACTCTCTTAAGCTATCATGACTGAAGGGCCGAATGTGTATAGTATATGCGCCATACAAACAGCAGGAAGTAGAGAGGTGGGGCGGAAAAGAGTGGAGAGTGAGGATGATGATGAACGGAGAACATGAGTTGCTATCAAGATACGTTTATGATAGTATAGATCAAGTGTTTGCTCAAAAACAGGTACAATCAGTATCAATAAAATTCTCTCTTTTTTTTTGGAGCTGACTTCAAATCCAAATAGATTTGCCTTCTAGAAAACTTCTCCTAAAACATCTCTTTAACAGTCAGTTTCTAAAATCATATTCAAACTCAGATTAGTAAATACTCAACGCTGATTGGGCAACTATACCTTCATCGACTGCAACCGACCAATGAACATCGAGATTAATCTCAAATTAGTTAATTTAACTTTGATTATCTCAATGGACTCAAGTGTCTTGGAATATTGTAGAAATTAAAATAACAATCACTCCATTTTCCATAACACAAGTGCTTTAGCTACTTACATTGGGATCAGAGTAATGTATGTGATGTTGTCCAATATTTATTTATTTATTTATTTATTTATTTATTTATTTATTATACCTACAAAGCAGTTTAATTTATCGTAATTAAACTACAGTTGCATTTATATTTGTAACCTGTAATTAATGTTTGTAAGTTGTAAAATCTTTTGAAGAGTAGATTCAGAGCTTATCCTAGCACGGCAAGTTTTCTAACGATGTTTTCCTTCATTACAAATTAAACACATGAAAATTCAGTAGTGTTAATTTGGGTTTGAATCCATAATCATCGGTTAAGATTCACGTGTTCTAATCACAAGATTTTGAATTAGGTTTTTTATTTTAGTGAAAAGATATTTTTTTTTTATTCAACATACTAATAACTAAGTGTGTTGATATCTATGTTGAAGGAAAAAACAAACAATTTAAATTAATTCCGAATTCAAACCCCCAACGACTAGTTTATATTATAATGAAAATTAACGATATTTTGAAATTAAGATTAATCTGTTATTTTTATTTATATTGAATTATTTATTACTGAAAATTGTTGATTTAAAATTTGATTTACATTTTTTGAAAAAAAGAAATCTTTATAAAAGGGATTTTGTTTCACGGTTTTCCGTAGTCCCAAGTTCAAATTCCTGATTGGGTTTAGAAAATTTGTCGTTCAGTAGCACTTTCATCCTTGGGATTGCCAGTAAATATTGTTTCTATAACTCTGGATCTCCTCTCATCGTATTATGAGTTCGAGGAACAGAATGCACCTGTTTTTTAACACATGTAAAATTGTGTCTCCTTCGTCTCTAGAGATTAGTCATCGTGGCTGAAATTTGAATATATGATAAATTTTCTATTTAATATTTTAAGAAGGTATTAAAAACACATTCTTTGCCATATGTAAAAACTACAAACATATTTCCTTTGTCGTTTAACTATGGCACCGGCATTGTAAATAAAAAATACATTCCGTTTCACAAAAATTCCTACGTTGTTTTCGAAAGTTTGGCTTCAAAAAACTGCGGTGTTTTTAAGCCTGTAGAATTCTTTCATTGCAAGTATTTCAGTGTGCTAAATATGAGAAATAATTTAAACTTTTAATGCATGCTAGCAATGTATGTTGAATTTTTAACTGTTTCGACATAATGCATTTATGTATACGTATTTATACCTTATTATATAACTAAATGGGCTAAGGCCTCCTCTCCCTTTGAGGAGAAGGTTTGGAGCATATTCCACCACGCTGCTCCGATGCGGTTGATGGATACACAAGTGGCAGAATTTCGTTGAAATTAGACATATGCAGGTTTCCGCACGATGTTTTCCTTCACCGCCGAGCACGAGATGAATTATAAACACAAATTAAACACATGAAAATTCAGTGGTGCTTGCCTGGGCTTGAACCCGCAATCATCGATTAAAAAAATTGTTTATTTATTAAATCTCGGCTGTCATATAACGAGTCGCCGAAATACAAACAAAATGGTCGCCACAGGTGTGAAACGTTTAAAGTTAATATGTATTCAATACATACTTATATAAAATTGCAATTAATAAATAAAGACATTTTATTTTGTACTATAGGTGTCAAACGTCACCTGATCGAAAGTGACTACCACCACCCATGGAGATCTGCTTACTGGCCTTTAAACTACACTTAGGTAATTTATAGATTTTAGTCGTGTGTGCTTCTGTGTGCGTAGATCTGCACACGCAACAAAAATTTCCTCCATCCGTCTCTTGACGGCCATTTTCTTTCAACTACACTTCACTTTATTATATTTGAGTTAAATCTTGCAACTGGATTTTAAAACAGTTCCGCCTCTCACCTTAATCGGCTTCCGTCCAACTAATTGTGCTGAAATTAGTCATACTTTTGTTGCTGGTGAAAATACAGTGTAGGCCACTACTACTACAAGAAATACATAAAAATTTAAAAGCTTGTACAAAGATTATATTTTCTGTATGACTTATTTCCCTATTTTAAACTAGCTGTGCTTATTACATCAGCTATCTGCCAGTGAAAGTCCCGTCAAAATCGGTCCAGCCGTTCCAGAGATTAGCCGGAACAGACAGACAGACAAAAATTGTAAAAAAATTGTTATTTGGGTATATGTATTTTAATATTACAAACAGACACTCCAATATAATTATATGTATAGATTAATTTGAAAGATTATTCAAAGAAATATTTCTCCCGATAATTGTACTAATACGTGAAAATGTAACGTCTTTAACGTATAGTTAAAGTAACCGGCCGTGATATTTAAAACTGTTAAAGTTTATACGGAGTGTAGAAAGCTTACTTTTTTTTATATATATACCAAACTTTGGCTTCATATTTTTTTACGTATTTTTAAAATGAACTGATAAATAATTATTTCTGTAAGTGTCGAGTTTCATTTTAATATCGAAGAATTACGGTCGAATTTTGACCAGCACGACCACCGGTAGTTATGAAACAGTGAGTAACTATTATACCTAACTTAGGTTTGATATATTTTTCATAGTCAGCGGTTAATTTTAACTTTGAATTTAGTTTCAGGGACACACACATGGAACACTGGTGTGTGTGTACGTCATATAATGCACCTGACGCTGGCAAACAGCCAAATTGATGCAGCCTCAAGATGAGTTCTATGTATAACGACCGTGCTTATTTTCTTTGCTTTATCGTCACTGGAACGCTTGAAATGGTTTTCCCATTTATATAATAGGACATATCTTTAGAAACAAGCCATTGTGCATCTAAAACAATACTCGGTTCAAACCAAGCAACACCTCTGAGTTTTGTTCGATTATTATTGTATTTTAAAGCATAAATATTTTGTCATTGTCGTCATCTTTTCAGCAAAATATAACGGGAAGCTTTCTATTTTTATTTTATTTTGATAAATAAATACTAAATTAACAAAAATGTATATTATTTTACTTAGTGGCAGGAACCACTTTGTGCAAGCCCGTCTGGGTAGGTATCGCCCACTCATCAGATGATCTTCCCCTAAACAGCAGTAGGTACTCAGTATTGTTGTGTTTTGGTTTGAAGGGTGCGTAAGCCTGTTCAATTACAGGCACGAGGGACATAACGTCTTAGTTCCGTAGGTCGGTGGCGTATTGGTATTGTAAGAAATGCTAACATGCAACAATAGTAATAAAGTGGTACCTACTCAGACAGGCTTGCACGACGCCATGCCACCAAGCAAATATTCTGGAGAGTGATTCATGCTTGGTTGCTTCAATAAAAATCCATCATCAGGTATAACTAAAGCCAAGCGCAAACCTGGCTCTTAAAAATAATAAAAAACCATCCATTGTTGAAAATAGCACAGTTTAAGTAACATTACGTCGAGAACACAGCTTAAAATTATAAGCCGTATGGAAGAGCTAGTTCTCTATAACCTTATTAAACTCAAAGGAATGGACTTAGAATAATGATTCTCGAGTACAAAGCAGAATAAGAATAATAGCGTTGAGAATAAAGTGTGTGTCTCGTCCACACGGCTCGGTTCTTCGTTTTAATGACTGTCTAAATATAGCAAACTTATAGCGGTATTTTAGCTTTGTTCATTCGCTCGTCACGCTTCATTTAGTGTTGCACTTAGACTCAAGAAACTACTCCATTAATCGAGATATTATGTGATATTCTGTCTCTCTCTTTCACTTCTCTGACAAGAGTCCACATAATACAAACATCTTAAAAAGTCAACATGATCATATGTGATTAAAAAATCTGTGACAGTTTAGGAGAAAAAAGGACAATGATAACAAATTCAGAGGATAGTTTGCAGTTTTATTTTTAGCGACTTTGTTTTATACTATGTAATGATTATTGCTTTTGGAGAAGAAGAAAAAATGCTTTATATGTTTTAGGTTAGCATATAAAGTTTTCTAATCTTTTCCGGTAACGATCACCGAGAAAAAAGCAGTCAATGTAATACATCGGATGTTTACTTTTTTATATCCACAATTTCCAATCAATCGTTAAAAAAAAATCCTCTCCAGTCCTTATGATTTCTAATCAATACCGGAAATAAAAAGCCTTCTTTATAATTTGGACGATCTTTAATTCAAAACGTGATTGCGCAACATTTCCTTAAGGGGTTCAGACATTTCTTCCTTTCTAATTAGAGTGATTGGCATGGGACCAATAAGTTTAAGGATGGACGTGACCAAGAACGGACGTTGATGAACGAATGGATTCAGTTGCAGGATTACATTCTCGTTTTGGATAAGACTTCATATTGTATTCCATCCATTTAAAATTCAAACAGTAACTGCGAAAAGAAATTTAGCTCTCAATGTTTGAGAGAAAAAATAAAAAATCCTTTATTTTTTGCATGTAGTCGGTAATTAAAAATGCAGAAGTTAAGCATCCTTAAAATAATCTCCATAAAAAAAATAATTTCAGGATTTAGAGGAAATATCTGACTGACTCCTGTTGCCTGACTTATATTTCATTCATTCTCAAAATATTAATTACACGGTGAACGAGGTGCAGTTTAAGTACAAGATGTGAACAGCAAGCTGAGGAGGTGGGGAGGCAAATCGGCAAATAGAGCGTTCAGAGTACATCGAGCGAACGGTAGAGGCGCAAATATAACGACCTCGTGAAGTTTGCGTTTATTTTCTGCACAATAAAATTCCAATCATTTCGACAAGCCCTCCTTTAATTCATGCATTTGAGAGCTTCCAACAAATTACATTCCATCTGTTTGTTTGACAAATGAGGGTTAGAATCCATATAGTTTCTATAAACAATAATATTTAAATAAATATTTAAAAAAAACAGCGATCCAGAGGCTAATACTTATTTGTATATTGTTGCATTCATGCCACTTTTAAATGTTAATTCTTAGGTACAATGTAGTATTAAGTGTTGGTGCAAAAAGGGTAAATAAATAAATAAAAATATAAATTGTAGTTTAGGGTACGTGAAACGTTCGTTAAAGTAACTTATAATGCGTCGTAAACTATCTTGTTAGTCAAGTGGCTAGCTAGCTGACTCTTAACGCGTTAACGCCTTGAGCTTACCTGGAGGGCTGCTTTCGCATCTGACACGGATCTTGTTATAGACGTTTATATCTGGCAGAATGTCCAAGGGCGGAAACCGCATAAAGACTACTACCGTAGGTAATGGCCCCGTACTATGCTAATTTATGTATCTCAGTTCTGCAGCGGTCGACACCCTATAGTTTGTGTGACCAAAGACAAGGATCGAGTTCCCGTAGTGGGCCGTTCATCGCACGACATCGGCACTGATATAGGGTACTTCCTCCCTTCGTCCCGAGATTAAACTTAAGTCTCTGTATGGCAATTTATATTAATATTCCATTAACATACCGCGGGCGAAGCTGCTACGGTTAGTGCTACGAACGTAGCACCTGCGTCACGTACGCAATGTACATACATAATTAATATAATTTATATTTCTTGGTTACTTCCACCTTAATTTTAAGATTTAAGTTATATTTCCGCAGTCAGGAAGAAATTTTACCGACACGTTTTAACGGTAAATGTTTCTCTTAATTTTGAAAACAAATACCAAATAAATTTTGAAGTAAACTCTAAATCTCACCGCAAACTCTACTACGCTTGTTTCAAAGCCAAATAAGATAAAACTGTTCGACCACATAAAGAGTTACTAATGCTAATCACTTAATATATAAGACATCTTTAATTTATATATCTATTTACGTTAAAGTAATTAGTTTTTTTTTAATAAATACGATGAAATTAAAAAAAATATGTCATATTAATAAATAATCATAATATATCATAACAATTTATTACTAGTTAGTTTATTGTTTCCTGGAACGTATATTTAGATGATAAAATAATAAGACTACTCGAGTACTCGGATTAGGATTAGGATATCTCGTCGGGAACTACTATATCGTTGGTCTTTTACTTTTACCTGAACAGAGATTCTCATATTTCCAACTTAAATAAAAACGAATTTACAAACAAATATTCGTCCACAACTCCATCCCTAATTATAACGAATCCTGTCTATAACAATAATACAGAACAATAAAAAATATCTTTATGTTAATATAAGAATAAATATTTAATTTTTGAATAAATTTATTATATTTTATGGAATATTGATCATATTAATCTTTTAAAACTTCAGATAATAATTCTATTCAAATAATGCTTCTATTGAGCAGTATAATAATACAAGACCATATATTTTGGAACATGTTCCAAGTAATTTAAATTAAATTCTAAGACAATAGAGGTAGTCTCTGGCACCAATAGTGTAGTTACCATAGAAGCCAATAAAAAGAAAAAGAAAATAGTAAACCTGGTGACCAAAATATTCAAGGAATGTTAGGGAAGGACCTAGAAATTGAATATTATGTGTTTAACTGAACATTGGCTTCTGAATTATCAGGTCATGTTTAACTTTAGTGGGCACCAGATGGCTAGTTTGTTCAGTAGGAATAAATATACGCGGTGGCTCTTTAATACTTATGAGTAAAAATTTTAAATTTAAGGAACGTAAAGATATTGTGAGTCTTTCTATTGAGCAAACTATAGAAATAGCCTGTGCAGAGTTTGAGCGTGTCATTGTTGTATGCGTATACAGGCCCCCTAGTGTATTATATGAATTGTTTGAAAATGTATTGGAAAATGTTTTATCGAAATTATCTGAATCTAATAAAGAAATTATTGTTTGTGGAGATTTTAATATAAATTTACTGCATAATACAACCACAAGTATTAGATTCAGATCATTGTTAAGTTCATATAATCTGGTAAATCAGTTCTAAGAACCAACTCGAATAACAGATTCCACAGCAACTTGCATAGATAACATATTTGCAACCCATATTCCGTAGTCGTTCGACTACCGACGCAGGTATCGAACTTATAAGAAATATCTATGAAGCCTGGGAGAGGTTGCAGGATGCCTTAGGGATTTTCTGCGACTTATCCAAAGCCTTTGCCTGTGTTCAACATGAAACTCTGATCAGGAAACTATATCACTATGGAATTAGAGAATGTGCACTCGACCTTCTGACTTCTTATCTTAACAATAGAATTCAGAGGGCTCACGTTAAAGGGACAAGGTCTTCTGGGGTCTCAGTTGGTATGGGGGTCCCACGAGGATCAATTCTTGGATCTTTTCTATTCCTCATATACATAAATGACTTGCCCTTTCTTGTTGGGAACAAACATGATATAGTATTGTTTGCTGATGATACCTCTTTGGTTTTTAAAATTAATAGGAAACAGGTACAGTATGACGATGTAAACAATGCTATGTCTGATATAGTACACTAGGTAGGGTAGGTTTAGCGTAAATAATCTTAGGCTCAATAATAAAAAAACTAAAATTGTAAAATTTAGCACACCAAAAGTGCAAAATGTAAAACATGTAGTTATCAATGGGGAATCGATGGATCCTATTGAAGCAACTGAATTTCTTGGCCTTACTCTTGATGCCAAGTTACAGTGGCTCCCCCATATAAACGGATTGGCGGGTAGACTGAGTTCTGCGGCCAAAAAAATTAGATTATTTACCGATGTTGATACGGCTCGCTTAGTTTATTTCAGTTACTTTCACAGTTTAATGTCTTACGGTATTATGCTTTGGGGTAACGCAGCCGCTATCCATACTATATTTGTGCTGCAGAAGAGGGCTATTCGCGCAATCTATAACTTAGGAGCCAAGGAATCATTAGGGTATAAATTTAAAGAAATTAAGATATTAACTGTTGCTTCTCAATATATATTCTGTAATGTTTTGTATGTACGGAAACATATTAATGTTTTATAAGAAAATGTGATTCTCATAACATTGGTACAAGGAGCAAACACAATCTTGTTACTCCTGTTACTCGACTGCATAGAGTCAGTAACTCTTTCGTGGGGCAATGTATACGCTTCTACAACAGGATCCCGTATCAGAAAGCGTACAAAATGCTTCTGTTGTCAAATTTAAAAAAATTGTTAAGGAACGCTTGTGTGCTAAAGGTTACTATACAATTAGTGAGTTTATTTTTGATAGCACACCTTGGGAATGAAACGATCGCCTCCTGGCTGTTTCTATTCATATAAAATTATGTATCTAATTAATTTGACAAAAAAAACAAGACCCGCTGAGTTTCTTTCGCCGGTTCTTCTCAGGTCAGGGTGTTCCTTTTTCCGAACCGGTGGTAGTGTTTAATTTGACCATCAATAAGTAACTGTAATGCTTCTATGTTGAATAAAGGAATTTTGAGTTTTTTTTTGAAAAAAAAAAGTAAAAATGTTATCGATTGCAAGCCGGTGTCTGAAATTTGACGTTTTTCGTTTACACTCCCATTTTGAGAGTGTTTTTTTATGATATCGGTAGGTAGACGAGCAAATGGGCCACCTCATGGTAAGTAGTCACCGGCGTCCATAGACAATGACCCTGTAAGAAATATTAACCATTCCTCACATCGCCAATGCGCCACTGACCTTGAGAACTAAGATGTTATGTCCCTTGAGCCTGAAGTTGCACTGGCCCACTCACCCTTCAAACCAGAACACAACAATACTGAGTACTGCTGTTTGGTACAAATATCTGATGACTGGCTGATACCTACCCAGACGGGCTTACATCAAGCTCTACCACCATAGCACAAGTAAATTGTATTTATGTTTGAGCACTCTCCTATGCACTATAATGTCTTCTGCGCAATCTTCATTTGCCATCATGACCGAAGTCAGGAGGAGATCATTGAAATTGTCATCAACTAGTATGAATTTAAAATTATGCGCAGTAGCATTAACTAGCATATCATGGCATAGCACAACATATGCACTGGTTGTGGAGCCTTATGACGCGTCCCTGCAGAAAGTTTAACTGCAGTGAATACGCAAAATTGAAAACATTTTCAGCTCACTCTCCTCAGATTTCATTTACTTCAGCGTCCTTTAATGACATGAAGCTTTTATATTATTCGTGTATTACTCATTTTAAAATTAAAAACGAAATGTATGCAGACATTGGTATTTATGTGTGAGTTGCATTTTTATGTGTTTGAAATTATGTGAACAAGAGGTTGGTACTTTTTACCCCATTTGGGTAAATCGGAAATCGGAATACGACGGATGTCTAAAAGGCATTGCTTACTTTTATGGATTTATGGATTAAATATGAATGATAGGTATACTTAAAATTTAGAAGATTCATCTCATTTGTGAATCCTCGATTAAGGCACCTCTTCAATATTTTTGTACATCCGCAATCTTAAGCGACGAATAATTTGACGAATCAAACCGATCCAAATAATATATTTATATTTTTTGCAGGATGCAAAAATATAAGGAGGGTCACCTAAAGGAAAGTGACTGCCCATTGACATCTGCAATACCTAGGCGCTTGCAGGTGCGTTGCCAGCCTTTACGGAATGAGTATGTTCTTTTGATGGTTCCCAGGTCGGTTCGGAAAAACCGACGGCGAAAGCCGGTTCCACATGGTGGTTGTGTGAGGTAGAAAATTCTTTAAAAATTGTATTCTTGTGGAAAGAATTCCTGTTTGTGTACTACATCTCACTGCACCCGAAGTTACTTATATGAGATTGCTATTAGGGCAAGGCTGCAATTTCGCAATCAAGGTAAATAATATAACATCTCACTGCTAGACCAAAGCCGGTCTTTTTGAGAGGAAAGTTTGGAACGTATTCCATCACGCCACTTCAATGTAACCCACATTTGTTATACTTGTAGTATCAGTGTTAAAAGTACAGCGCTAATTTTATACTTGGCTTGGTTATGCAAGTCCCTCTGGGTAGGTACCATCCACTCATCATATTCAACCGCAAGGCTATTGTAGCAATACTAAGCAAAGCAAAGTTTAAAGGGTTAGTCAGTGTAACTATAGGCACAACAAATATTAAGTTCCCAAGGTTGGTGGAGCATTGGCGATGTAAGAAATTGTTACTATTTCTAAAGCAGTAACGACTACGACTAACTGTAACCATTAACCATCAGTTGATCATTGTGACAGGCTACCAACTCTATTCTAAATAATAATGTATATATTCTTTAATTTACTTGTAAAATAAAATAGCAATCACAATCGTTTTCATTTCAAAAGCATTCGTGATTATGGGAGAGAAATGGGTTAATCTATGATTGCTCCTTTTAAAGCAGTTCGCTTGAACAGTCAGATTAAATATGATCTATGCGACTCTGTCTAATGCGACTGTCTTTATTATATTATACTAGTTACGCACGTGGTTTCGCCCATATTTGGTTTTAGATGCTATGTCTGCTTAATTTGTATCCATAATTAATTTCGTACTTATCGGTGAAGGAAAACATCGTGAGGAAACCTACATGTGTCAGTCTACACTAATCTACACGGGAGCAGCATGGTGGAACAAGCTCATATCTTATCCAAAAATGGAAAGAAGGGCTTAGTCCAGTAATAGGATATTTATCGACTGTTACTTAATTCCTTTTGAGACATTTTGGCCCTTTGTTCAGAACCTGTGCATCTAAACCACCACTGAATTTTCATGTACTTAATTTGTGTTTATAATTAATATTTATTTCGTGCCAAGCGCTGTAGGAAAAAATCGTGAAGAATGTGTCATATGTCATGTGTCAAATTTCAATGAAATTCTGCCACATTTGTTTCCACCAAACCACAATTGAAAAGCGCGTTGGAATAAACTCGAAAACTTCTCCGCAAAGGTAAGTGCTACTTTAATTTTAAGGAGTTATTTAAAATATTCTAAAACATATATTCCTGCTTATATACCCGCGAGCTTTCTCGTCTTATATAATAATATGAAGCCTTAAATACTCTTAGATATCAAAGCTTATTATTACATATTCGCATTGTGAATAGAAAAAGAGCTTACGTCAATACGAGGTATTGTGTGAGCTCGCTGCCCCCAATACTGCTACTCCAGTAACAATGACCGCATACGAAAGATTTATTTTCCTTATACTATATACCTAAATTCTGTCACGCTGGAAATAACAACTTGAAGACATCAAACTATCGAACTCTTTGTGATGACAAAGATGAAACAAGATATTCTTTTGGTAATGTACAAAGGTTGAGTTATAATATAAATGTCATTGTTTATCACGTGTTTGTTATATCGCGTGAAACGAAAAGATTCGTATATTATACCGACGATAGTGAAGACACGTTGGGAACAGGGGCAAGGAGGGCACAAATGATTACTAAGAAGATTCAGGACTACAAACTGAAAAAGGCGATCCAAAGTAGATATGATCTGATAGTAAACATACTGGCCGAATACTTTCAGTTGGTGACAGGGCTGTGTGTAAGCCCGTGTGGGTAGTTACCACCCCCTCATCATAATTCTACATTCTATATAACTACAGGCACAAGGTGTAACATCTTAGTTCCATAGGTTGATGACGCTTTGGGGGTGTAAGGAATGGTTAATATTTCTTACAGCGCCATTGTCTGTGGGTGGTGATGACCAATTATCATCAGGTGGCACATTCGCCCGTACGCCTGCCTACATTTAAAAAAAATATACTATCTCGACCGCCCATGGAATCCAGAATCGAAAGAAAACTAATAACACCCTTTAAAGGATCCATTCTGAATGTCCGTCTGGATTCTACGATTTCTCAACACACAGACATTTATATTGCTTATGAAAACAACTTATCGATAAAAAATAAGAGTAATAATAATTAATCCTAAAACTTAAGTTATAATGCTGTCTGGTAATAATACAGGCGCACAAAAACAAATTAAAGATAGATACATCAAAGGTACTAATAGCATGTCTGTGATGTCATGATTAGGACTCAATCAAAAGCAGAAAAATTTCGTAAATGTCAATTTTTGTGAAGCAATGGGCGTGTTTTATCTTTATACCTCTTCGATGATCACGAATGGTATTTTAGTATATTTATACTATTGTTATAAAGATGTAAGTATTTGTTTTGTTTCTATGTAGAAGTAATCTCTGGAACTATTTTTTTTTTCAGTGGTAGAAAGTTACATTATTTCTGATTGCTATATTATTTGATAGATATTTATATCATTTCATTTGTTTAACTACTGCGAAACTAGGTCGATTCGCTTGGGTTTAATATAAAAAGTTGCTTAACAGTTGTCACCTAAATATACGGTATGTTTAAATTTTGTAATATTTTTTTCCTTTAAAAATATTTTTCTAAATGAAAATTTAGATAATCAACTTCAAGAACTCTTGTCGACAAAATTTCCCTTCCAAAGATTTTTCTTCATCCATCCCACAAGACCAAACGCAATTAGTCGAATTTACGGACATTCTCAGGGATATCGTAAATTTTGACGTTACTCGTAACCGGGTATTTCCGACCTTTGCAATTTAACTTTAAAAAATATTTAATTTTATACTAGTCCACAGCACGTCAGCACTAGACTATCTAATCGAAAATCATAAAAGATAAAAAACCTTAGATTGAACTATTCCATGTGATTGGCTCTTAGCTCTAATATAAGATTTTAACAAAAGACAACCTCAAATAGTCCTCTGAGAATATGATTTATGAATAAAATATGACCATATACAAATATATATTATAACATTGCATTGTTTTGAGAGCAAATTCAATTATTTATATGAAGCGACTGTTTCGTTGTATTCGATCAGAATATAATCCAAGGATTAATTTAGTTATTACGCTTTTATTTTTAATCAATCTAAAGCTATTTTTGTTGACGTAATTCGAAATCTCATTTCGTGTCATAACATGAAATTAATTTTATTATAATATCATAATAATTGCCGTATTTCATTATTTCGGATACATACTATATTCAAATTTACTAGACATTCAACCCGACTTTGTACGGGAAAAGGAGAATAAAATAAAGGTAAAATAAGCATTGCAACGCGAGATGTTTTATATACCACGAAACTTATAAAAATTCGCAATAAACATTCGCCGATATAATCGCCTGCACTGGACGCGTTCACGCGTTTAACGGTCTTGACATTGTTTAGTTGTTTTTCTCTTTCTGGCATAATGGACTTAACATTGGAAAGAAGGAGACAGCAATGTTTAACAATTCATCCTCTAAATATCATTTTTAGTACAGCCGTGATTGATCAAAAGTGTAATTCTATATTCAAATGATAAAGCGAGCGCTTTGTGTGTTTATCAAAAAAATTCTCTCTTTGTTTTTTGGAAGGAATGTTGTTTTAAACAAGAATTCGTACATTATTATTCAACTGCGGTTGCGGGCACATGCATCGCTAATTCTTCCTCGACTTGCGGTTTTACTTGCGGCGTTTAACTTTAACAGAATGCGAAATATATTTAGAGTAAATCATCAGAACTTTTGAATTCCTCACTAATCGAGATTTGAGTTTGGATGTGCTCATAATACGATAGTCAATAAAGAAATAACACTATCATTTGTAATGACAGGGCTGAGCGGATGTCAATATACAGTGATACTTAAATGTCGTACATCGATATATGTATTTTTGTACGGAGAATGTTTTTAAGCGGTACTTCAGGCTATGGCATAAATATTAGAGCGTCGGAACATCAAAGTGCTGTCACTTTGATTATTAATTTTATTAACATCGTTTTGCACTACAGGAATCTGTATTCGCTTCTGCTATAATGTCAGCGCGTTTTGTTTGGCTTTCGTGTTATAATCTCAGTACAGTATTACGTACTTTGTAGGAAGTCGTCGCCAGATGGCGCTGCAGCTCATCAAGTTCTATACCGTTCAACATATGACCAAAAGAATCAAAACTGTCAATGTATTTTTCGATGGACCATACTAAGTTTTTTACGATTTTTCGATCTAGCGTGTACAAGTTAAAAAGTATCATGAACACCTTTTTATTCTATTTAAAAATACTTTATAAGGAAGTGAGGCGTATAGTACATTGTTAATACAAAATGCAATTAAATTAGTGTAAAAGAAAAATGTTTTAAGCCGCATGAACACATATTATAATTCGTTTTAGGGGTAGGTCGTTAGGTGTTAGACTTAAAAACGACTTCCTTGGGGTTCAAGCTTGCTTAATAAAATGAATTTCATCAGGGCCGGACCCTTAAGGGCCCTGGGCTAACACTACTTAGGGGCCCACCTAAGATATATCTGAACGTAGACTTGAATTAAATTAATTGAATGAGTTTGAATAATTGCAGGACTCGCAGGGCTGCAAACCAATCTGTTTAATTTAATAAAGTTATGGATTCTTTCGCACTATCGTCTATTTTTCACTTTGGCTTAGCTAGGGCCTCCTTGAATCCACGGAGCCCTGGGCTGAAGCCCAAAAAGCCATATGGTAGATCCGGCCCTGAATTTCATCACAGACGGTTCAGTAGTTTTATCTTGAAAGAGCAACAGATAGACAGAAATACAGAATTATTTTTACGTTTATACTATTAGTATGGTTATATTCGAATAAATACCAAAACTTTAGAATTTTTAATCGAGTTTGGGTTGAACCGTGACCTTTATTGCATTTCTTTGATTTTTCGAAATGGGATTCCAATTTACAAACAAATTTGACCTTTCCGTCACGGCATGCAAATATAAAAAGACCTTCTAAACACAGAACAAAGATTTTTGTAAAAGTGGGAAGCTGAGTTCCGATGTAAGTTTAAGTACCTATCACAAAATCAGCTTGGCTCTCGTTTTAAGCAACAAAATAAGTTGTCACTACAGTTGCTGTACTTTTTAAGTGTTTCAATTTAAATTCGACTTCAATATCTACTTAAAGTTCAACATTGACTGCTTCTCCTTCAAGTTATAAATTTTGGTGATAGTGCTATAGACAAGTCCGTCTGGGTAGGTACCACCCACTCATCAAATATTCTACCACAAAAGACTACTAAGGAGTGTTGATTCTACTTAGTAGTGTTGTGTTCCGGCCTGAAGGCTGAGTGAGCCAGTGTAACTGCATTCACGAGGGGCATAACATCTTAGTTACCAAGGTTGATGACGCATTGGTAAGATATGTACAAATATATAATGCTAATGTCAATGTCCAGTGGTGACCACTTTTTACCAGGTGGCCTGTTTGGCCGTCCGCGAATCTATTACATAAAAAAGACTATTCCATAAAATGGGTTTCGATCTGAAGTAGGTACACCGTGTAAAAATTAAAATTGTTTCTTGCCGGTTCTTCTCGGTAGAATCTACGTTTGAAACCGGTGGTTGCTTTACTTTAAATATAGTTCTGGAAATTTGTTCTTTATTCAAGTAGCTTGTAAAAAGCTACTTGAATAAAGTATATTTTGATTTTGATTATCCAAGTCTTACGAGTGTAGTCACAGATGTTAAGGGTATCGTCGACGACATTTCCAGCAAATATCTGAGTTTAAAAAACGAATCGTACAAAGAGGTATATATTTTTCGCTTTTAAAAACTGCGGTGCATAAAAATGAACAAAAAGTTTACTGCTAAAAATACTACGGTAGAGTGGTCTTCGTTTAAAATTTACAGTCTAGCAATTCCACGATAAAAACAAGTATATTCGAAATCAAAGAAAAACTATATTTTCTGCTGCTACAAAATGTGATCCAATTATCCTGTCTGCCAGTAAAACGTCTCATTAATATTGCGGAACTTGTTTTATAGGAAATCTTACTTGATAACTTCGGTGATTCAGGCTATTCTCAATGAGGACTGCATCAATTGTTTTTTAAACTCAAACTTCTTTATTCAATATAGAAGCATTACACTTACTTATTGATTGTCTGGTTAAACACTACCACTGGTTCGGAAAATAAAATACCCTGACCTGAGAAGAACCGCCGAAAGAAACTCAGCAGGTCTTTTTTTTGTCAATTTTATTATTTACATAATTATGTCTGGTATGAAAAGAACTGGCCAGGAGACGATGGTTTCATTCCCAAGATGTGCTATAAATCATAAACTCACTAATTGTATAGTAACCTATTCCTAGACGTCCAATTAAAAAATCTTTTTGTACTCCAACATCTAAAACAAATTTAGGTAAATATGCACCTCTTAGCAGACTAATGAATTCGTTTAATGACTTGTTATCGAACGGCGATATTGACATCTTTCATAATAATAAAACTAATTTTATTAAACATTCCAAAGATCTCATTGTTCGATCTCATACCTAATAAGTAATAAATTTAAGTTTTGTTTTTTCTTTTTTATTTTATAAATATTCTAATTTGCTTTTATATTCCTCAGTACGGTATTTTTTCTTTGTTATCTTAATTTGAATTTTTATTTAGTTTTTTAAATTTAATTTTATATTTTATATAGGTTAGTTTGGCTTATATAGTTTCCTATCAAAAATATTTTTGAAGGTCAATGTTGTTTACACCTTTAATGACGTATCATTTTGTATGTTACCCAACAGATATTAATTTTAAGTGCTTAGTGATATGTTGATGGTGTAACTTTTCCAATAAATAAATAAATAAATAAAATAAATAAACCTTTCGCAGCGTAAGCCGATTTTTGTCCCAGTGATTTTGAGACATAAAAAATTGGTTATGGTCTTATTTCGAAGAGGTCCAGTCATAGATGTGCAGAAAAATAAAGAAGACTCTTGATTGCAATTTACTTAACAAATAATAAATTTTCGTGAGCGCAAAATAGGTTACTGGCCGGCTAGTGCATCTAGACTACAGCTGTATAAGAAAAAAAAAAAAAAAAACGTTTGCAAAATTAAAGTGAATTGTTATCGACGAACTGCAATTCTATGTAAACTAATGTATATGAATTGACATTAAATATTTCATTTAAATAAGGTTAAGTTTTGTCTTAAGATAAGTAACTTGCAATTTATAATGAAATCAAAACAAAATCTGTCATAGGTTTCGAAATTTTAAATTAACTTTTTTAAAATAAACGACACCATACTAAGCATTGTTGATATTCGGTGGTAACTACCCAGATGGGTTTGCACATAGTCGTAGAATTTGCTGACAAAATTGGTGATGACACTCGACCGATGATTATAAGTCATGTGCTTAATGTGTACTTAAAATTCATGTTTTTTTGGCGGAAAAGAAAAATAAATAACACTTTACGTTCCTAAATGATCCGATACCACGATTGGTCTTTGATTGATTATGAATACTGTAATATAATAAATGAGAAGAATTAAAAATGTTTATAGTTCGGGAGATAGCGTTGTATCCTTGTTTCACCATTATCCTAGGCGTGTAAGACTTTGCGATGCATAATACGGTTTTCTTACATTATTATTTTTTGTATGATATCTAGAAAATATGGTGTTCATAGCACCGGATGCGATAGTACAGACGAGCAACTTTGTTATTATTTTCTCGTCGAGGCCTGCCGATAGTTCATAGTTTATGTTGTAAGAGATAACGGTGAACGTTGTATTAGTTAGCAATTAAATTAGCCTTTTGTATGGCTATGGCTATATACAGTCGTGTGATAAGTAATATATACACGACTGTCCAAAAAAGAAGTGTAATGATTTCAAGGTCATGTATGTATGTAGGTTACGTTATTCCACCATTCCTTTTAAATGGCTGTCATAATTAGTTATTTCCATTTAATAATATTGATTTTTAAAACCATCGTCTTAAATTTAAAAACAAACTTTTTTTTATTTTTATGACAGGTAGCAAACGAGAAGGAGGCTCATCTGATGGAAAGTGACTTCCACCACCCATAGACATCTGCAATAACCCCCAGGGCTTGCAGTTCCGTTGCTGGCCTTTAAGGAATCAGTAGGCACTTTTCTTAAAGGTTCCTAAGACGTATCGATTCGGTAAAACCGACTGCAAAAGCTGGTTCCACAGATTGTTTATGCGAGGCAAAAAATGACTTAAAAATCATGCTGTAGTAGATTTTCAAAAATTGAGAGAGTGTGGATAAAACTTGGAATTCCGACGCGATATCCGAAGGTGAAATACAGCGGGCGGGATTAATCCAAACAATTCCTCAAAATATTCCCTGTAAATGCGATAGAAGTTCTGTTTCACCTCGATGTGTACCCCACGCTTTAGACGCCATCTTCACTTAAAATTTCAAATGACCGCGAAACTGAACGACTCTTGAAATATCGAAGCCAAGTTCCGATACTAGCTGTAGTAGAAGGGGAACGTTATCAACGCGTGGCGATACGACAAAGTTTGACGTTTTTAACGGTTAACGTACAAATGTATCTTTTTGGGGTTGAATTGGACAAGGATTAGCCGGCCTCAGTCTAAGACTTTTGTTAACAATGGCTCGATTTCAGACATAAGTTCCTTCCAGTTGTCGTGGACGTGTTCCCGAAAATTTATGATGGAAAGTACACTTACACATATGTCCCCGTTGAATTGCAATTCAGATTTATTTTTGTAGTAAATAGTTTCATCTATTTCTTGCTTTAGGTACGAATTTAATGAATTTAAATATTTTTCCGAATTTTCGCTAAAAATATAGTATATTTTGTATTATCTGATACTAATAATTAAATCCACGAACGCTTAGAGTTGTCTGCATTACTAAGCCTTATATTAATTAATAACGGACAATCGAACTTCGTTCAGCAACAGATTTGATACGCTGTCCAACGGTTTAGATCGTTTAGAGAACAGTTTCAAGATAATTATAATTATAAATACTTTCTGACAAACAATTCTAAGTTTCCAACTATGATGAAGTGATGATATCTGTTTAATTTTATAATATTTTTGTTAAAGGGTAAAAATAACAGTTTTTGTACTCTTTTTTTATGACAAAACACTTTTCTGAATCACGCTAACGTTTGTTTCACCGCGATATATATAGGTCCTCGATTTTACACACAGATGACTTTTTTTGGAACGTTTCCTTTAAATAAAATGAACACGTAGTGATCGTGTTGGACATGAGTGTATATTATAATAATTACTGAAATAAATAATCTATACAAATATCTTAAAAGCGAAAGTAACCCTGTCTATCAGTTGTTACTTGAACCAAACACTGAAGTTGATGAAATTTATTATATAAGGTAGGCTTTTAATCCTAGGAAGGTCTATGCTTCTTATGTATACTTTAAATCTACGACGATAAGCACCCCCCCCTCCTCCGTATAACACGCAGCAAAAACAGCTAATATATTTGATACATTTTGTAGGTATAGGGGATAAGTTGATTTAACAATATATGTTAAAGATCCCATTCCTAGGCAAAGGTTCCCTTTCCTTTTAAAAGGTTTGGAGGTCGCCTCATGCTGCAAATGTAATGCAAATGCAATTGAAATTGATAGAAAATTCACAACAAAATTTAATCCATGCAGGTTTCCTCATCATTTTTTCTTTCACAACTGAACATATACACACACAGATAAACTATAAATACAAATAAAACATACAAAACCTTTGCATAAGATTTAGTTATTTTATAAATTTTACGATCCTGCCACTAATAAATGTTTCATATTATATTTAATTGATTTTTCAGCTTTTGTTTGTTTTTCTTTTTTAAGTTACCCTATTTTTATTAATTAGCTTATGTTTTATAAATTCATATATACTTAAATACTGGTAGTCCTAGTTTGAGTTTTAATTTTCGCCTTATATGTTTTCGTATAGTTTTATGTTTTATGCTAGCTGTAACTACCTTTAAGTGAAATTATATGTATAATTGCAACCTAAGGATAGATACATTTTATGTATAATATCCACATGTAATTTTGTTGGTGGTTTTTTAATAAATAAATAAATTTAAAAAAAATAATAAAATAAACGCACAATATTAAAAACGACAATCCCGCTAAACGTATGTTAAATGAAAAATGACATTTCATTTAGTCGATTAAACATCGGTAACTGAATTTGAACTTTAATTACTCAGCACATGTTGGAGAGTGCTCGAGATTAGTTCTATACATAATACCATCTCTATTGAATTACTAACTTCTCATTAACTAACTTAATTGCGAACGTCAGCTTATAAAATTTAATCTTTTTTTAATTATACTGTGTTCTATTTTGTACGGCTAATGGAGAACTGTGTCCAACCTATTGAGCAAGGCATATTACGCACACATAGACGAGGCATCTTACGCACACATAGACACTCCATTATTTCAGTTGACGTTCTTAACTAAGAAGTATTATGTGATGTTAAGATGCTATAAGTACTGTATAGAAGATATGTCGGTGAGTGTGAGTTTTGCCTTGAACTCTATTTAGTTTTGGTCACCACCGCTCACAGGCAATGGTGCTGTAAGAAATATTAACCATTCCTTATTATGTATGTTATGTTCCTTGTGCATGTAGTTACACTGGCCCACTCACCCTTCAAATCGAAACACAACAATACTGAGTATTGTTGTTTGGTGGGAGAATACCTACCCAGACGGGCTTGCAAAGTCCTACCTAGATACATAACATAATATACATTTATTGCGATAACTCATGTAAAGGTAAAATGTTTCACGGGTAGGCTCGTGATCATTTAATTAATGTAGTCATTAATACATAAGATTAATTATTAACATGGGTCTACTTTGTCTATATGTTTAATAATTTAACGATCTATATGACGTATCTGCTTAAGTGCACAGTATATATCGAACCAATTATATCCAACGTACAACGATTAAACAATTGATTTGATTGGTTATTAATTAATTAGGTTTACCCAGACCTCGGCTTTGTACGGTTAACTAACGGACGTTAATATTAACGTCTTAGATGTGGCAAGGGATTGGACGAGGATAGTTTTATTGCTGGTGTACAAATGGCACATGTGTCAAAGTACCGATATGCACTTACGCTTTTTCTTAATTTAGAAATAAAACTATTGTGACTGTTCGAGAAACTTGCCCTTAAAGCGAGGTTCGTTGAGAAGTCGTTGCGATCAACTGGCCGACATATGGAACAGTTTTTTTGTTATGTTATTTCTGAAAGCTAGTAAAATTGACTCGTGAAACACTTGGTTTAACAAATATTGAGCACGATGATGAAGCCGATATGGCCCAGTGGTTAGAACACGTGCATCTTAACCGATGATTTCGAGTTCAAACCCAGGCAAGTACAGAATTTTCATGTGCTTAATTTGTGTTTATATTCATCTCGTGCTCGGCGGTGAAGGAAAACATCGTGAGGATACATGCATGTGTCTAATTGAAATTCTGCCATATGTGTATTCCACCAACCCGCATTGGAGCGCGGTGGAATATGCTCCATACCTTCTCCTCAAAGGGAGAGGAGGCCTTAGTCCAGCAGTGGGAAATTTATAGGCTGCTTATATGTCATGAGTCAATACGTAAATGATCATTATAATAACAATATATACTTATACAATTTTTCAGTGTCTTATAAGCATTTAAAGTATTTTTTAAATGCAATTAAAAATAGGAATGAATGGACGCGAGCACGTTTTTCAATAGCCATTTCATCTCAAAGCCTTTCTAGTTAGTTGATCTTGCGCCTAAAACCTATCCGGTCCTGTCGGATTTGCGGTACCATCGACATCGACGTATTAAAGTGCAATACTCACTACAAGTAGGGGACGACCCAAGAAACGATGGATGGATTGTGTGAAAGACGATATGGTTAGAAAGAATGTTACTTGTGAGATGACGTCCGACAGAGAAGTACGGAAGAAGAAGACATGCTGCGCCGACCCCAAGTAAAATTGGGATAAGGGCAGGAGGATGATGATGATGACTCACTATAACATGCTCCGCACTGGGTAGTCTTCTTTAAGAATGGTTCCAGTAGCCGTAATTGGTCAGGGAGACATCATTTTCGAAAAACACACTATGTGGTAGTAAATATGGGGAGATTCAGACGAAACGAGTTTTTATTCCCAAGTGTGACATCCAAAACATTTTTCTGAGATATTGTTACATTTATTCCCTACTGGTCTGCTGTAAGTGAATTTGTTCTCGTGACAATTTTAGCAAAGATATGGTTGTATAAGTTGGTAGAGCATTATGTAGACCCCTCTGGTCTGGTCGGTGTCACACAGAAGAGCCATATGTATAATTTATGGCCAAAGAAAAAACCATGTTGCTATTTTCCAGTTATAAGCCAGTGTAACTACAGACACAAGGGACATAACATCTTAGTTCCCAAGGTTAGTGGCGCATTGATGATGTAAGGAATGATTAAAATTTCTTACAGTGTCATTGGACAGTGATGATAACATAATACTACTAATAATTAGGATTCACATGTAGTTACTGCACAATCACAAATAGCTGCATCGAATATACTATATATAATACAACAATATAATAATAATACATTTTTTTTATGGTATTGGTTGGCGGACGAGCTTATGGCCACCTGATGGCAAGTGGTCACCACCACCCATAGACAAAGGCAAGAAATATTAACCATTCCTTACATCAGCTATGCGCCACCAACCTTAGAATATCTGATGAGTGGGTGGTACCCACCCAGACGGGCTTGCACAAAGCCCTACCACCAAGTAAGATAAGGTAAGTTTGGTTCAATTTTTGTATTTATAATATTTAAATAGTATAAAACAATATGGCTTATCTTGTTCGTTATCTTATTGTAAATCACACGTTCATTTCTAGTGGTTTTCACGATAATTTGTCTGGAAGAAATAGCTTAACAGCCATTAGCACTTTGTACAACACATCGATTTTTTTTATTAATGATATTGTTCAGATGAAATGTATCCAAAAAGGTTTTAGTCTACGTTAATATTTAAATACGCAACTAGTAAAGTAGAACAGCACGTTTGAAAAAAAAATATTAATTGTGTAACGCGGATTAGGATTAAATTAACAGAGGCTTATAAATGATTCCATACGTAAGGTCGCCAGACTGCCTTTATTAGACGTTTAATTAGGTTCTAATTTTTATTGGCTCTGTCTTTATTAACTGACTTAAAAATAAGAGGGTATTATATTTATTTAACTTCTTACAACTAATATTACATGACAATCGTTATGCGACAATGCAGCTACAAAATTAAACAATATGGTTTATCTGAATTCGTTTATTTTTTTTATTTTTTTTGACTACTTGATTGAAGACGAGTATAGCTCAGCCACCGTTTACAATGTAAGTGCAAATAATATGTTTATTTACGATATTGCATTAGAAACCTCTAAAATGTCCAGTGTTTCTCTAATATATTATGCATGTATTGTACATATAAACCTTTCTCGAGAATCACTCTATCTATTAAAAAAACCGCATCAAAATCCGTTACGTAGTTTTAAAGATCTGACCATACATGGACAGACAGACAGCGGGAAGCGACTTTTTTTTGTACTGTGTAGTGATAATATAATCCTTTATCGAGTTAGACACCTTATTAATGAAAGTTTTCTTAATAATCCGACTTGTTACCATATAAGTCTGATATATTATAGGCTGAAGGAAGGAAACCCTTAACGAAATTAAACTCTGGCGATGAATGATTAATATGTTTACATCGATGTAGGGGAAGATTAACATTAGCGAGATTACTTTTATATAATGAATACCGAACACGTATTATTAGATAATTAACATTTTTTTATTTTCCTTTTGTTTAATTGTTATTTACTTCGTGGTAGGTACCACCCACTTCGTCACAGTAGCATGCGAAAGCGATCCTGTGGCGCCCGCTGAAAAGACGGAGAGCGTACCGTTGGTTTTTTAGTGGGTATTCCGGTGTACTTAGCGCAGTCCTGGGCACCGGTGAGTCCCACATACCCCCCCACTTTACTGGGGGAAACGCGTAATACGTTTTTCCAGCGAAAAAAAAATACAATATGGTACCACACACTTTTTACTTATGCTACAGCCAAAAAGTAATAGGTAGTAAGTAAGGCTATGTTTCAGTTTGAAGGGTGAGTGAGCCAGTGTAACTACAGGCACCACATTTTATCTTGGTCGTATTTTAATTTAAGGGATGGTTAATATTTCTTACAGTGCTAATGTCTAGGCAGTGGTGACCTCTTACCATAAGCTGGAACGTTTAGCGTTCTAGTTTATCATCCGTAGCACGGGCTGAACTCCACTCCCAGACCGATTGAGCTGTTTCCCACTCACCGTTCATTACCGAACTTTATCTGCTAATATTGCTGAACCGCTAACACATAGTCGAGTACCATTATTGCTTCATGCTCGATTTCTTGGAACGTATCTCCCAAGAACACCAGTGCGACGTCATCGATGAAAACCGGGAATGGGCCTGCTTCTAGTCGAATCCATGCAATAGAGGATCCAGGAGTAAGTTCTATGGAACTTAACCTAACCTAGCCTAACGCTATGACGTTAGGCTGCTAGTGAATACCTGGATACAAACTTTAGTTGCAGGTATCACAGACATAGGCGGGGCAATTTTTCACTGGTAATCGGCTTTTATATAGCCCGTCAATAGGCACTGTCAAAAGCGCCCTTCATGTGGATAATAAAGTGTTTAATTTTTTATTGCAATTGCAAACCATAGAGGAAATTAAGAATTGAAAGAAAAACAATTAGTTATAAATACTTTAAATATTTTAATTGATAAAAAACTTAACATTAATATTGTGTATTTTATATTATTTTTACGGTATATATCAAATTGTTTTAGAAGCGAATTAATTACTTTTGTTATATATTTTGCAGAGTATTCTGTTCATCAATGTTAATATATAGATCTGTTAATATGTATATTGTACTTAATTATTTATGTTGACTTGAGAGAGGGTAAAATTACTTGTAGCGCCTTGGCTAGGTAGCACCCACTCATCAGATATTCTACCGCCAAACAGCAGTACTCTGTATTACTGTGTCCTGGTTTGAAGGGTGCATAAGCCAGTGTTAATACAGACACAAGGAACATAACATCTTAGCTCCCAAGGTTGGTGGCATTTTGGCGATGTAAGAAATGGTTAATATTACTGACAGCGCCATTGTCAATGGGCGGTGGTGACCACAAAGCATCAGGTGGCCCATTTGCTCACGTCTACACGTATCATAAAAAAAATCATAATTGTGGTCCCAAGTTGTTGTATTGACATAAAAAACTAGCTGGAAAGTCATAAGATACTAAAGCAGTGATCGTTGATGCAAAAGAGCAAAGCAGAGAAGATTACATTGAATAATCGGTGCGGTTCAATAGGTCTTCAGATGGAGCTGTTCAATATTGTATTAAGTTAATTTTTGATATATTTAATTTATTATTTTAATGATTGAGTCGCTATACCGAATTAAGTCGCGCTCACGTTTGGTGTTGTTCTAAGTACTAATGTTGAAGAAATGTCTTTTTAAATGTAGTAAAATTTCCATGTATACGTCTTAATGTCACAATTATACAGGTATATTAATCTTAATTAATCTTAATTAATATACCTGTGTGATTAGTGATGTGTTTTACTTGTGTTTAGTTATACCCGAAGTGAGATAATTATTTTGAGGTTGTTTTATTCACAGTTAATAAAATTGATGTACATAATTCTAAATTTATGTTATTCAGTGATCTTCCAGCACGTAGTACTGATCTAGGAAATAGTCGTCATCATAGGGGTACACTGCAAAAAAAAACGGGAGTTACATTTTAGGTAAATACAAAAATTTCTGTTATTTTTGAAATCTTAATAGTTATAAACAATGCGATACTAGAAGTCGAGGGTCAAGAGGAACTGGTTAAACAAATGAAGATGTAGGTAATACTGTG
Organism: Vanessa tameamea; assembly: GCF_037043105.1. Lineage (NCBI taxonomy): Eukaryota > Metazoa > Arthropoda > Insecta > Lepidoptera > Nymphalidae > Vanessa > Vanessa tameamea. The sequence continues at coordinate 716,141 of NC_087332.1, read as the reverse complement.
AACTAAGTTTGAATATATCAAAAACTGTTAAATAAAAAAACAGAATTGAATCTTTATTTGGACATCGAGCTAATAAATACGAAATCAAACAAAATAAATAGAACATATCGCTTATTGAATCTTATAGTGAGCTCACTGATATTATAAATCCGAAAATTTTGACGCATGGATCACTCACACAAGAACAACTGGACGGATCTGAATCACATTAGGCACAGATATATAAAGCATAGAAGAGCATATAGGTGCACCAAATATCCGAGTGAAGCTGTTTTAGTTAGTTTAATTACCACACACTCGTAATAATACATAATCTGCTTGTCTTCAAATTCATCTGATCCATCCTTATCTTCCACACGACAAATTTCAGACGTCAGACAAGGATGCAAAGTTACCTAAGATAAAGATTACGAGTATACTTACCTAAATATTCAGATAGTTCAGTAACGTTGAAACATTCCCCCATGTGGACTACTTGCCATACTGGAATAGAGAGATAGCTTCAATTATGTTTTGAGCTATAGGTTAGTAGGATAAGCAGCACCAACCCACATAAACTATAGGTAAGAAATATTAACAATTCTTTACATCGCCGATACGCTGCCAACCTTGGGAACATTAATACATCTCTTATAGTTACACTGACTCACTCACCCTTCATACAACAACACTGAGTTTCTGTAGTAGAATATCTTATTCCGTCTCGTTGGTTTAGTACCGGGATATAAAGCTGCAGAATCCGAAATCCTGAGTTCAAAGCCCAGGTCGGACTGATAAAAATCTGCAGTCCCATCGGATTATCAGAGTGGGGGAATACAGAGTGCTTGTGCTTGCGCATACGCTCGTGTACTATAATATGTCCTACGTATATTATTATCTAATGACAGGGCGGAACCTACCCAGAAATGCACGAAGCCCTACCACCAAGTATGTGGCATCATGTATATTTATCATACATACATTAAATTAACAGCCTGTGAATTTCCCATTGCTGGGCTAAGGCCTCCTCTCCTTTTGAGAAGGTTTGTAGCACATTCCACCGCGCTGCTCCAATGCGTGTTGTTGGAATACACATGTGGCAGAATTTCGTTGAAATTAGACACATGCAGGTTTCCTCACGATTTTTTCCTTTACCGTCGAGCACGAGATGAATTGTAAATACAAATTAAGAACATGAAAATTGAGTGATGCTTGCCTGGATTTGAACCCGAAAACATCGGTTAAGATGCACGCGTTCTAACCACTGGGCCATTTCGGCTCAAATATTATATATAATTATCAAACTTGAATATTGCTATGGATGCTTTCAACTGTGATGGCTAGCGAATTTTTCCATCAATGAAAATCCAAAAATTTTATTATTAAAATAAAAAAAATCAACAAATTTTTATTTAGTTGTTTCCATACTAGATTATCCTGCATCGTGGGTCTTACAGCAAATTGGAACACATTTTATAAAGGGATCAACGTCACGAGCCGTTTCAATCTGTCGTTTTACAGGATTAACATTATAATTTACATACTACTGGTTCGAATATAAATTTCACAGAAAATAAATGTCAACAAGTATAGAGTCGATATTTAAATCCTTTGTTTATTCTTTTGCACCAATTAAATGCACTATTCAAAAAAAAAACAATAATTTAATACTCTGCATGCGAAACGATGAGAACTCCGCACTTTTCAATTTATCTTTATTGATAAATATAATATTTGTTTATGCTCTGGAATTCAGCCGCGTGCTATCAGAACGAAAGGGAACGTTGTCGACGTAAATCGAAAACAACAATTGTTGAGTTAACAAAATAAGTACCGAACTATAACTGTCCGACTCTGACTAAACCAAGAGGGCTCGTGATTTTAGCCCATACCTCCTAAAAAGGTACGTAAACGTAAGAATGTTTGCATGTATTTTTCCTTCTCTTCCAAGTCATTATTACGCTAGGCTTTTCTTATGGCATAGGTAGGCCGACAGCCAAATGGGCGACGATAGCAAGTGATTATACCATAAAAATTGGTGCTGTAAGATATATCAACCATTCCTTACATCGCCAATGCCCTACCTACCTTGAGAATGTTTTCTTCTTAATGTCTTGTTAATGTTTATTTATTTTTTTATTAACTCATTATTGGACCCAAACTTAAAACTTAAAAGAAAAATTTTGTTACACAAAAGTTGCATGAGGTGCAACAGGCGGCCTTATCGCTCAGCAGCGATCTCTTCCAGGCAACCTTTGGGCAGAGGATGATTATATTTACATACATATATGGGAAGGGTACAGTAATTTTAATTTTTTTATTTTAGTTTTTTATGGTTTTTTATTTAGTTTACCTATTGTATAAATACATAATATAATAGTACACAATATACAGATAACAATAAATATATATAATATAAATATAACCAAATATGAACCGTATACATAGGTTTTGTAATCGCTCAAAGTTTATTTAGTTGCTCCTCACTTAAGTTAGCAACAAGTGTCGGCATAATCAAGAATCGGTAGGAGAGATTGTGTTAGCGTAACTTTAGTTGGCTATGTTACGTCCCTTGTGGCTCTAGTTATACTGGCTCACTAGCCCTTTAAACTGGAACACAATAATATTAAATATTGCTCTTTGGCGTCAAAATAAACATGAGCTGGTGCCAATCCAGACGGACACGACGCCGTAGCACCAAAATATTACTAAGATAATCATATAATTATAAATACTACAAAAATAAATCAAAGATCCAAAATTCAAACAAGTAACATAAGTATATTATGAATTTGAAAGTAACTCTGTCTCTGTCTTTCTCTCTGTCTGTGTTTACTCTCACAGCCAAACGACTGAACCGAATTTGATGAAATTTTATATGAAGCCAAAGAAGGACTTAAAACCTGACGAAAAATCCCTAAAAAGCGAGTGAACCCGCGGGCGACGACTTGCACTATGTAAATTTAAAGCCGGTGAAATTTTGAAGCGCAGTTTTTTTATAAATATGAACACAGCATTTTCTGGTATAAGTGTTATTTTTTTCTGTTAGGCGTTACAAATACGTCTCCCCATTTGGTATAGTTTTATCAATTCTTCAAATTCTTTCAAAACGTGTAAACAAATGTTTCCATCTTGAATTTTGGGAACTAAGTAAGTCTTGTTACGTCGATGACAAGAATACTTACATAAGTCCACTATTCATGTTTCTCAAGAGCAAAGTGACTGACTATGGAACGTCCCAAACTTTCAAAACTTCGCTCGAAACTTTGAGTAGTTTTTGACATAATAATGTATGTTATTTGAAAATATATTAAAAATGAAATACATTTAATAGATACACTAAATTATGCCTTGTAATTATATCATTACATATATCGTGATCGGCTTCGCTGGCGTTTTAGTGGTTGGTCGCTGACGGACACCTGAGTGTTAGGCATAAAAAGTAGCCATGTCCTTTAGTCAGTTCAGTGGTTTGGCCGTAAAAGAGCAACACACAAATAGACAGAGTTACTTTCACATCTAGTTCGACTTTGTGTATTTTGGAATGATGTCTGGCCTTAGGGTGTCTTTGACTGGAGGGGAGCGCACGTATCGTAGATACAAATGTCTCAACCAGGAACAAGTAAAATCGGTAACGCAGAAACTGACTGCCCTATCTTTTGCTTACAATAATATTTGTTAAAACAAATAAATAAATTGAAGTGTCTATTTGTAATTAAAAAAGACTTCCTCTTTTGATGTTAATAGGTATAAGTAGGTATTTGCAAGTAACTGCGGCTATAGTGACCACTTAAAACCTGGTGGTAAGTGGTCCTACGTTATAAAAACGAAAAAAAACTGCAACTCATAATAATTTGAGATCTCATTTGAATTTGAATATATAAGGAAGTGCCTATTATTATATAAAATATATTATTTCAATATAACGCTAGCTTAGTCTTCGAAAGACATATGTAACTTCGAAAAGTTAGAAGTACATTCCGATGGTACGAACTTTTGCGTTGAAGCTCATCAGTGTCCATACTTGACTATCGCTGCTTCCAAATAATTTATATACTTTATATCTAATATTACTATTACAAATAGTCATTTGTGTTTTCGTCTCAAGTTCAATCACACGCTGGTGAAGCCACGTGTTCAACTATTACATAACATGGGAAGATCGATTTAAAAACGTCAAAAATTAGGCGAAGAGTCGGCATGCGAAATGTGAAAATTAAAGTGAAAAAGCGTCCAGAAGCTTTGAGCATTGCATTTAACATACTGACATTTTTATTTAAGAGATCAGATTGCAGCTGTGAATAATTTAATTAAAGTTTATATCGTCCTAGTTTCTGTGGTCTGAAATGTTTTGAGTTTTGTTTTATTTACGAACGTTTTACATGAGACGACTGTAGGGGAATCGCTGATGCTGCGCGCCGCCAGTTCCACGTGAGAAGCAGATCAACGAGTCCTCATCAGCAGAATATAGTTTTCGTAATTAATTATAAATTTATATTAATCATTCAATTGATCATTCAAAAACAAAAAAACAATGTTCAGTATTGTCTTAAGTTAGTGTAATAGTTTAATATAATTAAAGTAATTGTAAAATATTTGGATGTTTTTAAGTCCTACGGCTGTAGAAAAAACAATAACCGTTACTGTTTTTATTTATCTATTTATTTTAAGCTAGATAAAGCTGTGATTTTCTGCGAGTAATTTATAAAATTTGTGAAGAAACCTATAGCACACAAACTGCGACCCCCTTTTACCACGTCGAAGAGTGGGTTAAAAGTAGCCTGTGTCCTTCCCAAATAGTAGGTAGTAGAAGTTATTCATAAAGTTATTATAAAAATAAATGGCTTATATTTAATACTGTAGTTTCTGTTATTTTTTTAAATTACGTTGTTACACTTTCTGTTTTTCTAACGATATTTTCAAATATTTATCAAGCAGCTGAGATTTCAAGTAGGTCATAGATCACTAATAACTATAATTAAGATTCACATGTACTTACTGCACACTCACAAATAACCACATCGAATACAAATACACGTGACCATCTAAATTGTGTAGGAAGTTTGATTTAATTTTTGTATTTATAATTATATAAATAGTATAAAACAATATGGCTTATCTCGTCGTATGGCGTATTTCTAGTGGCTTACACAATAATTTGTCTGGAAGAACTGTTTGTAATATTATTATTAGTTATTCAATTTTTTGGATGAAATCTTGTAACCTGAATTAATAACACTTCCTCTTATTTAACCTTGAAATTTGAACTTTAAAGTCAAATTCATAAGTCAAGTTTTATATATTCTGTCTAGGAAACAATTTTTTTTTTATCTTATTCATCCATCTTTTTTATCTTTAATATAATCTTGTATGTTGTAATCTTTAATATATCTTGATGACTATGTCTTATTTAGCAATGTTTTTTGACATGAGCTACAAATATTTAAACAGGCAACATTTAAAAATTACTTACAAATTGCTCCAAGTATTGCTCCAGACGAAAGAACTCCTCAACGGTTAACAGCATTTACCAGATAATTTGTATATTTTTAAAACGTATTTTAATATTAATCCATTACCTTCGTATCTTTCCATGCAATTCACGTAATCAAGTAAACAGTAGTTTTTGAAGGTGTGGTAAGTGTAATACAATGTCCTGCCGCAGAGTATTCCGGTACTGAAAAAATAATATTGTTTCGTATGTAATATTTTTTTGTATTTGATATTTTTCGAAATCTCCATTGAATCTTATATAACTTAAACGTAAACTCTAGTATATTTACTCCATTATATTAAATATATTATAATAATAATTAACTTATAGAATGAATATTTATTATAATGTATGTATATAATAAGCTCTCTTGATACTCGGTCCCCGCGCACGCCCGAGCAAAAACAAGACACACACGTGCAAAGAATAAGCTAATAGATATATGGGCACTATTTATTCAAAAATTAATTACCAATATTGAAACGGAAGAGCGGGATCTGGTACAGGTATTATCATAAGGTAGCCAAGTTTCCTGTCCGCCTGTCTATATCATAAAACCTAACTAAATTACGACGAAATTGGATAGCTATCCATAAAATGTAATTATGCATACTTATAGGCTTTTAAGCAATAATGTGCCAAGTAGTCGCAACTTTCTTCAAACGAAACACGCAGTGGCGTAGTTCGCGGTGGGCGTTTCTTTGTCGACGAGGCCGTCGTAAACCTATAGCAGGAATAACGGATTTATAACTATCTACGGAAGCCAGATCAATGCGTTCACATCGCGTACACGATATGCCCTGACCTTTCAATTCGTTGCTGCATTCTGAATATGAACCGAAGATCGTGGGTTTAAATTCGGACAAATATGAATTAACATTTATATTTGTGTTTATAATTCAACCCGTGCTCAGCGATGAATTAAGGCATCATGACAGTAATTTCTGCCATCAATCCGCATTGGAGCAGCGTGTTGGAATTAGCTCCAAGCCTTCTCCTCAAAGGGAGATGAGGCTTAGCTCAGCAGTGGGATATTTACAGGTTACTTTACTTTCTTAAAAAAAAATACCTAGCAGAGGCTGTTGGCTCGGTGTTTTCCTCATCTGGTAACTCTTGTCTTCTACCTTTAACAGTGGCCGGACCTTTTGTGTCTGCCTTTAAAACTGGAATATAATGAAGTGGTTTTATATTTAACTAGCTGTTCGTCTCGACTTTCTCGGCTATGTTACAGATTCTGATATACATGATTTTATAATAATAATAATATTTTTTATTTCAAGTATCATCGACTCATTTTGTTAATAATACAAAACTTAAATGTCTGTTAGTACCTAACCTAAGGCTAACTAAAAATAAAATAAAAAATATGAATATTTAGAAATGCGAGTCACTGCTGCGCTGTTTCTAACGGAATATATGTGCCCACATATGTGCAGTCCAGCCTGCTCGCGATTAGTTTCAGGATGCTGTTGGTACTGCACCGCACTCTGCGCACCAGAGCTCCACATCGTTTGCACATTTTACTCCTATTGGAAGTATTAATGAAAATTTAACAAACGAGCGAACAAAACTCCGTACAACATGGCTACGTACAAAAAAAAATCAATCAAACTGTAAACAAATGTTTAAGTGATTCGCGATGTGTTTGAATCCACACTTGATGTGTTTAAGCCCACACTAGTGCTGATGGTACACACTTAAACCTTGCACAAGTGTGGGCAGCTCATTAGGACAAAGGGTTCCTGACCAGGCTGACCAGGAAGTTTAACGCGGATCATTTATCAGGAGTAATGTCGGATCAGTGCGAGAGTAGCACAAAAATGTAACCTCCCGACTGAAAATTTACCGAACCCTGTGAGCTGTATCTCTGGAACCTAACGTCACAAATACCCTGAGTTTGGTGTCAAACGGGTTAGATATAGGAGACAAAGAATTTGGCCCCACTAGAATATCTAAATAATACCACCAGCACCACGGAGGATATATACATATATAGGTACATATAACGAAGGCATCATCTCGTTATGTCATGTTGTGTCCTGCGACACCTGTATTTTTCATATAATTTTAGTTTTTAGTAGATTGTGTTACAAATAATAACCATTTTTATTTCGCCAATGCGTTACTGTAAGAAATCGTGTTCGTTGTGCTACACTGGCACACCAAGAACAACAGCCAGGTAGAATATGAGTTGAGAGGGTGGTACTTGCCCGGACGGACTTGTACAAAGCCCTACCGCCAAATAAAAATGACGTATGCATCAAAAATATCACCATAATCATCACGAATGCATTATTATTAACTATAATCTATAACACCATACAAATCTTACCCATAAAGAACAGAAGTAACAAAATTGTAGAATATTCTAGAACATTATTAACAGTCATATTGTTTTTATAATGAAAATGAAAACTTAAATGTCGCATACGAACAATAAGGGTTTCAGAAATGGAATCAAACATATGCAAAAGGACTACTGACGTCTCTCCTACACCCGTTGCATATGACATCTAAAAATTAGTCAGAAATTCTGGCATTGAGAGATCGGATTACGTGCCTTAAACAAGTGACGCTTGTGTGTCGAAGGGACTTTTGGTTGAATTCTTAAGTAATTTGATATCATAGATGTTAATCTACATACATAAATATCAACGATAAAAAACTACTGAGTTTCATGTCAGTTCTTTTGAGTAGGATCAAATGTACTTTGACTTCGGTTGTGAAAATTATTCGTGTCTATATAAGGTATTAACGACCACGAGTTAATAAAAAGGCTAAAAATGCGTTAAAACACGTAATTGATGGACAACTCATTTGATGTGTTTGGTTACGTTTTATCATATAATAATATCATAAATACAAAATTAACTCTGTCTGTCTGTCTGTTGCTCATTCACGTCAAAAATCGTATGATGAAAGTTTAAATTTCAAGGAAGGCTAGTTTTGCTCTTTAAAAAAGAGAGCGAAGCCACGCGCTACATATAGTATTCTTCAAACAAATCACAGATTATATTTCCATATATCTGACACACAATATGAATAACTTAAATAACATTTGATTAATTATATCAGTAAGAAGTCAGTCAGTATCAAATACTTAACGACCAAACCCTAAGCAAGCAAAGCCGGGAGCGACAACTCGTTAGTTATATTTTAGATATAAGAATGTATTAGTTTTATATTTATTCCATGTATTGTATTGTTTTTATAAATACTTTATACTATACACACATATATATATACACGTAAACACACATATGTACACGTAAAAAAAAAACATTAGAATAAAACGTACGTTCAAGATATACACTCGCTGTTCTGTGATATGAAACAATTATTCGGTTTGATTTCGTAATTCGAATTCAAACGTTATTATTAATAACTTAGCGACAGTTGATATGAATGTTGATATGAAATATGATAAACTTAAAACGCATATCAGTTATTGAAGTATCTAAATAAGACATAAAGTGCACGGCTCTCAATACAAGGGCACCTGAAGACACGGCCAGCCGAATTCCACTCCAGCGATCAAAATAATAGAAAAAACGCAATCTTTAGGTTTTAGAATTTGGTAAGAACTCTATCTTGCATAACCTCTCGATGCGCTCGGCTTTGTTCGTAAATACGATTTCAGCCGATGCACAATATTTATTTACTGTATAAGTGTATAAGTACACATCTGTATAATAATACAGCGGAGACAGCCCATCCAGATTAAGATATAACTCCGTTTAGATTCATTTGCATATTTTCATGAAATTCAAATACATTTTACTCGGGGTGTTATATGATAAGACTTCTATATCGGAAGCGTTTAAGTCGCGTTCATTTGCTAGAATTATTCGCTTATAATTTTCAAGTAAAATTGTACTCCAAAATTATATTATCTACCCGAGTTCGCGTATACGATATGTTTAAAACATTATAAATTTTTAATAATTATAATTACGTTTCGTAAATTTAGATCATTTGTTAGAAAATCAGTAATAAATAAGGCATATTATTCAACACAAGATTATAGAGATGATAAAAAAGCGTGGAGCTAATACTTTTTGACTTTAAGGCAGCATATTTATATATAATATACTTGGTGGTAGGGCTTTGTGCAAGCTCGTCAGATATTCTACCGCCAAATAACAGTACTCTATATTGTTGTGTTCCGGTTAGAAGGGTGAGTGAGCCAGTGTAATCACAGGCACAAGGGACATAACATATTAGTTCCCGAGGTTGGTGCCGCATAGGTGATGTAAGGAATGTTTATTATTTCTTACAGCGCCTTTGTCTATGGGCGGTGGTGACCACTTACCATCAGGTGGCCCATATGCTCGTTCGCCAACCAATGCCATAAAAAAAAAAATAAATTCAAAAGTGCTTGTAAATGCCTACTTGAATAAAGTATATTCATTATTATTATTTGATGTTCAGAGATACTTATACACTACACTGGGCTGCTGCTGCTGCTGTTTACTGCTTGTATCCAAGCCTAATGGAAAATTTAGCACTAAAACGCTATCTGTCCCGGCTTTGTACAGAATAAGAACAGTACACAGTAACGGCCTGTAAATTTCCCACTGCTGAGCTAAGGCCTCCTGTCCCTTTGATGAGAAGGTTTGGAGCATATGCTACTCCAATGCGGGATACATATGTGGCAGAAATCGTTGAAATTGTTGAAACTAGCCACATGCAGGTTTCCTCACGATGTTTTCCTTCACCGCCGAGCACGAGATGAATTATAAACACAAATTAAGCACATGTAAATTGAGTGGTGGTTGCCTGGGTTTGATCCCGCAATAATCGGTTAAGATGCACGCGTTCTATCCACTGGGCCATCTCAGCTGCAGAATAAGTTTCTATATAAATCGTTTATATAAAAATATATATACTCTATTGGTTAACGTGTGACACGCCTTAAAAATACCCAGTCAGTCTTTTTGCCGCGTTTTCCAAAAATCGTCGTCACATTTCAGCCAATTTACACAAACAATCAATTAATTATGCACTTAAACTTTTATCACGACCATTTTTGAAAACCGTATGGCAATCTATTCACTAGTTTATAGAGTTCAGATAGCATATAAGTCACACTATCGTACAAAGGGATAGATCAAAGCGTTCCTGACCAATGTGAATGTTTTTGCGTTAACGAATAAAATTAAGCGAGAAATATTAAGCTTAAGCGCTGTCATTAGGAACAGAGCGCCGTGTTCCCTCATTAGGCTCATCAGCAAGCGGCTGCAGGTAACGCAACGAAATTATCACTTAATTTAGTTGAACAGTCAGTGGGAATGTTTCTTTGGTTCTTTTTTAAATTAGTTTTATTTTTTATTTCATATTTTATCTTGTATTTATTCCCCTGGGTTTATTAATGTTGTTGTGAAGGCTACAGATCCTTAGGGTAAGTTAGGTTCACGTGATACAGGTCGCACTGCGCTTGATTTTTCCCTTGTAGAATTGAGATGTGCTATTGGATTATCATTAAGTCCTAGTCGGCTTGAAGTTAACAGTATGCCTACGTTGAATCACAATTCAATTCTCTTGATTAATATTACATTACATACATACATTAGCAGCCTGTAAATTGCTACTGCCCACTGCTAGGCTAAGGCCTCCTCTCCCTTTGAGGAGAAGGTTTGGAGCATATTCCACCGCGCTGCTCCAATGCGGGTTTGTGGAATACAATTTACACACATGCATTACATACAACAAATTAGACACATGCAGGTTTCCTCATGATGTTTTCCTTCACCGCCGAGCACGAGATGAATTATAAACACAAATTAAGCACATGAAATTCAGTGGTGCCTGGGTTTGAATCCGAAATCATCGGTTAAGATGCACGCGTTCTAACCACTGGGCCATCTCGGCTTGACTTATATAACTAAATCTAAAAATAAAAACCTTTAACTTAAAAAAAAAAAACTCTCAGAAGTAGAGTACTGCCGCCTCCAGTAATCCGACAAATTACATACCTAATATTCCTCAAACGAGTCACAAGATAAATTTAGATAAATTTGCCGCAGTCAATTTGTTTTGTATCAAATAAAATCAAATCAAAATATACTTTATTCAAGTAGGCTTTTACAAGCACTTTTGAATCGTCATTTAACAAACTATTTAAAGTAAAGCTTCCACCGGTTCGGAATGTAGATTCTACCGAGAAGAACCTGCAAGAAAGACAGTAGTTACTCTTTTTCTACATCTTAAAATACAATCATGTTAGTTAAATACAATTATATATGTATGTTACGTCTCCTGTCTGGAAGTCAACGAGCATGTTGATGATGTTTGTAGATGAAGTAGTTTATCTAATTCAATGAAATTCTGCCACAGTGTAGCCCCCAACCCGTATTGGAGCCGCGTGGTTGAACCACCTACTCTTCAAAGGGAGAGGAGACCTTAGCTCAGCTCGGCACATTTATTACTATTGTAACGCGGGTTTTATTATAACAATATTCGCGTCTTAAGCAGCAGTGGAAGTTAGTCGACTAGACCACACCCCCGCCCCCGCACGCGATTCCTGTTAATTCGGAATTCGGTTACCTAATGAGTTGGTTGAAAAATTTGCGCACATACCTACGCTCGGCACGCGGCTTTTTTATGTTATTATTTAGTACTTTGTGTAAATGTGTTACTGTAGCGCGATCCAGTATGTAGGTAAACAAATAATTTTATCCATTTCTATTTTCAACTAAGTAAATACGAGTACTTAAATCTCGCGACAAGCTTTTATATCATATAAATTGTGTCAAATGGGAAAAACCGTTATAAGTTAACAGTAAAAGTTTTAGTGTAGATTTTTTTTTTTCATTTTATCGCATTTAAATAAAAGCTTGTTTTTAAAAAGGTTATCTTACTTTTAATTTATTTAGTGATCGTGTGAGTTTATATTCTCAAATCCCTGAAATTAACTTTCATAAATATCAAGCAACATTACTTTATCGTTTTCGTATTCGTGATCCCAGGTGATGAGAGCATTCAGGAGCATCATTGACGTCACAGGATACTAAATATTGAATTAATCGAACCAGTTGAAATTGGTTCCGTCCCTTAAAAAACTAGAATTTTTTGGATCAATCTCTCTAACAGTCTGCATTAGAAGTCGTAACCGTCGTATTAACAATACTCATTTGTATTTTTCAAATAAAAAGATAAACATGCAGGTGTCCTTAGGATGTTTCTCCTTATTGCTTACCACGGAGTGATTTATTTATTTATAAACACAATAAAACAGATTAAGAATCTTCAAACATGCTATCCTCTCAGCTGGCGATGTCAAAACTAAACCATGATTTACCATACCTCTATCAGATTTGCAAATCTTATACAATACACATTTCACAGGCTGCCTATTACCGAATACAAAAATGTAAACTGTTATTCCGTATAACAAAACATACATGATTAATCATTTGCTTCATATAAGATAATTAACTATGTTGTTATATGACCCCATCATAACAATTTTATGAATTAAATTATTAATTAAACGGCCGCCGCTTAGATCACAAAATGTTGATTATAACTTGTTGTATGATATATATAGATATGTATATGTATATATGTAAACCAAGTTATGTATATATGTATATTTTTAAAAGTATGATGTAAATAATTGTATGTTAATAGTTGTATTCTTGTGATTAATATTTTATGTTTATTTTCGCCGGTGGCTTTTCCATACACATTCCTTAAAGGCCGGCAACGCACCTGCAAGCGCCCCGGTGTTGCAGATGTCCGTGGGCGGTGGTAGTCACTTTCCATCAGGTGAGCCTCCTGCCCGTTTGCATCTACTTATACCATAAAAGAATACATAACTAACAATACAATTAATCACTTGGATTGTATCCGTTGTCTTCTTCAGTCGGTTTCGATCCTTCTTCTAATCTTCTCCGTCGTGGGAGCATCCATCGACTGAAGAATCAGTTCGTTTTGTGAACTCACGAGTCGGTGACGACAAAGCGTACTGATTCTAATGCCGGTGGTCTGCCGCTCTTCCTTCTCATTTTATCTCCTCTGTGTCTCAATAGAAGTGAAACATTCAAAATAACATTAAATTATTAAATATTTAAATTATTATTGATCTTAATTATAATCATTAAGAATCTTAATACAATAAATAGTATAATCACGCCAAAATCCTTATTAATATTATAAAGGCGAAAGTATTTATGTATGGATGTTTGTTATTCTTTCACGCAAAAACTACTGAATAAATTTTAATGAAACAATATGTTAATATAGAATATACGTCAGAATAACACATACATACATATATAATAATTTATAAAGATGTGTGAACACCTGACAACCAACCCTTAAAACGCGAGCAAAAACTAGTCTTATGAACTACATACAAAAATATATATACACATTCAGTATCTGGGAAGAAACTATCACATACAATAACTATAAAATATATGTTACTATCGGTTTGTACGAAATTAAATAGACGGAAGGTGTACATTCGTTGAAACCCCTTATTAAAAATCACCACTTCATAAATCTAATAAAATTAATAAACCCCTCGCCGCGTCTGTCTATCTTAATGTTTTCCTGGTTGCTTGAACGCGATAAACTTATCTTAAAAACCGGAAGTTGGAAACTTGGTGGTAGGGCTTTGTGCAAGCCCATCTGGGTAGGATATCAGATATTCTGCCGCCAAACAATAATACTTGGTATTGTAGGCACAAAGCACTAGCATCTTAGTTCCAAAGCGTGATGGCGCATTGACGTAAGGGATGGTTAATATTTCTGAAAGCGCCATTGTCTATGGGCGGTGGTGACCACTTACCATCAGATGGCCCATATTCCCGTCCGCCTACCTATTACATAAAAAACGACTAGCTTGTAAAGAATAACATTTAATACACATACATTATACACGCTCAAATAAAATACATTAAAACAAAAGCATCATAATTATAATAAACATTGCATCATTACAGAGCAGAGCACAAAACGGCAGCGCAGAGCAGAGATAATTCGAAGTAAATAATTCTAAACCATAAAGCGAACAGCGTTACACAAGCGATACCCAAATACCGTATCGTAATATATTTTATTCGTTTCGTGAACACTTTTCTGTCGCATCAAACAATTTGAGGCACTCGCTTTCAGAGTGGTCTTTTGCTTTGTGGACTCGAAATTGCAAGCCTTGTGGTTCTTGGTTCAATTGTACGTTTTATTATGGAACCGTTTATAGGGATAGGCAGTAGAAATAATAATCAAGGTATAAACTCAGTATATTACATTTTTTTACATACATTAATAGCCTGTTAATTTCCCACTGCTGTGATAAGGCCTCTTCTCCCTTTGAGAAGGTTTGGAGTATATTCCACCACGCTGCTCCAATGCGGGTTGGTGGAATACACATGTGGTAGAATTTCGTTGAAATTAGACACATGCAGACATGTGAATCCACTAGTCCGCATTGGAGCAGCAAGGTGGAATATGCTCAAAGGGAGAGGAGGCCTTAGTCCAGCTGTGGGAAATTTACAGGTTAATATTATTACTATTATTATTGATTTATTTAAAAGTGCTAGCGCGCACTTGTGAACCACGAATTGTGACTGAAATGGTTCAAGAAATCGCCAATATGAAAAATGTAATCATAAAACGTAAAATCAAATCTTATATTTAAAACAATATCGTTAAACGGATTTATAAACGTGAACACTGAAAATATCGTCGCGTAATTAGAAATTCAATTATCGTACCGATTCCAAAGTTACTAAGTGCTTAACAGCTTGCGAAAGTTCAATTGTGAGTTATTGAGTTAACTGAACATGGAGAACGACGACCGGTTACCTGATATACAGAATCCATTCGAATTCGGTCAATATTACATAGATTAAAAATGTATAGTGTAAATGCCTGTATTGGTGTATCACACTGTACGAGAATTTGTTTCCTACTTTTACACAGTAACTTGTGAATTAATAAATATATATAAATAAAAAAAAAAACTCAAAATCGAGAAGGAAAGAATTTGAAAGAAAGAAAGAAAGAAAAAACATTTATTGACATACACACATATAAAGAAAAAAAATATATATATACAAAAATGGATATAAAAACAATATAATAATAAAGAAAAAATAATTAAATATAATGAATATGACACTTGTGTGCAGTCAAAAGGAGACAGCTCAGGCTATGAGGGATTTTTATCCCTCTGCTGATTTTCAGCTGTCTCCCTTGTAGCCACGCAATGACAGTATCAACTTGTCAAATTTCATTTGAATTAAAAAAAAACAAGAGGACGTCGTTCCACTACCGAGACTATGAACTTCTATATTAATGAACTTACTAATTGTAAATAATATTTAACAAACAAAAGTAGATAGAGGATTTCGTATCTGTTATAAAAGAGCCGAGATTGCCCAGTAGTTAGAACGCTTGCATCTTAAACGATGATTTCGGGTTTCTAACCCAGGCAAGCACCGCTGAATTTTCATGTGCTTAATTTGTGTTTATAATTCATCTCGTGCTCGGCGGTGAAGGAAAACATCGTGAGGAAACCTGCATGTGTCAATGTCAATGAAATTCTGCCACATGTGTATTCCACCAACCCGCATTGGGCAGCGTGGTGGAATGTGCTCCAAACCTTCTCCTCAAAGGGAGAGGAGGCCTTAACCCAGCAGTGGGAAATTTACAGGCTGCTGATGTAACTGTTATAACTAAAATAAAAATAAAAATGTTGACGCATTGAGAAAATACAGATCGAGTGTTGTTATGTCCGCGGGCTTTAATTTAAGCAGAGCGGTGAAAAAGCTTTAATACGTCTTCTTAAGTGAAAAAGACGCCGTTGCCTACCTGTGACGCTAATGAACTGAGGGCCAATTCTACTAATTTATAACGATTACGATACGTTCCCGATTCTATACCTAACAAAAATAAACCTCAGCGGAATCTTATCTTGGGCAATTCTAATATTTTCTGACGATTAAGTCCGCGATTCTATTCAGAGCCAACTTTGACCAGGAAAATGGCTAGACACTAAAAATTACGTACGTTCGTTTCAATACAGAGACAATTTGTTAGCAGAATTACTCCCTGGTTTTTTAATATAGTAGCTGCGTAAACGTAAAGCATTTACAAACAATGAATATAAGCTCAAGAGGGCGCTCGAGACCACATACAATTAATCTTTCTTACGGAATGATGAAGCGAGCGGGGCTGGCGCCAATTACTCGTATTAAGAAATAATAGTCCTTACACAAGGTTGTGTGTTTATTTCCATTTATTTTCCAGAATAAAACCTGTATACATATATTCTACGTTAGTGATTATCTTATAAGTGAAGATTATCTTCAAACGGTAATTCTTAGGAACAATAAGTAAGTTTATACGTACACTAGTCACACCAAGTTTGTAAATAGTTTACGTGTAAGTACCAGTTGGTTGTGTGCAAGCCGGTCGTGGTAGGTTGCACCCGCTCATAAGATATTCTGCCACTAAACAGCAATATTTAATATCGTGGTTATCCAGTTTGAAGGGTGAGTTAGTACAACTACAGGCATAAGGGTCATGATTTCTTGGCACTCAAGGTGGTTTTTATGGTATACGAATGGACAAATGAGCCAGCTGTAATAATAACCATTCCTTACATAGTCCACGGGTCATCCACCTAAGGAATACTTAATATTTCTGACAAAAATATTTATGGGCAGTGATGACCAATAAAAAAAAACGACAAACAAATATAATGATAACTGATGAGGGTTTTTAGCAACTGTTCCTGAAACAATTGTTGCGAGCTCGAACCCAGGCAAGCACAAGGTTGTCATGATATTGATTTGTGTTTATAATTCATCTCGCGCTCATAAGGAAATCGTGGAAATCGTGAGGAAATCTGAATGTGTCGGCTACATGTGTATCAACCAATCTGATTTGAAGTAGCTTGGTGGGTTAAGCTCCGAACCATCTCCTCAAAAGGAGAGGAAGGCCTTGACTCAATAGTGAAACATCTCCAGCTACTTTTATTACTATTGTAACCAAAACTGTACTTTTCTATCAAATCTATTGATTTTCTTGTCCGTTGAGTAGACTGAAAGAAAATTAAGAATCTTTCCACTTTGACCTTAAAAATCTCACTAAAATTGCTGCGATTCATCATCATCAATTTAGGCAAAAATATCTAAGCATATAAATTAAGAATTCAGTAAAAAAAAAGGAAATTTTTAATCCTCCACTTACCTCTCCTTGCTTTGCTAAGACAAAAGGCATTTTTATAAGTCGACTGTAATCCTAGATCCCGCTGTGATAGGCTTATTTTATAAGTAATTTATTGCTATTTACTTTAAAACTTTCAAACAAAATCGTCCATTGGTTAGAAATCGTAAATATTATTTGATTACAAGTTAAAGCTGGAAATATCAAATAATCAAAATCACAATCTGCAACACGCATATCCAACAAATCTTTTCCACGACAGAAGACAAGATCTTGCCCCGAGAGACCTTATAAAGTCTGTAACTTTTACAATCTCAATTCACGGTGTTTGATAGACAGAGATAGCAATACAAAAAAATGACGTCATAACACGTCAATCACTGCTAGCTTTTACTCTCTTCAAATGATTCATTATTTTAAATTAATTTTCAAGAAAATGTTACCTGTTCTCTATAAATAAAATATCTCCCACTACATGATGGACTTCAGAATCCTTCCAGCTTCAGGCATCGGACGGTTGAACGGTTGACAGATTAAATAACAAATATTCAAGTATAGAATGAAATAAAAAAGTTGTATAATGATCGATAAATTGGTCTTTATTTAGCTAGGAACGAAATTTAAAACAGCGCGGTGTTTTACAAAATTGTACATAATACGATAATGCTATTTCATTATCACTGATATCCTAACATCTAATTTATACATCAAACAATTCCACGAACGTGTTGCAAGTAAACGGGTCACATACTACACATAACGTAATCATTAAAGCAGCTTCATACACAATTAAAAAACGTGCGCTTTTAAAAATAAGATCCTACCTTTATAAACTTCATAATAAAAGCATTTAAATTTAATAAATATTACATCATTTTTCTGTAACTTAAACTTAAACATTTTTATTTTCTTCAAAGTGTGACCTTTAAAACATAATGTCATTTGTGTTTAAAAAAAATTACAACGTATATTTTATTATGGTTCTACATAAGCGTGAAATTATTATATGTGATGGATAACGTGTGCCAGTAGGCTTTGCTTATAATAACTTAATTTACTTATATTCTAATTAATAATAATATTTAATGATAATTTAGAATAATTCAGTTTTCTTGATGTTTATTCGTGATAAAATCTATAAAGCGTTTCATTTAAAGTGTTAATATATTATTATATTATATTGAAAACATAATTATATCTAATATGAAAATTATTTCTACATATATTATTCTAAAATATAACGCATGTGTTTAAAATTAATCATATTTCTCTATAATTATCGTATTAAGGATATAATGAGGACATTGCTTATTAAAATTTTAAGGATTTATTATGCATCTAACTATGAATGTAATAGAGAAAATTTTAATACTTTATAACTGGAAATTCAAATTTAATAAGAATATATAAATTATTTACGAAATGTAATCGTAGTTTTTTTTACTTAATTCAATAAATGCAACGATTATTGATTCCAAATTTAAAGTAATCCAACTCGATAAAGGTATTCTTAATGAGTTATCATTTATCAAAGTTTGAATCAAATTCAAAGTTCAAACAGTTTAGAAACAGCTAAGCGTGGCTTTAAAAATTTTCCGAGTTAAAATCGATTTCGAAAATCGGCTTACCGACTTAATTGACTTTGCGCTTAGTTTCCAACTTAACGATAGATAACATTAGGTATAGAGTTATTCTAGAATATTCTTCTAATAACTGACGTTTATAATTTCATATAAAACAACATAATAATATATTTAATATACCTATTATTTGTCGTTAATTAAAAACTTTGCATAAAGTTTTCCATACCATCTAGTGACTCGATATTTAATTTTGTCAGATCTCATTGTTCCACGTTAATATGAAACTGAAGAACACACTCAAGAATTATTTCGTTAAAATTTATTACATTAATTATACAGAATCTCTTTCATAAATATGCATGTTTCCATTTTATCTTATTTTATTCCTCATGTTTATTTTTCGTATTCTTAATTTCGTTATTGACAGACATTGATTTGAACTATTAAACTGTTTTTCCTAAAAAAAACTTCCAGTAAGTTATCACGTTAAAATTCTGCTGCGAATCAAGAACTTCAAGATATTGTTTCAAGATTAGTCCTGAGGGATAAGGTATATTGTTTACTTGTTATCAATATTTTAAATACTTTTAATATATATTTAATACAGTGTAATCAAATACAAATAATACTATTATAATCTGGAACTATGTATCTAATTTAATCTCAGGAGTTCCTACGCTCAATATCTAAATCTACTAATCAATGTAAATACTGAATTTTATATAAAATTATGTTCACCTAATGATAAGCAAACGTTTTTAACATTAATGAAGAAAAATTTTAATATAATAAAAATATTCGTCGTTATATCTTGTACTTCTTAACACTTAACATTAAATTCAAGAGATATTACGTGCATATTTTATTGATTGATTTCGTTTGAATGAATACTTTTATTAAAACATTGAATAAATGCGCTAAGGAAATTAATTGTATAATCACGAAACACAACTTAAAATGTATTCTAGTATACATTACTAATGCGGTCAGCGGCCGAACGCGATCGTGAGCGCTGTGATGATCAGTGCGATAATGGGACTTCGTGTGAAGGCGCCATTACACTCGTCCGTGTCACAGCAGAATGTACGCGCGCCCCACCATTCTGTGAATGAAAAAAAATGGTTTTGAAATACATTTTTATGTAACTTAGTGCATATTAAACATAACAAAAAAATATTCATAACAAAATCTAACTGAGGTGCTCATTTTTAGTGCATTTTCCGATATTTATTAAGACAGTTTACTGTTTTTTTATGTCTAATATTCTTAAGTAATTATTTTATACGTCTGTTTAAAAAAGAGCGTTCTGTTTTCAGGATTCGGAGTATGTATGTAAGTATATATGAGTTTCTTTCTCAAAGTTTGATTTTAGCAGGTATTTTTATGATACGTTTTTTTATTTTATTAGGCCAATTGGTACTACTAGTCACTAGGACTGAGAGTGACAATTGAGCAGCCTAATAATGGTCAGTGGTCACCACCACCCATAGTCATCGGTGACATAAGTGAACCTATAAACCTATCACTGTTTGCCGGTGAATACTGAATCAAAAAAAAAAAAAAATTAAAAATCAAAATATACTTTATTCAAGTAGGCTTTTACAAGCACTTTTAAATCGTCATTTAACAAACTATATTAAGTGAAAATACCACCGGTTCGGAATGTAGATTCTACCGGAAAGAACCGGCAAGAAATTGAGTAGTTACTCTTTTTCAACATCTAAGAATACAGTAATGTTAGTTAAATACAATTATATATGTATGTTATGTCTGGTTAATTATATATGAATAGTTCCTTTGCACTTGCACAAAGCCTTACAACCAAATTTTTCGTTGACGCTTCAAGTTTGTATAAATTTAAAGAAGGAAGTGATAGATCTTCAATGTCCAAGACAGCTTCATTTGTGATGGAGATATACGAGTGGTTTAATGAATGAGAGGAACTAAACAATAACCTGATAGAAAAAATAATAATCACCATCTTTGATGTTTTATTTTTACAAGACTGTTTATTTTTTTAAATTATTTTACGCTTTTTGGATATCTTGATCATATTATGATTATATTATTATAGTTTACATCGCATATCGAATTCTGACATTTTAGTGAGTTTTACTTACTGATTGGCACAGGCGTGAAAATAGTGTCCTCCTGACAATGTCAACGGCCTTTCTCAAAGTCTAACCATAAGCGCAAAGGAAATGGCGATTATACATAGTCCTCAAACTGGTGTACTAAGTGTACACAATTTTGGAGACTAAGTATAACTCGAGTGATCGCTCTACTCTCTTATTGTCATGTCCGATGAGAGAGCAATCTTACACGAATGGAGAAAATTCAAGGGCAGAAATAATGACTCAATGATCCTGAGCCAAATCTATCATATCCAATAGTCGAACATGGTTTTCCAGGTACGTGACTTTCAATTATTTTTTTTATGATATCTGTAGCCGGACGAGCAAATGGGCTACCTAATGGTAAGTGGTCATCACCGCGTATAGGCAATGGCGTTGTAAGATATATTAACCATTCCTTACATCACCAATGCGCCACCAACCTTGGGAACTAAGATGTTAGGTCTCTTGTGCCTGTAGTTACACTGGCTCACTCACCCTTCAAACCGGAACAAAACAATACTGTTTGCCGGTAGAATATCTGATGAGTGGGTGGTACCTTCCAAGACGGGCTTGCACAAAGCCCTACCACCAAGTCAATTACTACCTAATTATGAGTACTTCTGGATTTGAACCCAAACAATCCCCGTTATATAAGCAAGTCACTAAGCGAATGAGGCACTCGAGTCTTATATTGAAATGAACAAGAATATGCAATTAAATTCATATTAGCTCGCGATACACTTTAAAACGTTGAAATCCATCATTGAAACGCGATATTGGAATCGATTCTATGTAATTGTTCGTTTTGAGCTGAGTTCAGTTCAATGACTACTTATTAACTATTATCAATAAGGCTCAATTTTGCATAGATTTTTTTAATGTATTTTATTACTTATAGCTATTTCGTGATAAGCGATTATCTGCTTTATTGAGAATCGTATACGAGAACAATTTTTTTTTACATTATCAGCCTGTAAATTTCCCACTGCTGGTCTAAGGCCTCCTCTCCCTTTGAGGAGAAGGCTTGGAGCATATTCCACCACGCTGCTCCAATGCGGGTTGGTGGGATACACATGTGGCAGAATTTCGTTGAAATTAGACACATGCTGGTTTCCTCACGATGTTTTCCTTCACCGCCGAGCATAAGATGAATTATAAAGAAAAATTAAGCATATCAAAATTCAGTGGTGCCTGCCTGGGTTTGAACCCGAAATCATCAGTTAAGATGCACGCGTTCTAACCCCTGGGCCATCTCGGCTTGTATTCGATAATTATTCGATAAACATAATTATTTAATTAAAAATAACAGACCGTATCTTTTGTATAAAGAGGAAACGTCCTGTCTCTCTGAGTAGGTGTGACTTATAGCACTCCGTTGCTCGTTTCAGGTTGGTCGATAAACATATTTTGGTAGATTTGTATCCGATATATAGAGGATTTTCACAAACACAAACTAACTTAACGAAAATTTAGTAGTATTTGATTTGGGTTTGAACCCAGTTATCCGTTGAGATTCACGTCTTCTAATCACTAGGTTATATGACATAATTCGTTTGCTTCTATCCACTTTAAAAAATAAAGAAGTATTATCACCAAATAATAATTTACTGTAAATATCTATAATATAGAAGGTAAGATCACTTATACATACTATAAACTGAAATGGGCCTAATGTTTATCCCCGTGAAACACTCGTTTTTAGTACAGATTTAGAAAACTTTGTACTACTAAAATACCTTGGAAAAAGGGACGATTCGGTCAATATTTCAATATATAATTACTAATTAGTAGTTAATGTTGTACATATTTAATATAATATTTATAAGATATTAATTAACACGGGTAGCTGTGAACTCCATTGGCGTGAGTAATGGAAAAATTATTGGAACATTTCAGCGAAATATTATAAAACCGATCTCTCGATAAAATTGAAAAATAATTTCCGATATACATTCATGCTCATCATATTAATACAGTATCTGATATTTTGCTATATTACGCATGTGGCGATCGGCCAAAGGAGTATATACGATGACTTGCTTTATGGGTACATGATATTAGTTTAGACCGTAAATAGCTAGTATTCGTAGAGTAAATACGTAGAGTAAAGATTATGTAAGAATATTCGATAAGCCATTATGTTTTTCTAGATAAAACGGGTTACGCAAATCAATCATCGTTTACTGTAAAGATGAAAAATTACGTGATTCCTTTAAGACAAAAGACATTCGTGAAACCAACAAGACCTAACATTTAGCAATAATTTACCTCTATATATAATTACTGACAATACACACCATCGACGTCTGCTCTTACTGAGCACCGTGAAATTAGTCGTGATGATGTTAAGAAACCTGATGGACTGACATTGGTTCCCTGGGAACGAGGACGGGCCTTGGTGTTGGACGCTACGTGCGTTAACACGCTGGCCCCATCCCAAAATCGACAAACAATTAATTACAAGAGTCCTCCGCTGTGGAAAATCCTGAAGCGAACAATTAACCAAAATTTATAATCAAACAATGCAGACCATTTATTATCGCTGCAAACATGCATTACGCGTTTACCCACATTTATGTAATATTCTCTAGTACAACTATAAAAAAAGCAGTGGTACTCTCTCCGGACCTTCAGCGGGGTCACAGGATCGCTTTCGTATTCTACCGTGACGAAACAATGCAGAACTAAGCGAGCACCAGTTTTAACAGAAACGCAAGGTATATAGTTAGTGATTGGATCAAGGTTTCTTTGTCTATTGAAAGGAAGATTACAAGCTTATTACACTACAATGTTTTACAGCCCACTGATCCACTAAGTGGTGGTGACATAACAACTAACACGTGTGCCCCGATGTCACATTTTAGTATGAAGTACGAGGCAATTTATTTAAACATATTTAACAGAAGAAACCCCAGTCCTATTGCTCGTATTCAAACACACGATCAGCGGTTAGTTCGGTGCTAGCCTGATCTTTAACTGCTAAACAGCTTCAAGGCTTAGGCCTAATTAAAATAAGAACTAATTTCACTACAGTATTCCATTGCGACTTGTCAATATGTAACAAAAGTTCATATTATGCGAATTTCTTAATGATGGGTGAAGGATAACTTCAACCTTAGACATGAGATGAATAATTTATTTATTTATTTATTGAAATAGTTACAACATCAACTTAAACTTTAACTACTGATATAGGTAACATTCAGAGTGATACGTCTTTAAAGGTGTAAACAATATCTTAAACACCTTCAAAAATATAAACCAAGCTAAGCTATATAAAAATTAAAATCAAATTTTTAATAACTAAATTATACTCGTATAATAATTGAAATAACCAATTTTTGGTAAGAATCCTATCAACTGAGCCATATTCTCTCATATAATAAGAATCGGTTACCCGTCCCGGCTACGTATGGATAGAATAATTACACCGAAGGACGAACAAACAAAGTAATCTTTTTTGAGCCAGAAACCTACACAGACTCATCACAATCTGATTAATCGTACAAAAAATATTTTTATTTATATAAACTATTATATCTACATAAAATATTTGTACAGCAAAAACGTATGAGGTACCTCTGAATCGTATTAGGTAAATAAAACTGCCGTTAAAATACTCCATCAACATAAAACTGTGGTTAAGCTCAGGTCACCGACTTTATGAATTTAACAGTTACTCACAAGCCCGAGGCTTTGTTTGTTCAGGATAGTGATTAATATATTATACATTTTATTACACTGTACATATAATACGAGATCCGAAATGGCCCAGTAGTAAATCTCGTAAATCTTAAACAATGATTTCAGGTTCAAACCCACGCTCTGTTGAATATTCATTCGCTTAATTTGTGTTTATAATTCGTCTCGTACGTGACAAAACTTGCATGCATCGGACATAGATCTGTCACATACGAGTACGTATCCGTCAACCAGTATTGGGGCAGCGTGGAAGACGCCCCGATTCTCCTCGAAGGAGTTCTTACATGCTGATATTTTCACGTATATTATGATTAGCATACGTCATGACTGCTTGCGGGCGTCAGTGTCATTCTCACGTTAAGTTGTAATTCGAATGTTCAAATACATTTTTTTTTTTAATTTTGCACATTTTTTTTGCTATCAAGGTTTTATGACAAACAGCCCGATAGTAAGGAAAGTCGGGTGTGGCGTCAAGTTGTTTTAGACGTTTATATAACCGTCGTATATATAATTATTGCCGATAACTATTTGCAATTATTGTTATTGAAATCAAAACTTGGGTTATGTTATGTAGAAAACGTAAGATATTATAATATTAATAATAAATATATTGGACAACATCACATACATCACTCTGATCCCAATGTAAGTAGCTAAAGCACTTGTGTTATGGAAAATCAGAACGACGGTACCACAAACACCCAGACAAGGCAACATAGAAAACTAATGAACTTTTTTACATCGACTCGGCCGGGAATCGAACCCGGGACCTCGGAGTGGCGTACCAATGAAAACCGGTGTACACACTACTCGACCACGGAGTTTCAACGTTTAATATAAAATAATATCGATATTTATGTTTATCTCTGATAAAATCTCCAGTTCAATACACATTATCTGATTACTAAACGAAACACTAACTAAACGAAAAAATAAAGAAGACGTACGGTAGACGAACATAGACGGACAAATGGGCCCCTGATAGTAAATGATCACCAACGCCACAGACATTGGCGCTGTAAGAAATGTTAATCATACATAACATCACCAATGCGCCAACCTTGTGAAATAAGATGTTGGCCTTGTGCCTGTAGTTGTACTGGTTCACTCACCCTTAAAACCGGAACAGAACAATACTAAATGTTGCTGTTTGGTCACAGATTATATAATGAGTGGCTGTAGATTAAGTAGTCTTGTTTTGTGTAGCAAAAAAAAAAAAAGAATTATTGATAATCTTGTATTATTGAGTACAAGATTTTATCTCCGTAATTTTTTTGGAACATAATCTGTTGTGTCTGATTTAATCTTTGGCGGCATTATATTGAAGAGAAAGACTTTGGACTTAATATTTGTTGATTTCTAGGCGGGGTATATAAAAATTTAATTATGCTTTACAGACATACTATGCAATTAAAATGTTGAAAAAGATTAACTACTGAGTTTTTTGCCGATTCTTCTCGGTAGAATCTATTCGAAACCGGTGCTAGCTTTACATTCTAACATGACGTTTCAAAATTGCTTTCATAAGACTACTTGAATAAAGAATATTTTGATTTTAATTCGTTAACAGGATACAAGCCAGAACAACAAATTTCCTTTGAGTTCATTTCGATTCGAACGTTTTAACAAAACACGTTTTCAACCTTCGTTATTTTACGGTGTATAAATTAATAATCCAGAAGTACTTGGTAATAAAACTGCTGTCTGGCAGCAAGTTGTGGCTACGTGCTATCATTTTAATGTTAAGGCTGACCACACAAACGATAAATTTTGGCCGGAATGGAGTAAAACTGTATTCGAGGCTGCTATGACTAAATAAACAATTTATAGCGTAATTGGTTAAAAATCTAAATACAAAAAGTTATTTACTTTCTAGTGTTATTTTTTAAAATACATTGTGTTATTAGTAACGTAATCAAGTTCCCGTACAGTGCATGGCACTTAATCTCCATAACTCTACAGAAAATGGAGTATAATAAAACATAGTGGAATTCCCATTAAACAGGGTGTCCGAACGTAAAACGCTTTGTTTGTAAGCGGACTTCATAACGTGGGTTATATTTTAAATGGCTCCGCAGTAAATTGGCTTAATAAAGGAATTAATATGCATTGTTTACTAGCTGTAGTTAGCATGGATGAAAAATATGTTTAAAGGGGGCAAATATAAATTACTGTTTGTTGTCCTACTAGGCTTGCTACTAGTGCTGGTAGGCGAAGAAATTAACAAGTCATCGTACCTATAAATACTCGTAGCAATGGTATTTCTGTTTTACATTTTAAGAGCGAACGAGCCATTTCATTCGTTAATAGGTTTTTTTTTAATTTAAATAGTTAGGCAGACTGATAAGTAGGCCGCTTGGAGGTAAATGGTCACTACCCCCATAGGAGCTATTAGAAAACTTAACCACCCCTTATCACCATGTAACGAACCTAGGGAACTTAAGACGTTACGTCCCTTGTATTGCGTTTTACGGTGAAAATTTGACATGACTATGATGGATGGTACTTACACAGACAGACTTGCACAAACCCCTTCCATCAAGTCATATTTCCCACTCATCGATTTTACCATTAAAAGCAATTATACACCTATGTTATAGCTTCAAAAGCTAATAACATTAACACTTTAATTATGCAAGAATGAAAATAAAAAAAATAATTACTGTACAAATCATGGCCGCGTGGAATGATGGCGAGAATGCTAACAGCATTTGTTTTAAGAGCGACTGAAGTACTACAACAACAATGCTTACATAACAATTCAGAACGATGTAAATTAATTATTATTTTTATAAATCCGACGACTCTTGAAACGTATATTTGCCGATACAAGTTTAAAACTGATTTTGAACAACCGAAACGATGAATAGGTAATGCTATGAAATTTTGTTTCGACATTTCAAAAGTGCTTGTAAAAACTTGTTTGCATATAAAGTATATTTCGTTTCGATTTTGTGTGATGTTTTTTATATTCGTTCTGTTAATGTATTCGCCCAATGGCTAGTTTATACATAATCATAACACAATCAGCCTGTAAATTTCCCACTGCTGGGCTAAGGCCTCCTCTCCCGTTGAGGAGAAGGAATGGAGCATATTCCACCACGCTGCTCCAATGCGAGTTGGTGGAATACACATGTGGCAGAATTTCGTTGAAATTAGACACATGCAGGTTTCCTCACGATGTTTTCCTTCACCGCCGAGCACGAGATGAATTATAAACACAAATTAAGCACATGAAAATTCAGTGGTGTTTGCCTGGGTTTGAACCCGAAATCATCGGTTAAGATGCACGCGTTCTAACCACTGGGCCATCTCGGCTGGCTAGTTTGATGGTGATGAAATTTTTAAAACAAATTATGAAATAAGTTTTATTTTATTAGCGTTTGATTTGGTTACCAAGGTTGGTGCATGGCGATGGATGAATGGTTTATAATTCTTACGGATATTTATGGATGTTGATGACCATTCACCAACAAGTGGCATATTTGGCAAATGCCCCAGCTTTGCACGGAAGCTGTTTATTAATAAAGAGAATGAGTAGAGCTCTTATATTAAGTGTGTGTTATGTACCATAACGTTAATTTATTTATTCATCTATATAAGTACGTCAAAATGAAAAATATATATAATATAAAAATTGGTTTGAGTAGTAAATCTGTAGTAATATTATGGATGCGAAATTAACTCTGTCAGTAACGTTTCCACGGTCAGACCACTGAATCGGTGTTGATGCAGTTTGATACGAAGCAAACTTTGTAGTCAAGAACGGACGTAGGCTACAGTTTTCAGACAGGTGAAGGCGTCCAATAGTAACATCATTATTTTTTTTTTTTAAAGAGAATTCAATTTAAGAACTGACTTAATAAGCTGACTATGTTAAAACTAATTAATAATACGATTAATATTATTGCGCTTCATCTATAAATCCTTTTTGCTGCTGCGAATGTCGGATTTGTCAAAATGATGTTTTCGAATACCAACGTCCTGTCTGACACCTCATTTCGGACACACTCCGAGTAACATAGTAGTTATACATAAATGAAATTAAATCAAAATAAACTTTATTCAAGTAGACTTTTACAAGCACTTTTGAATCGTCATTTAACAAATTATACCAAGTGAAGCTACCACCGGTTCGGAATGTAGATTCTACCGAGAAGAACCGGCAAGAAACTCAGTAGTTACTCTTTTTCAACATCTAAAAATACAGTCATGTTAGTTGAATACAATTATATATGTATGTTATATATCCTGCCTGGAAGTCAACAAGCATTAACTCCACGCTTTTTTATCATCTATATAATCTTGTATCGAATAATATGCCTTCTTTAGTAAATATAAAAGTAGTAAATACGGGTGTGAATACTTAAAAGATAGATCCATGCTATCTCTGTCTTTTCTGTGGACATTTTACGACAATCGTTTTTCTAGTAAATTGTTTCGATGTAAGGTTTATCCCGCTTTAGCCGTGTAAACGTATAGAATCAGTATCTTTGACAAGAGACAGTCATAGTTCAGCCGTTTTGTACATTGTGAATTATTTACAAGCTATAAATACAAACCTACGTTCGTACCGCTCTTTTTATTCGTGAAAAACGTTTCGATATCCGTTAACGGTTTAGAAAAAAGCGGACGTACAGATAGACACGTAAAGCGACTTTGCTTTCTATTATTTTATTATATGATCGTGTTCATTCATTTTTCATCAGATATATTTTATGGCTTAAAATATTGAAAACTCAAGCTTGGTAAACTAGTACACTATATATATATAGGCGGACGAGCAGATGGGCCACCTGATGGTAAGTGGTCACCACCGCCCATAGACAATGGCGTTATAAGAAATATTAACCATGCCTTACATCACCAATGCGCCACCAACTTCGGTGTTATGTCCCTGGCTCACTCACTCTTCAAACCAGAACACAACGATACTGAGTACTGTTGTTTGGCGGTAGAACATCTGATGATTGAGTGGTACCCAGACTGGCTTGCACGAAGCTCAATAACTATATATATAATTATTTTTTAACATAAACTTGCGATAGTTTGGGATTGACCACTGGTATCGGAAAACAATCTTAAGTACCATACCGAATACAAATCTGAAACCGAGAGCTTATACTATAAATAACAATAAAAGTAACGTAATAATTAAAAGCAATTAAATTAAATACTTGATTTAGTGATTGGAGAACCATTACAATTTTTATGTTTTTTTTTTTTTAATATAGCCGAGATGGCCCCGTGGTTAGAACGCGTGCATCTTAACCGATGATTTCAGGTTCAAACCCAGGCAGGCACCACTGAATTTCCATGTGCTTAATTTGTTTATAATTCATCTCGTGCTCGGCGGTGAAGGAAAACATCGTGAGGAAACCTGCATGTGTCTAATTTCATCGAAATTCTGCCACATGTGTATTCCACCAACCCGCATTGGAGCAGCGTGGTGGAATATGCTCCATACCTTCTCCTCAACGGGAGAGGAGGCCTTAGCCCAGCAGTGGGAAATTTACAGGCTGATTATGTTATTTTTTTAAGGATTGATCCTGCGACTTCTTATATCGCTAGACGACCCGTAAACCATTGCGCTATTCGCTTCAAAATTACAATTAATTTTCAATCTTCGAGTGACTTTTGTGTAATTCTCTGAGTAAATAAATCTTTCCCGGAGCAAAGTATTCGTTTCATTAATTAATTAAATTGAATAAATAAAAATAATTAATAATTGCGCTGCACTTTAAATTAAACCAAATAATAAATTGAAAACATTCATTAAAAGTCATATCACTCGACGCAAGATTGTACAGATGATAAAGCCTCGAGTATTCATTGATTGTCACGAATAAATAAATAATTACTACAAGTATTTAAAACGGGATATTTACCATGATTTTTATTTTCAGTCTCGTGAACGAGAACCGAGATGGCCCAGTGGTTAGAAAGCGTGCATCTTAACCGATGATTTCGGGTTCAAACCCAGGGAGGGCACCACTGAATTTTCATGTGCTTAATATGTGTTTATAATTCATCTCGTGCTCGGCGGTGAAGGAAAACATCGTGAGGAAACCTGCATGTGTCTAATTTCAACGAAATTCTGCCACATGGGTATTCCGCCAACCCGCATTGGAGCAGCGTGGTGGAATATGCTCCAAACCTTCTCCTCAAAGGGAGAGGAGGCCTTTAGCCCAGCAGTGGGAAATTTACAGGCTGCTAATGCTAAAAAAATAAAATGAACGAGACATTCGTAAATAATGTCGAAATATCGAGCTCCACCAAATAAGAAATAAAAAACATGGTAAATATCCCGTTTTAAATACATGTAGTTATAAAAATAACCATGTTAATTTAAAATAAATAGTAAGTTAACATAAGTTTGTTATTAATAAATATGTAGAAAAGTGACTATGGTGTTTTTTGTCTCCTCTTATCATAATTTCCAATCGATTATAGTATTATTCAATCACGAAGGCGTGCACCTTACTTAGGTACTTATAAGATGTATTAGGTTCGTATGAGGATTTACATAAAAATAAATATATATATATCTATATGTATGTTACTTTATTTTTATATTCATGTGATAATTTAACGATGACATTTTTATGACTGACTAAATCTATATAAGATTTAATATAATCTTATTATGCGACTGATTCCAATTTTTTGAATCAATTCAATATATTCTCAAAATTAAAATTTTCTTTAATCAAATAGGCCTTTACAAGCGCTTTTGAATCGTCATTTAACAAATTATAACAAGTGAAGCTACCACCGGTTCGGAGTGTAGATTCTACCGAGAAGAACCGGCAAGAAAGGTCAGTAGTTACTCTTTATCAACATCTAAAAATACATTTATGTTAGTTAAATACAATTATATATGTATGTAATATTGCCTGGTAGTCAACGAGTATTAAATTCAATCAAGTAGACTTTTGAATAATTATTTTGCAGAATCACATTAAATGTAAAGGCATCAACAGAATCTTTTCAAACATCTTAAGCACAAGGCAGTATCAATCAAATACTCCAATACATTGTGATCGAACTTCGATACTGTATAATTATAAATAGATTTTGATTTAATCATGAATCATACGACGTATTAACGTCACAAAAGATATAAATAGACTCAAATTGCTTTCTGTTATACAAATGGTTACGCAGCAAAATATAATTCAATTATCTGATAACGCCACGAACGAACGACGTAACACAAATGTACATCTGGATACGAGTAATATGTGTTATATGTTTAGTTTACTTTCTATATGCTGTAACACTATGTGTACCACTGAGCCGAGATGGCCCAGTGGTTAGAACGCGTGCATCTTAACCGATGATTTCGGGTTCAAACCCAGGCGCACCACTGAATTTTCATGTGCTTAATTTGTGTTTATAATTCATCTCGTGCTCGGCGGTGGAGGAAAACATCGTGAGGAAACCTGCGTGTGTCTAATTTCAATGAAATTCTGCCACATGTGTATTCCACCAACCCGCATTGGAGCAGCGTGGTGGAATATGCTCCATACCTTCTCCTCAACGGGAGAGGAGGCCTTAGCCCAGCAGTGGGAAATTTACAGGCTGATTATGTTATGTTTTTATGCTGTAAATAATGTGAGTATTTGTTTCTTCGCTATATGAGTGTGGTAATAAAAATCTTATTTTTATTTAATATATACATATATTTACTATATATATTATAGAGTATGCTGTTTTGACCGATTTCAGTCATAGCGGCATATATATGTGTGTGTCTGTGTGTTCCTTGATAATCGATTGAAAATGTATTTAAAGTTACAGCCTAAAATAGTCCTAATTACCTCCCGTTAAGTCCTATTCTCATTTTTGTATAAATTGTTTAAATTCCACTACTTACTTACTGGATAGGTACCACCCACTCATCAGATATTCTACCGCCAAACATTGTTGTTGTTTTTCAGTTTAAAGGGTGAGTGAGCCAGTGTAACTACAGGAACAAGGGACATAATATCCTAGTTCCCAAGTTTGGGGTTGACGATATAAAAAATGGTTAATATTTCTTAGAGCGGCATAGTCTATGGCCGTTGGTGACCACTTACCATCAGGTGGTCCCTATGCTCGTCCGCCAATCAGTGCCATAAAAAAACGCTGCTCCAATACCTCTTGGTGATGGTCTACACCAAGATTTTTATCCGACTCAAGGATGTTTCCTAACGATCTCCTTCGCTTTATTATAAGACTGATTTTACAATTCAAAGGAAGATAAATTGCATTAGTAATAATTATAGCGTCTCAAATAATTTTGCATACGACACATGCGACGAGGCGATAAATTGCCCGTCAGAGTAACCCGAGATTTAGGTTATGTGACGTCACCAGACACCTAATATAACAATTACATTTCACGGAAAATCCTTTATTGACAACTCCGTATTCCAGAGCTTACTAGGTTTACTTCAATAACTTATTCCGATAACTTCAATGCGTGATGTTCCCTTTGCTTCACCGATAAACTTTGAATTCCAATTATTTCAACCAACCCCTGGGAACTGTCTTCTTTTCGGACAAGTTCCTTATCATTTATTATTGCAAAATTAATCTTGTATATTGTTGAATTTCATTAGATATTCTCCAATATTTTTCTACTAGATTACTTTTTTTATTACTAAATTAGATGTTCGTCTTTAAGACTAGCGCAGTGATAAGCTCTGTGCTCAATTTGTGTTTATAAATAATCCCGGATTCTGTGAAGAAGGAAAGGTCGTGAGGCAATCTGCATGTGTCTGTGTCACTTGGTATGTACCACCAACTCATCACATATACAGCAATACCTGGTACTGATGTATTCCAGCTTGAAGCGGGAAAACCTTCCAGCTTGAATAGTGAGTCAATATAAGGCCCAAGGCAAATAAAATCTTAGCCCCTCCAGTTAGTGGTAGATTGTTATTATTTCATGCACAGCCAATGTCTTTGGGCGATGGTGTGACCATTTACAATCATGTGGCCCATTTACGCGTTTTATCTTTCTTTCAAAAAATTATACCAAATCTACGATTCATCTTTTTAAGAGAAATGTAGTACTTTGTCCAGCTGTGGGACATTTACGAGGTATTTCTTTACATATTTTTAAAGTTTAGTTAAAATTTACGGTAAATTCCCCACACTTTCTTTCTGTATTGCAAGTTATAAATACCCTTATAAAAATTACAAAGGGAATAGAAATATTACTAAGTTAAGTATAATAAATGTTACAAACTACAGATTTCAGAGCACGACTCCAGAACTGATCCCGAAAAGATGAGAGATATTCTATCTGTATGTTCGTCACGTGTAACGCGGGAACTCGAATGGCTTGTATAAAATTTGGTGCTAAAATTTTTGTTACATTCGCCATTGTAAGGGTAAATCTGATATCAGTGTTTTGTGAAATTTTTATTTCCTGAATGAAATGAAATATTGATAAAATTGATTTTGTGATTATTATTTATTAAGGGTCTCCAACAAAGGATACACTTGCGACTACATTACTTCGTGCAATATTTTATAATGTATGCTCCTTCAGTTACAGGAAAACACATCTAACCTTAAATAATGGCTAAATTAAAT
This sequence comes from Vanessa tameamea, assembly GCF_037043105.1. NCBI lineage: Eukaryota > Metazoa > Arthropoda > Insecta > Lepidoptera > Nymphalidae > Vanessa > Vanessa tameamea. The sequence goes on along the minus strand of NC_087332.1, from coordinate 681,498 downwards.
TTAAACAAAAGTAAAAGTAAGGTAAATAGTGGTACCTAATTAATTAAAATGTGAACTGCAAGAAATTTTTTCTTCAATATATAGGATAGGTCGAGAAAATGGAGCACCTGATGTCACCACCTTCCATAGACAGTGCATTGATGTACCACCAACTACGGATACAAATTGTCCTGGACTTTGAGTTTGTTGTAAGACAATTAATTGGGAATTGAAAATAAGCGTGGTTTACTTGGTTGCTTTGAGTAATTACGTCGACGTGTATAAGTTAGATGATCAAACACTCATCACATCCCCCAAACACCAATATTTTCTATTGTTGTGTTCTAGTTTAAACGGTGAGTATAAATATAAGTCATATATAATATACAAAGGACATAACGTATTATTTCCAAAGTTTGACGGCGCATCTGCGGTGTAAGGAATAGTTAATATGTTACATCATTTTTTTTAGGAATATTGCCGGCGAATATGTGCATTAACGACACGTACAAAGAAAATCAAGTTTTCTGTCGTCTGTTTTTTGTGTCTTTTGATTTGAATAAGTATGTTTTACATAATAACTGCGCGTTAAGCATTAATAGTAGATTACGTCTATTATTGAAGATTACGTTTATAAAATGAAATGTACGTTCCGAGGAGTTTCGATGGAAATGTAGTTTATTTAAATACTTGGCTCGATTCAGATGGGATTTAGTACACGGTGTTTTGCCAAAACGTGAGTCCGGAGTACAATTTAGTGGTACAGTTAATTATTCAACTTGCAGTTCGTAGCGTCAATTGTTCTAATTACAATGTACTAAATTACAGCTATTTAATTAAATTGGATATTGTTGTTCTATGATATAACGTAACTACAGTTCCCCTGTGATATAACATGCCCAAGTTCCCAAGGTCAAGGCGTATTTCCGATGTAAGGAATGGTTAATTTCTTATAGAAACAATGATGGAATTATATGGCCTGCGAATCAGGTAGCCCAATAGCTAGCTAAATGTTATACTATATTAATAATATTAACAACCACCACCATCCTTGAACGCAAATTCTACGAGGGATACCAGCAAGGAATTCAGTTGATACTCTTTATAATCCGATATATAGATATTAAAATAATATACGATTGTATTTATAAGTCGTGTCGTATCCTCATGAAGTTGTCGCGTTTGATTACGACAGAGCACCATACCTCTTTCCGGTCATAAGACCTGAAATCGCGTCATTTCCGAGTTGGCTACGCGTCTCCAGCAACGAGATTCGTAGTACGATGACCGAGAATCTGGACTGTTCCATATTCAAACATTGGCACTCAGTGCACCAGGGTAAAAATAAATAAATTATATTTTAGTTATTTTTATTGATAGTTTTTCCTATGTGTTTTTATATGTATTGGGTTTATACCTTCAATAAAGAGATTAATACTATTATTATTTTTAAAACAGAACTAGAACTATATGTATATACCAATTGTCGTGACGACTGGTGGAAAGGTATCAAAGTTTATAGCTGCGCGATCTTCTCCATAAAAAATACATAAACTTGCTTATGGTAATCGCTCAAACGGTGTGAAAGTCTCATAGCAAACAAATATACGAAAATCCATTTTAATATAAGATTTAAAATAAAACAGCGAAGAAATAGTGAAATATATTCAGGTGTGAGAGCAATATAGTATAATTTATTCCAATATATAAGGGATTTGCATTTCTGAGAAGACTCTGTGAAGCCTTGGCTACGAGGCTGGGTGACGCAATGAATGGGATTGAACAGAATTGTTTCGTAGGAAATCTTCACGAGTAATTGAATGAAACTATTTCAAGTGTATGAAAATCTTAGGAGATTCGACTTGGTTCGTAAATTCGCAGGTGATACAGCTTGCTTTCATACAAAACAGATTTTCGAGTTCGAAACATTATATAAAAATCCTTGAAATTGTAATAAAACTAGCTGAACTTGCGGCTTTACCCTGCAAAAACTGTCAGCCCTCATTTTAAGCCCTCGAGTGTTGAATTAAAAAAAGAAGCCGTAAAAGTAGAAGTATGTCCTTTCCCAGAACTCAAACAATCTCCATACCAAATGGCATCTAAATTGATTCAGCGAATTAAGCGTGAAGAAGTAATAGACAAAGTTACTTTTATATGTATAATAATAGCATAGACCATAAAACCTTCTACAGTTAATTTACTGCCAAAAATATTTTCTATCGTGAGATTTTATTGCCAGTAACAAAGCTTTCGCAGTTTTATTTAAAATTTCAAATTACTCTGACTGTCTCGAATTCATAACAGCAGTCCATTGCTGTTTGCAGCGATGTATCCATTAGTCTTGCAATACTATCAAATGACTAGCTGAACAACAACACATGGCATTCTATTTCCATCACGCAAAGGTTTTCAAGGTCAGCGTTCGCAAAGTCCATAAATCAAAGGCGATGTTACTTTTTTTCTGCGGGTATGGATTTGAAGAAAACAGTTTTGTTATATAACTATTTAATTGTAGAAACTAAAATTTATAAATCTTACGATAAGTTTAGTTACAGCTTTTGTACTATAGATAATTAAAAAAAATATATGCCAGCTAGACTCAGCGTGGGTCACTTGGGATAATAAAAATGTTTGAAAATTCAATGCATTATAATTTATCTTATTAAATATTAAAATTTAGGCGCCACTGATGTGATGCCGATGCCGATGCACGATGCCGGAGGTTAAATTCCGGCAAAGTGCAGTTCGTAAAGTTCTTCTCTCCTTGGATATTCATAAGTCGAGTGCACCCGATGGCATCCCTCTAATCGTGCTACGGACTTCTGCTCCCGAGTTGGCGCCGGTCTTAACGCGTCTTTTCCGGCAATCCTATGCATTCGGCGTCGCCCCGAACTCCTGGAAGACTGCTTTGGTGCATCCGATCCCTAAAAAGGGCAACCGCTCAGACCCGTCCAATTATAGGCCTATAGCCATCACCTCCTTGTTCTCCAGGGTAATGGAGTCCATTATAAACTGCCAGCTCCTGCGGTACCTAGAGGAGTATCAGCTGATTAGCGACCGCCAGTACGGTTTCCGTCGGGGTCGCTCAGCCGGTGATCTTCTAGTTTACCTTACTCATAGATGGGCGGAAGCAGATGAGAGCAAGGGGGAGGCATTAGCAACCAGTCTGGACATAACGAAGACCTTCGATCGCGTGTGGCACAGAGCGCTTCTTTCGAAGCTTCCTTCCTATGGGCTTCCCGGGAAATTATGTAATTGGATTACCAGTTTTTTGGCAGATCGGAGCATCAAGGTCGTTGTCGACGGTGCATGCTCCGACTTAAAATTCGTCAATGCTGGTGTTCCACAAGGCTGCGTTCTATCACCCACTCTGTTTCTTCTGCATATCAATGACTTGTTGCAAATCAGTAACATTCACTGCTATGCAGACGACAGCACCGTAGACACCTCATACACCGGCAGTGCTAATATTTCTCGGGAAAACGTCGAAGAAATCCGGGACAAACTTGTGTCTGAAATCGAATCTTCGTTAAAGAAAGTCTCGAACTGGGACGGCTAAACCTTGTCCATTTCAACCAGAAAAAGACGCAAGTTTGCGCGTTAACTGCTAAAAAAACACCATTTGTCGTATCTCCACGATTCGAGAACATTCCGTTAGCCGCCACAGCTAGTATCGGAATACTTGGCGTCGATGTTTCGAGCCTCGTTCAGTTCCGCGGTCAATTGGAAGGCAAAGCCAGATTGGCATCAAAAAAGCTTGGTGTGCTCAGCAAGGCAAGACAGTATTTCACGTCGGCTCATCGTCTAAGACTATACAAGGCGCAAATTCGGCCTCACATGGAATACTGCTCTCACCTCTGGGCGGGTGCTCCCCAGTACCAGCTCCTTCCATTTGACCATATCCAACGTAGAGCGGCTCGAATTATCGACGATCAAGCCCTCTCCGATCTGCTTGATCCTTTGGCTTTGCGTAGAGATGTTGGATCGCTCTGCATCTTCTACAGAATTTATCACGGGGAATGTTCCGAGGAATTGTTCGGATTAATCCCGGCTGCTGAATTTCACCTTCGGACATCTCGTCAAAATTCCAAATATCACCCGCACCACCTAAATGTCCGAAAATCCACAACAGCGCGATTTTTAAGACACTTTCTGCCTCGCACAACCACTCTGTGGAACCAGCTTTCGCCGGCGGTTTTTCCGAACCGATACGACTTAGGAACCTTCAAGAAAAGAGCGTACTCCTTCCTGAAAGGCCGGCAACACACCTGCAAGCCCCCCGGTGTTGCAGATGTCCATGGGCGGTGGTAGTCACTTTCCATCAGGTGAGCCTCCTGCTCGTTTGCCACCTCTAACATAAAAAAAAAACCACGTTGAAACCTTAATCTGTAGTTATAATTCGGTGTTTTTTAATAAACGGTGAAGGAAAACATCGTAAGGAAACCTTCATGTGTCGGTCGAAATTTTACCAACTGACACGAGAATGGCGAAAAAATCTCCAAGAAAACAGTGACAGTCTGATGACGTCATGACAGATTTCGGAAATTGTATAGTACACAAATGTTTGCGTAAACGAGGTGCACTCTACATTTCTTTACCCTCATAATCCGAAGGGACGGCTAACACGCCCGGAAAGAGTTCAGGTGCAGGATGGCTTTATATGCTTTTCTGTTCACCATTCCAACTTTCAGACTCAGGGCTACAACTGAATTTTTTCGATAGAAAACCCCAATAACTTTTTACCAGCTCGACCTGAGTTTTAAACCTAGGATCCCGAGTTTGATCAGGTGGGGATTGCGTTTTTAATCTAATGACCTAATTTTATATTATTCCTGATGTGTATGATCTTTATTAATAAATTGCAGCAGTGCGAAGCCGGTCGAGTCGCTGGTCGAAGCATAAATATAGATACTTGTTTAGATGAAAATCTGTAAAGTACGCCATTGTTTGCAAGATTTCTGCAACGAGACAATAGAGGACAGTTCCACGTTCAAGTTATTTTCACTCTTAGATTAAAAACTGCGACTGTATTGCAAATGGGAAAATACTATATGCAAGTTCATTTTTTTATATGTATCGCTTAACATATCGTCTGAAAACTTGCACGCGTGGGATGATATTCTGCTACAGTACATAATCTACGACTACCAACTGTACTGCTTCTTGCTCCGTTCTTTCCTTTCTGATAGAAAAGGAAACATTTACCCATCACTGTTATTTAAATATTTTAATACTAATTTCCGTCCACGTCACGGGGGTGTGGTGTTGGTTAGGTGTTAGGTTAGATGTACAGAACAGAAACGCCACTCCCCATTGGTAGTCTCTATTAAGAGGATTGTGACTTGCCATATGCGCCACAAGTAGGTATTTTCAAAAATGCTGTTTCATCCCGTCTATCCCGAGCCGTATCACACGATAGCGAGAATGGTAAGTTTCGGAGGCTTATAACTACAGTCCGTTTTGAAATATTGTGTCGAGCGATAAAGTTTCACTATCCTAACCTCACTAACCTTTAGAAAATGAGCCAATTTTCGTATCATTAGTTTTAGTAAATCTTTATCGAAGTGTGTACGTTTTCCTTTTTTTTAATTCAATTAAGTTGCATTAAAAAATATAGATCTATACATAAAAGCCGTATAGATCTAGTTTTTCATTAGATCTACAAAGTTACCAAAAAGTATGAAAAATAAATAATGGTTACAGGGAGAAAACATTAACATTACATTAACAGTCTGTAAAGTTCCCACTGCTGGGCTAAGGCCTCCTCTCCCTTTAAGGAGAAGGTATGGAGCATATTCCACCAATGCGGTTTGGTGGAATACACATGTGGCAGAATTTCGTTGAAATTGACACATGCAGGTTTCCTCACGATCTTTTCCTTATCCGCCGAGCACGAGATGAATTATAAAAACAAATTTAGCACATGAAAATTAAGTGATCCTTGCCTGGGTTTGAACCTGAAATCATCGGTTAAGATGCATGTCTTCTAACCACTGTGCCATCTCATCTCAGGGAGAAAACGTTATCACTTTTTGCTCCGCAGGGAAATCGGTCAGATGAGGATTGTATGTGTATATGTATATTATAATATCACACACACTCACGACGACGAACTTTTACGTAAAATTAATCGACGTGCATTATCAAATATTAAATACGAATCTCTTTTGTATTTTTATCTACCTGTATTTTTACATTGGTCATCTCACGTACAGTAAGACATTTTGTAAGCATAAGCACCACTAATGTAATGCACGCCGATAAAATTGACATGGAGGCTAGTTTTCCAATTTGGTACTTTTTCCACTAATACAATAATTCCATTTTGTACTTTTTTTTGTAATTTTTAATTTATTCTCCTCATTATTATGCGACGTGACTTCACGCAACACATTTCAAATCAGCCCTATTGCAGTCAGATACTGAATGATGACCTCATCACTCTACTATAGGTACTGAGTATGCAATATATTTGTTAAATATATTTTTTTATTTTATTATATTTTATGTTGTTAAAGGAAATAATATTTATTTTATTTAGTAATAAGACGGAACAAGTTCATACATTGTTTTATTACTGAACTTTTATCTCAAACGGGCCTGAGCGTAAATTATCAACATTTAGGCAACATTCGTTTCCATTACAGCCTTATAAATTACCACGATTGTCCAAGCGAATTGAAATGATAATATTTTACGGTTTCGTACGTGTGAAATATACGTGTATAATGAAATTGTTTTTGTTCGGCGCGAATTGTTTTTATGTAATGTTTAGTCCAATTTGCTGCAAATCTAATTAATCATTGATTGTTGAAGTAATTATGGAAAACCTATCTATATGAATATAACCCTATATAAAATCTAAATGTCTCATTTAAGATAACTAATTAAATTAGTTAGTATGTTTTCCTTTCATTGTCAAACTGTACTCGCTCTCTACGTTTTCAAAGCAGTCATTGAAATCTAAAGTTTAGTATTATGATTTTCATTATCGTGGAGTTACAAAATACGCCGAGTGATCAAACTTTTTCAACGTTATTAAGGCTTAATTTTTAAATGACAATTATTTACTGTGTTTGTTATTATAATACCTATGTAAGGTAATGGCTATTAATTCGTAAGTTAGTCTCAGGCGACAGTAACCTCAGGAGTTAGTCTTTTCTCTTTTAACGTAGTGTATTGTTTGTAACTTAACTTTCTATTATATACATGTATCAATCAAATCAAATAAAGATATACTTGTATTCAAGTAGGCACTTGTGTGCACTTTTGAATCATAATTTTTGATTCGATTTTAAGCAACCACTGGTTCGGAATGTAGAGTCTACCGAGAAGAAGCGACTCAAAACATAATTGGTACTCCTTTCGGACAATCAGTTACATAGATTTTTAAATAAAATAATTTAATTGTTACTTATCCCGCATGGGATTAACGAACACAGACTCCACGCCTTTTTATCATCTATATAATCCTTTATCGAGTTAAAGATTACGTAGAATGACAATAGTCAGAGGTGAACTTGTAGTCATTGTTCAATTGGATCGTAAAACGACTACTTATAGCTATTTCAATATCCTCTAATATTATAATTATTTCATTCAACAGTGTGGAACTATGAAAGCTTGTTGTCGTGACAATTTACGAGTACCCTACATTACGTTTATTATTCTTGATGGTACCGTGTCGCCATTGGCGCGCATTGATATTTTAACCATTTCTTGCACTGCCGATGCGCCAAGAATCTTGAGAATTAATTTACTACGTCCCTTGTGCTTATTAAGTTTTCTGGAACGATAAGATATTTTAAACAGACAATAAGCCGAGATGACCCAGTGGTTAGAACGCGTGCATCTTAACCGATGATTTCGGGTTCAAACCCAGGCAGGCACCACTGAATTTTCATGTGCTTAATTTGTGTTTATAATTCATCTCGTGCTCGGCGGTGAAGGAAAAACATCGTGAGGAAACCTGCATGTGTCTAATTTCAATGAAATTCTGCCACATGTGTATTCCACCAACCCGCATTGGAGCAGTGTGGTGGAATATGCTCCATACCTTCTCCTCAACGGGAGAGGAGGCCTTAGCCCGCAGCAGTGGGAAATTTATAGGCTGATTATGTTATGTTTATGTAAACAGACAATAAAGTTAATTTGTTATTTTTATTTTCTACAACAAACTACGCGCTCTACAGTCCCAGATATACATATGTTATAGTTAACATTATGCAGAATAATATGTCATAATTATTATAAATGTTTCATCTTAATAAAACGCTCGAATATTACCCCTGTTTTTGTTCAAAGTAATAATTGTATTAAGCCTATTTCAACTACATTTTCCTCACCTATTAATAATTACGGAGTCTATTTAAACTTTTCCGACCACTGTGGAAATTCCATAGACTATACAAGAATTATTTTAGTTCTTAAGTATTTATGTAATTAAAATAATTGCACTCGTCTGATGACAAATTCTCTTTTTCCGTTGATAAATGATGGGACGGCAATCCAACGGGAAAGGCAACTTGGTGGCTGGGCTTTGTGTACCTCGCCTGTCTGGGTACCAGCTAGTCACCATATAATGGAAACCAAACGCGCAACCAAAGGCACATTTTTAATATAAGGGGTGGGTAATATTTCTTATAGGGCCAATGTCTTTAGGCCGCGTCAGTCTGCCTTCTCTATTTAAATACGATAAAAATGAAAGTTCAGGATTCTCATATCAAATCTTCATCTTCAAAAGAACCTTATAAAAATATATAATTATTATAATATCTAATATTCACCGGTTAAACTAATTTATTCCGCTTTTTTTTTTGCTGTATAAACAACTCTGTGTGTGTTGAGAATGAAGACAGTTTTAAATCTCAAACCACAAACAAATTTAATTTAGCCTTTATAAATATTTACTAAGAGCAGGGTCGACCCACATACTTTTAGTCACAGTCCAATTATAGCGACCACATTAGGAAGGGTAAGGAAGGCGTTATAATAAATTGGTTTTTTGATGGTATGTGGTCACCTCACGCTTAAACGTTGACAGATATAGGTTTTTTTATTTAATTTATCGTAGGAGGACGGTTGCTAAAATAGCCTAGTGGCTACGGTGGTCAAACCATAATATTTTTTATGTATTGTAACTGTGAATTGGGGCATTTTCAAGAGGAGAGGAGATCTTTGCCCATCTGTGGGATTAAAGCTTTGCGTCGTTGCGAATTCAATTCATCCTTTACTGAGCAAGATGTTCGCTTCTACAATATAAGTATGAAATCTACCAGCTTATTTGATTAGATACTGTGGTTTTCACCCTCCTGGACAAATTAACATTTCTCGAAACGTCCATAAAACCTCCAATATAAATAACTCAATTTAAATAATTATAATAATCACTTCAAAAGTACTTCTGAAAATCGTCTTCCTTCATCGCTTTCCACCGTATAAGGTAAGCAATTTCGTATATACGGTTAGAGACATTTATATCCTCAAAAGATTTACACTTAAATCACTTACAGAGAAAATTACAAATCAATTAGTATAAAAATTAAGTCGAATAGGCTTACATAATAGGAGTAATATTACAATAACCTAATAATATCAGTACAGTGCTAAGAATACGAGGATATTTTGTGATGTAAATGTAGGGTAGTCTACTAAAAAAAAAATATATGTACTGCTTAAACAAAATAATGATTAGTAAGGAAGGTGACATATTAAATCTATCTGATGGTTTTATATATATATATATTATATATTATCCCGCTGAGTTTCTTTCGCCGGTTCTTCTCAGGTCCGAGGTGCTAAATTCCGAACCGGTGCTAGATTTTTGACAATCAATAAGCAAGTGTAAACACTTCTATATTGAATAAAGATTTTTGACTTTGACTTTGACTTTATAGGTAACGTGTGGTATATAATGTGTGCACTTATTTATGATTATGTTTATAATTTATATTATAATAAATATATATGAATGTAAATTAGGTAATTTAATGTTAAATAAATATTTTAGTATTTATTTTACATAAAGTGCCTATCTATGTAATCTATAATTAATATTGTTTTAAGTTTACTGTAGCATAGTGTTATTAGGTAATATGTTATATTAGTTACATATATATGTATTTGCTGTTATTTTATATAAGATTGAATTTAATTTTAAGAACATTCGTTTAAAATGTGGCTTTTAAGAATTTTTTTGAAATAATGAAGCGATTTTATTTCTTTGATATTATTCGGCAAATTGTTGTAGGTATAAGCTCCATCAAACAAAATACTTTTTTTTTCATATATTGTTCTTGATGGGCCTAAACAGATGTTATTAGCATTTCTAGTACTTGAAAATGAAAATTTATTTTTGTCGTGAAATTAATTTGAATGAATGAATTATAAATCAAACCATTTCAAGCTTCAACGTGAAGATCATATATTATTTCGAAACTGAACCTACATGGGATTGCACCCGCTTAAATATTTACAAGCCATGACAAATATTTATTCCGTTGGTTCCGGCAGAGTAAAACAGGGCTGTGCAATCTCAGTCAGCGGGACGTATGAGCCTACTGAGGATATTTTCAATAGGAGGGTGGCGCTCATCTAACAGAACGTCACGGCACGGTAAAGGATTTTCGTGCGTTCATTCATGGGATTAATTTTGTATCTTATTTAAACACGCATAGCGTTCATATTTTATTAACACTAGTGGGTCGCCCGCGAAAATTCGCGTTTATTCAACAGATTTTTAGGAATTTCGAAACCTATGACAGGTTTTGTTTTGATTTAATTTCATTGTAAACTTACGACGTCTTTTCGCACGTTTTAAATTTGTTTTTTTTTTCATATAGCCGTAGCGCCGCTCTCAACAAGCCAGTAACTTTTTTCACTGTCTAAAATTGATTCTTTGTTAAATCTTAACAATTTAGTAAATGGTCAAGAATCCTCTTCAAATCTGCACATATACGGCTGGATCTCGTCAAAATAAGATCATAACCGATCGTGCAGCTACCGTCCCATAATCACTGGGACAAAAATCGGCTTACGCTATTAATATATAAGATTGTCGCCTAATTGAATAAGTTTCCGGTGTCGCCGGTCTCATGACTTCAACTGGTATTGTGGTCCGAAATCAGCAAAATTATTTCCAAGAAAGGTAAGCCTTTAAAAGTTTGTTAATTTTACAGGTCAAATTAAATTTTAACCAAAAATATACTTATTAATAAGGCGTATTATTCTGTAAAAGATTATTCAGGTAGTAAGTCTTGGAATTAGAATTCGATAATTCTCATACAGTATTTATACATACATATAATTGTAAACGAATACACAAGTTACTGGCCTGTTCTCGGTAGAATATACGTCAAAACCGGTGTAAAATAAATGGAAGAATAAAGTATATTTTGTATGATTAATTTGGTGGTAGGGCTTTGTTCTAGCCCGTTTGGGTGGGTACCATCTACTCATCAGATATTTGTTCCGGTTTAAAAGGTAACTGAGCCAGTGTAACTACAGGCACTAGGGACATAACATATTATTTCCCAAGGTAGGTGTCATATCGGCGTTGTAAGGAATGGTTAATATTTCTTACAGCGCCATTGTTCGTCTATATGTTCGTCCACAAAATCGTCATGGAATAATCACAGAGTAAGTTTGCGTATGAGTAAATGTATAAAATACCTTTTTCACTGCAAGTCGGCACGCAATCCCGGACAACGGTCAGTTCGCTCACGTATTTCTGAAACAAAAGCGATCTTATTTCAAACTCAGTTATACAAACACTTTATATTTACAAAAGATTCAAGATTTGAATTGTTTCCATACAAGACGGATATGGGAATAAACGCATAGCTTATTAATTTTACATTTATTAAATATATTCCAGACCTGATTTTTTCACGTGCATGACGGTTACGGAAATATAAGAGTATAGCCTCAATAACTCCCTACAAATAACATCAATCGCCAAACTATATGAAAACTATTTACTAAATCCATATTCATTAAAAAAATAACTGTTTCCGCAGGATACAATCAGGATTATCAGAAATAAACACTATTTTGATATATTGTTATTTTTGAATTCTTTTGGCGTTATGAATGAAATATTTAACATGAAACCAACATAATGAAGTTGTTCACTAAGCCGTAATAAGTGGCAAGTGAATCGAAATAGACAACTTCACATCTTATTTTATTTCACGGTGCTCATTTCATTGGAAATTTATATTGTGAGTGACGGCAATAAAAGTGGAGAAAAAATAAGATATTACATTCATCATAAAAAAAATGTTTTAATTATTAATAAGAAGATTATCCTTATTTTATTGTAATTAATTATTTCGAAATTGAAAACTATTTTTAACTATACAGAAGAATATCTCACGCGCGTACATAAGTACACGAAAGTTTATAATAAACTTTTTGTGACGGTAACTATCTGACAATTAGAAAATTAAAAAAAAAAAATCACCTCAAAATAAATAGTGTGGTCGAATACTGCTACACTCACCATTCTTTTGCAAAATTATAACGAGAAAATCTACAGGATAAAATCATCAGCTAACGTAACGGAGCAAAAAAGCGGCTTAAATTAAAAAAAAAAACCTTCTATACATTTCCCAAGGACCGGGTAATAGTCTCTGGGGTCGTAACACCAATTCCCAAAAAGGCCTACATTTATAGCTCACCCGTTACCCAGTAACGCCGCAGGCCACAAATAATACGAGAATGGAATAAATACGGCGCACACGAGAAATATACAATATTATCGCATATGTATGTTCCATATAGCAGATATAGAGTACGGCTGAGAATGAAATGTAGGCTATCGTGATAAGGCTGTTGGTCTACTGAATATTTCTTAGTGACGCTATATTTAGCTAAGAAACTAGTATATTCGTAAATTTTATTTGTGAAAATTGTTTAATAAAAAAGCATATTATTTACGAGATTATATATGTGTGTAGAGGATAAAAAAAGTGGAGCTAATACTTGTTGATTGAGACTTCCAAGCAGGATGTATAATATACATATATCATTGTGGTTAACTAACATAACTTTGGATTTTAACTGTTGAAAAAGAGTAACTAGTGAGTTTCTTGCAGGTTCTCCTCGGTAGAATCTATATCCCGAGCCGGTGGTAGCTTCACTTACTCGTAATATAGTTTTGTAAAATGATATAAAAGTCCTTGAATAAAGTATGTTTTGATTTTGAATTCGAGTACACTTTATAAATTTATGATATTGTGTTTTTGAACTTCGACAATTAATAAATTCAAATATTTTGTAAGCATCTTACTCGACAGAAAATTGTATAGATGATAAAGGAATGTAAACTTAATTGTATTTGATAACATAACTTTGTATTTCAAATGTTGTAAAAGAGTTACTACTGAGTTTCTTGCCGGTTCGTTTGTAAGAAACTTCATTTAAAAGCGGTGTTCGCTTATCATTAAAAAAATACACTTAAATAAATTATATTTTGATATATTTTTTTTAATGTAAACTGTACATATAATAAAACTCCTAATATCATAGTATATTATATTATAGTGTTGATTGATTAAAAATTAATTATTTACATGGTGTTATATCTTAGTGCAAGCCCGTCTTACAGAATCCTTAGTATTGTGCTCCGGTTTGAAGGGTGAATGATCCACTGTAACTACAGGCTCAACGGACATAACATCTTGGTTCCCAAGGTTGGTGGCGCATTGGTGATGTCAGGAATGTTTAATATTTACAGCGCTATTGTCTATGAGCGGTGGTGACTTACCATCGAGTGTCCCATTTAACCGTCCGCCTACATAATCAGCCTGTAAATTTCCCACTGCTGGGCTAAGGCCTCCTCTCCCGTTGAGGAGAAGGTATGGAGCATATTCCACCACGCTGCTCCAATGCGGGTTGGTGGAATACACATGTGGCAGAATTTCGTTGAAATTAGACACATGCAGGTTTCCTCACGATGTTTTCCTTCACCGCCGAGCACGAGATGAATTATAAACACAAATTAAGCACATGAAAATTCAGTGGTGCCTGCCTGGGTTTGAACCCGAAATCATCGGTTAAGATGCACGCGTTCTAACCACTGGGCCATCTCGGCTCTCACACTTAAAAACCGTCCGGACCGTCCGCCTATCTACACTTAAAAAAAAATGATCATGTTGAAAAAGATACATAAGACGATGTAACCGTATACTGCATACAGTAAGTATTTTGCAAATTGGTAATATTAGTTATACCTCTTGTAATGTATGCCACTGAGCATCTCATTTCAATCTCCCCACCACGCAACTTGAACTAATGAAGAGGGGAGCCAGTATATATAAACTATACTAATATTATAAATGCGAAAGTAGCTCTGTCTGTATGTCTGTTGCTCTTACGACCGTTGATTTGATTTTTATGAAATTTGCTATGAAGCAAGCTTGGAATCCTTAGAAATACACTTTTACCTAATACCAGACGACCAAACCCTAAAACGCGAACGAAGCCGCGGGCGACAACTAATTCTTTATAAATTTTCAGTGACGTACATTAAGCTTGAATGTACATTGACTTTTGTATCCCAGTTTATGAATAGTTATAAAAATATAATATCTTGTTACTTTTAAAGATTACATGTGGTAGTTACCTTAGGTATAATACTATACATTGAATTTTATAATCCATGTCTAATCCTCATAAAAGAGTAACTACTGAATTTCTTGCCAGCTATTCCCGTTGTATAAAATTACGAGAGGTTTACGTTCATTTTATTTTATGCAAACGACCAAACATTCCTCATATGGTATTCTAAAGGTGGGTAACGTATTGGCGATCTAAGGAATGGTTAATATTTCTTATAGCACCGATGACTGACCACCATCAGAAGATCCGTTTGCCTTTACGCCTATGGAATAAAAATCACCATTCAAAAGTGCTTGCATAAATAAAGTACATTATGATTTTTTTGATAGTTGTATTAGGGAATATATAAGTTTTAGATATGATAATTAATTGGATCTTAGATAAGAGGTTGAATCTCTAAGCGACCGAAGTTCGAACATACCAAAATCTTATCCGTATATGACGTAATCGAGTAAAACCAAAACTTCATTCATACTAATCTTTATTGAAGTTTGGTTTTTAAGCGAAGCTTAAAAGTTACAAGATTATTCTCTTTAAAATATAAGAAGCAAGTCGGAATCCGGGAATTGGCGATATTTACAATCGGAAAGCAAGTAGAGCCCAAACTCTTCTAGTCTTGTTGGATTGGCGCCCATTAAGAGGGTAAGGGAATAAAAATCACTTGAACTTTGGACATTCTTGTGGTTTGTAATATGGGCCTTTAAGATTGACCGCCGTGTTGAAATCGGCCAGGGTGGTATTATTTGTATCATAATTTATAGAAATATTCTTTATTCAAGTATGGAATGATCTCCAAACCCTTTTAAGAGGATATTTATTTAGATATTCTACCGCCAAACAGCAGTACTCAGTATTGTTGTGTTCCGGTTTGAAGGGCGAGTGAGCCAGTGTAACTACAGGCACAAGGGACGTAACATCTTGGTTCCCAAGGTTGGTGGCGCATTGGTGATGTAAGGTATGGTTAATATTTCTTACAATGCCATTATCTATGGGCGATGGTGACCACTTACCATCAGGTGGAGGAGGGTAGAACATAGTGAAACGGACGCATATAGTGGATATATGCAGGCCTCGCTTTTTACTTTATTTATTAATTAAATTATCCAAAGGTACAAAAAACAAATGTAACAAATCAATACAAAAACACTAGTTTCACCAGTGAGACACGAAGCGAGCTTAGAGAATAGCACTGCTGGTTTTATTGTATCACGATAAGACGTGAACCGGATATATAACAATAAAACTACTTATGAAAATTACAATATAGATACAAAATATATTATGAACTACCTAACAAAAGGGTTATCTAAAGTGAAATAAATGTTTTTTCTTTAATAAACTTGCAATGTCCCAAATATATTAAGGAATTACTAATATTCCTACTTACCTCCTTTTAAGCTTATCACTCGTGTTAGGAGACAACAGCCCAACGGGCCAGGATCGATCCTGTGACTTTTTACAGGCTAGGCTGCCCGTAAACCATTGCGCTATTCACGCTTATTATCTGTATTCTTTTATATAAGATTTTGGTTATTAATATGTATAATATAAATTGATGCCGTATGAAATTTTAACTATTTCTAACAAAACCAATGCGCCGCCAACCTTGGGAATTAGGTTGTTATGTACCATACATACCTTACTTATGTGCCTGCAATTCAACCGGCCTATTCACCATTCAAGCCTGAACACAGCAATACTGATAATTGTTGCTTGTCGATAGAATATGATGAGAGGGTAGTACCTACCCAGACAGGCTTGCAAACATACGATAGTTTAAATATATTGGGAATAAAATATAGGCTATCCCGATGTGGCTAATCCTCATGGAGTAGCAATATGAAGCGCTACGAAAATTGGAACTTTTTCTGTGTGTGCGAGTACTAATGTACTTTTATAAGGCAAATTGTTATAACGCAGAATAAATATTGGTTAGAATACGTCGTACATGTTAACCGATGATTGCGGGTTTAAACCCAGGCAAGCACCACCGAATTTCCATGTGCTTAATTTGTGTTTATAATTCATCTCGAGCTCGACGGTAAAGGAAAACATCGCGAGAAACCTGCATGTGTCTAACTTCAACGAAATTCGGCCACATGTGAATTCACCAATACGCATTGGAGCAGCTTTGTGTAATATGCTCCTAACCTTCTCCTCAAAGGGAGAGGAGGCCTTAGCCCAGCAGTTGGAAATTTAGAGGCTGCTACTATTATTATTATTAACATGAATTTCATATGTAGGAGTAGCAAGAGAAGAATATTGTGTGCTGAATAGGAGTAAGGAGTATAAAGAATCGCTTCCATTGCAGATCTCTTTTCTCATAAAGGTGCGCACCTCCTCGTTAAACAATCGACGTTTAAATAAAATAAACTAAACAAATATAAACTAATTTGTATTTTTTTTGCTGTCTCTACTTTTAGTCACGCACACTAAGACGTATTGTAGTAACGAGCGTCACACACTCACACTAAAATAGTTTAACGTAGAGGAGACGTCTTCGTGAATAAATAGATCTATACGTCAGAGGACGCCATTATGATATTACAAAGTAATACCTAATAGTCATCAAGCGTTGAAATTCCTGTTCAAAGTTTATCAACTGTTACCCGATACGACTTGTGTTAAAATGTTCTTCTAGCACAAGTTTATAACGTGTCATGGTGATCGGTTGAACGGTAAAGAAGTTAACGTACAGCGCCATCTAGTGACTGAACAACAAAGTATCAATTTTTATTTCTACATCACTTTTAATAACAAGGTTTCTTGTTTTAAACAGAACATTAACAATATCGAAGTAAAAAGTTAAGATATAGAAAACTAATGAACTTTTTCTACATCGACTCGGCCGGGAATCGAACCCGGTACCTCGGAGCAATCGAGTTCTTGGAGCAACAAGTTTATTCTTATTCCTAGTATTAATGGAATGTACGTCACAATTTCTGGAAAAATCATTTATGTTTTTGCGTACATGCATAACATTATCAAAAACAAATTGAGAAGCGACAGTCATTATTTTAATTTCTTTAAATTTACATCTTAAAGAATCTTTTGGGCCCAGGTTATAAATTGCACGAATAGCCCTCTTTTGCAGTACAAAAATGGTATTAATGTCAGCTGCATTTCCCCAGAGTAGGATGACATACGACACTCAACCACGGAGGTCGTCATTATGACTAAAAATAAAAAATAATAATATAATATAAATTTAATGATGACGTAAAAACGTTTAAACGGAAAAGAAACTAAGACATTTTTAATCTAGGCAATTACTTTTATTGATACTTCATTATCCCACTAAGCAAGACGTTACTTATATTGAATTCTTAAAAAGGTAATCATTTTTATTAACACTCGTATTGAATGAAATATTGAGAAGGCATTATCTTGCTATCCCGCTGGGAATCAAATGTGTACGTTTAAATCACACGGAGAGGTACATTTTCCTGTTTATCCCTAAATGCGCTTTCCTATGTCAGCTTTTAGTTAAGTGTTGCTCTTATTGTGATTATAAAAATAAAAAACTATTAAATCATTTTAAATTTACCATTCGTTCAGTTCACAGTGCATCACTGTTAATGCATAGAGCATTTTGAATTTGAATTTATTTAAAAATATGACTCTTATTTTCAAAAAGTAAATAGACTAGCAAATGGACCATCTGATGTTAAGTGGTCACCGCCCATAGTCATTGGTACTGTAAGAAATATGGATTATTACGTTACTGATACAATGTGTGTGCTGATCAAATGTGTCATGTCAATTATGCTTGTTACACCGGCTCACTTAACCTTCAATCTTGAACACAAACTAGTATTGTGTATAAAAATGTGACTGAGAGTATAAATATACTAAATTTAATAGCTAAATCATAGTATTATATACAAAAAGTAACTGCCTATATATGGCCCAGCGCTGGGCACAGCACTGTCTCCTCTTGACGAAAACTACACTACTCAAATACGAAGAAAACAATGATAACATATTTAACGACCAATATGCCAAATACGCCAATGTTTGCAGTGTATTTGATACTTCATTGATCGATGCTGGAGGACAATTCTACTAATCTATAAACATTACGATACGATCTCGATTCTATTTCGATCCAACTTACCGAACCGCAACTGGAATGAAGTGTTAGTAGAATTGGAAAACAGCTAAACAGCAAGGTTTGCATTCCGACTCGATTGCAATAAAGTTGCAAATCTAGTAACAATTTGTTAGTAGGATTCGACCACTGATCTGTTAAGTAAATGTTCAAGTTGACTGTGAGAGTTCTGTGCTGGCCGCTATGTACTTAACGCTCCGCTTGGTTACTGTACGTATGTTTTATATACATACATTATTTTTCAGTTGTTTTAAATTGTTTAACATTATTTCTTTGAATACCTAAATACTTGCAATAAACTGCCACTATAAATAACATATTTATATGTAGCTACTTAGAGTTCATTTGGTAAAACGACCATTAAATCAATTTGAACGTAAGCCTTCTTGTCACCAATAAAAAAGTTTTAACGATCATGTCCATATAATTCTTTATAATTTTAATAAAACAACGATAAAATGTCTATAGCCTTTTTTATTTACTCGAGCCTGTTGCTGAATAAGAAATTTTACACTGGCTGTTAATTTTTAAAGTTTTTAAAGTAGTCAGCTAACATTAAATAATTTGATTTTCTATATAATAATGTACAATGTTTATTTATTTATTTATTTTTTTAAATTTTTTGAGAAATTATTTTCCAACAATGTATTAAGATTATCATCTTTACTTGTAATTAGGTACATATGTTTGTTTTGTCATATAAAAGTTCGTTATGGTATATGTTCGATTTGTTATCAGAATAACCACTCATTCCATAATCGTATCACTAAATGTGTCAAATTGGCCACCATCAGTTGTGGATTCGTCTAATCTTTCTATATATTATCAGAATGTTCGAGGTCTTCGAACAAAAACTAATACATTTTTCAGAAACTTATTAATTAATGACTATGATGTTATATGTTTGAGTGAAACCTGGCTCGTTCCAGGTATTTTCGATGCTGAGCTATTTGATTGCCGTTACAATGTATATAGATGTGACCGTGATTATGTCTCAAGAGGTGATCGATTTGGAGGCGGTGTGCTTATAGCAGTTAAACGTGGTTTGATGGTTAAAGAAACGAAAAATTACCAATTCCCCAGTTCTGCCGCTGATGTTTTAATGCTTTCTATAGAATTAAATAAACAGCCAAGTTATAGGGTACTGCATCTGTTCTGTTGTTATTTTCCTCACTGCCGTAATCAGTTAGATTGTCTTAATGATTTTTTTGAAACCGTCTCAAATTGCCAAGTAAATAAACCTGATGACTGCTTTTTAATTATAGGTGATTTTAACATCAGTGCAGCTGGATGGAGCTCTTGTAACTCGTGTACCAATAATTTAATGATTAGCAACGATGTATTAGTCCAGTCATTGTACTGTTTTCTTCAATTTACAAAGTTTAATCAATTCAATGCTGTATCAAATATAAATGAAAGATTTCTTGATCTAGTCATTAGTGGAGTTACTTGTAGCGTGAGTCGATGTAATGAACCTTTGGTCATTGAAGATTCTCATCACCCAGCTTTGATTATTTATCCTAAAATATCATGGAACCCTTCACTGCGGCCGCCAGTGCGATTTATACCTAACTTTCGGATTGCAGATTATGATGCAATAAACTCAGAGTTATCTCAGGTGGATTGGACTGACTTAATTGATGACAGTGACATAGATGTATCCCTTAACTGTTTTTATGAAATTATTAACAACGTAATTAGAAAATTTGTTCCAATTAAGAAATCTTTTAATACACGCCATCCTCCTTGGTATTCCAAAGCTCTAATAAAAATTATCAATGAAAAACTGAAATTTCATAAAAAGTGGAAAATATATGACAGATCGTGTGACTATGATCAATTTGACTATCTTCGTGATCGCCAAAAACGTGTGCAGCTAGATTGTTACAATAGATATATTAGAAATGCTGAAAATAACATTAAACGTAACAGCAAGATCTTCTGGTCTTTCATAAAATCCAAGAATGCTACATCTGATATAACTGATTTGATGTTTTATAATAACATTGAATCATCGGACGGCAATGAAATTTGTCATCTTTTCAACACTCACTTTCAGTCTGCTTTCGAACTAGATACTAGTAATGTTTCTTCACTGCCATTGGACCATTCTTTAAATTCTCTGTCTGTGTCTATAGGTTCAATTGATGTATCTATCGATATTGTTAGAAAATATTTGAGAAATATTGACATTACCAAAGGCAGTGGTCCAGACAAAATCCCTCCGATTTTTTTGAAATCCTGCTATAATAGCTTAGCACTACCCCTTTGCATGCTATTTAACATATCTCTTCGTAGCGGAAGAATTCCTAAGGTGTGGAAACAATCATATGTGGTACCCATTCATAAGTCTGGTGATAGGCATAATATACAGAATTATAGACCTATCTCTAAATTGAATACAATTGCTAAGTTGTTCGAGAAAATTGTTTATGACCATTTATACCCTATTTTAAGGCCGGTTATTATTGATCAACAGCATGGGTTTATTGATGGTAGGTCGACTGAATCTAATTTATGTGAATTTACTCATCAACTTATAGCTGTGATGGATAGTGGTGGTCAGGTGGATGTAGTGTACACGGACTATTCAAAGGCATTCGATAAGATTTCTCATTCCCTATTAATCAAAAAGCTTAATTTATTAGGTATACACGGTGATCTACTTCGCTGGCTTGAATCATATTTAAGAGACCGCAGTCAAGCTGTTGCTGTTAAAGGGTTTTGTTCATCATTTGTGCCCGTCACATCAGGTGTACCACAAGGGTCTCACCTTGGGCCTTTATTGTTCAATATTTTTATTAATGATATTACCCAAATCATATCTAATTCCAATATTTTACTTTATGCGGATGACATAAAAATTTTTAAAACTATAAATTCGGCTCAAGACTGTGTTTCACTTCAATCTGACCTTAATAGCTTAAGTAACTATTGCATTAAAAATCTTTTGTATCTAAATATTAAAAAATGTAACATAATTACGTTCACAAGGAAAAAAAACCCTATCGTATATAATTACTCTCTACAGGATACCTTGTTAGCCAGAATATCAGAGGTTAGGGATCTGGGTGTACTTTTAGACCACAAGTTAGCGTTTACTTGTCATATCGATAATATCACTTCCAAGGCTTATCGTATGCTTGGGTTCATCTTAAGATTGAGTAAAGAATTTACACATTGCTCCACCCTTATTCTTTTATTCAACGCATACGTGAGGTCTATACTTGAGTATTGTTCTACAGTTTGGAATCCCAATTATAACATCCATGTAGATAAGATAGAAAGATTACAAAATAAGTTCTTAAAACATTTGCGATTCAGAGCTGGTTTATCTGATAACGAAGATACCTCTAGAATAGTCCCATTAACTGTGCGTAGACAATTAAGAGACCAATTATATTTGTATAAAATAATCAATAACATGGTTGACTCTAAATATCTTCTAAGTAACATATTATTTAAATGTCCTCGTCTTAGTGCTAGAAATAATTCATTGTTCTTTGTACCCTCATGTAAAAATAAATTTACAAAAAATGTGTTTTTGTACCGTTCTTGCTTAAATCATAATAATAACTTCCAAAAATTAGACATTTTTTGCCCAAAAATTGGTGTATATAAAAGAGCAGTTCGTGATATCTTAAAATGTTAACTGTATCTAAATTGATAAGTACTTATATGCTGTTTTTATTTTTGTTTTAATTTTAATTTTAATTTTAATTTTATATTTCTTTTTTTTTTGTGTATTAGCTTTAAGTGGAAACTTGATTGATTTGTGTTTTATGTTATTTTTGTTTTATATTACAGTGTTTTTAAAATTGTTTGTTTCCCAAATAAATAAATAAATAAATAAATAAATAAATAACTTAACTTTATTAAGTCATAAAGATAAGCGGACTGAAAAATCAGTCACCTAATGGCAAGTGGTCCCCACTGCTCATAGACACTGTCACTGTACGAAACATAAGGTTTTCTAAATATCGGAAAGGCACAACCAACGTTAGAAACTAAGGACCAAAATGTATGGTCGTACGAGTTATACCTACCCCAATGGTTTGCAGGAAGGCTTACTACCAGTAAACTAAACAGTACACGAGCTTCAATAGCCTAATCTTCTCTTAGGGAGAAACTTTCTAGCTAATTTAACTTCGCCCCTTCAACGATAGAATTCAGTGGCTTTCATCGTTAACCAAAAATAAATTAAGCAAATTTCAAATCACGTACGCAAATAAAATCTCATCGTCACTTTCCTCGCTCACATAACCGGTAGAACGCAAAATCTAGATCGACCGGCGAGAGTTCAAGCAGAACTAACGGGTTACGTGCTATTCGAGGTACGGGATCGCAAAAAATGCCAACATCCAAACTCCGATCTGCTACCAACTGAGATTTTCTGGAAAGAAAACTTAAAAGCTTTTAATTGCGCGACCTGGGGCTGTGCTCAGGTATAAAATAGCCACTGAAACAACTAGGCAAAATAATATAGGAGTATTAATAATGTCTTCATAAATATTAATATTAAAAACGTTCTCGCCTTAACATGTTCAATGTGACTTTATCACTTGAAAACAAAATATGTGGAAATAAGGTGTCTGCCGTCATTGCACAGATACCGCGAGTTATTGAGCCATTACAGTCAAGTGGATGAAATATTACTATTTTATCTGGGAATGCGGGAAGGTGTTCCAGACTTATAAATTATATTTTACGTTACAAAAAGATACAGGTTTTTCTCAGAAATATATGTACAATGTTTGGTAAGAACAAGTTAAGTTATGCTGGTCTTTGGAGGAGATTTAAGTACACACTCGAGCCCTTTAAATGTAATTTTAATTTTAATACTAGCTGAGCCCGCGACATCTTGCGCGTTTGAATTTAACAAAAAAATGTTGTAGCCTAAGTTACTCCTTATTACATCAGCTATCTGCCAGTGAAAGTCCCGTCAAAATCGGTCCAGCCGTTCCAGAGATTAGCCGGAACAAACAGACAATCAGACAAAAAAATTAAAAAAATGTTATTTTGGTATACGTACCATGTATACATCCATATGCATTTAGTAAAAAGCGGTTATTTTAATATTACAAACATGCACTCTAATTTTATTATATGTATAGATATATAGCTTAGCAGACTGAGAGTAAAGATGGTCACCCCTGCTCATAAACATCGCTACTAGAAATATTAACCTTTGATTCCATCGTCATTGTATCACTAACCTTGGCCAGTAAGATGTTATCACCCTGTTTGTAGTTATACTGGCTTACTTACTTATATTATATAAAATAGTTGTTTGAGCTTCAAACAAAAGACAACAATATTAACAGTCTGTAAATTTCCCACTGCTGGGCAGTGTTAGCCTCCTCTCCCTTTGAGGAGAAGGTTTGGAGCATATTCAACTACGCTGCTCCAATGCGGTTGGTGGATGACCAAAAGACAACGATCCTAAGTAATATCCTGTACTTGGATATAAGGAGAAGGTATGGGGTTCGTTTAGCCATCCCATCGATTTATGAGCAATAAGAGACAGGGAGAGCACTTGCTCTTGCGCAATCACTAGACCACTATAATATCTCCAGCTCAGTACGCTATTCCCTGCTTAGAATGGATTCCTTGAACAAAATCGTCGTGTCTTATTTGCATTTACAAGGCAAGCATTTCCCGGTTCCCAGTTCACACGTCGCTATAATAATTATGTTTAGATCGTCCCACTTACTTTGCAGAAAGTTTTATTTTATTGGTACTAAACTAAGAGTAATATTATTCCAGCAATTAATGTCAATAACTAATTTATATAGCCCATAAAATTATATTTATTTGTTTAATCATCAAAATAGTTTGGCCGTAAAAAATAGGGTATTATTCTTCAGTAAGTATTGAATGAAAAAAAAAAACAATTTTGCTAAATTTTAAGAATTGTTAGAAAAAATAGTATGTATTCAAGAATTTATATGTTGAATAGCTGTTACCCGCTTTGCTGGGTATTAAATAAACCTGAAAAAAAAAACGAGGTGAGGTCAACACATAAATTTTTTTTTTTGGTGAGTGGTACCGTATGGTGAGTGGTAACCAATGCCCATAGACATTGGCGTCGTAGGAAATATGAATCATTCTATTCCATCGCCAATGCGCCATCGACCTTGGAAACTGAGATGTTATGTTCCATTTCGCTGTAGTTCAACCGTCTCACGATTTCAACCAGAACACAATAATAATGGTAGTATTGGCGGTCGAATATGATGTGAATTTACCGTCGAGAACGATATAAATCATGAATCAATAAAAGCTCATGAATACTTAGTGTTATTTGAATCAACGACCATTGTCCTCGGCATCTGTCCACGTCACATGTAGACATTGCTGACGAAATTTTATCCACTTCTTATAATACTAATTTTATTTTGGAATTAACTTTTTAAAATAACGTTTTATATTTCCATACTTTAAATAATTTACACTCGGAACATTAAATCATCTCTTTAAATAATTATACATCGTACTCGGAATTTCTGTTTGTGTAACCGGGATTTGGTTGAACCAATAAATAGTTGAAGGTTTTAACGAAATTCTCAGTAGTGGCCAGATTTGTATGTTTGCAGTCCTAATAATCCCATGATTCCCATGCCTCGGAGAGCATGTACAGTAATAATTGGTCTTGCGAATGAACACTCTCTAGTCGTGTCAGATTTGCCAACAGATTATGAAAAAATGCCTAGCATTTCATAGACCGTATATAACTCCACCGATATTATGTAATGAAGTTTGTACACGTTCGTTGTACGAATGCAGTTTGATTTATAGCTGTTGTCTAACCAAAAAGCTAGTGCAGGCCACTAGATGGAAGAGCTCTTTCTAGAATGGTCGAATTAGTCCCATGCCTAAAGTGTTCCTATTTCCAACGGTTCAAATATGATTTAATATTTACGGTTAAAATTTTCAACGGTAGATGGTGGCGCAGCGGCTTCCCTAAATTGGTAGCTTTCCGCAAACGAAGGTCATTTGAATAGAGCTACTGATATTAAATTACCTATTCATGCAAATATCACTAAAAATATTGCTAACATTTGTTATAGTTGAAAACTTTGTTATATTTTGTTTAGTGTCGGTGGCCTAGTGCCTTTACATAGGGCTACAGATCCCGAGGTTCTGGAATCAAATCCCAGGCCGATAAAAGATTATTGTTTTTTTTCCGTAGAAAATTTCTTAGCAACAAGTCGGTGTTTGGAAGTTGGGAAGCGTTTAAATTCCCGTGCCTCAGAAAGCACGTAAAACTGATAGTCCTGAACTCTTTTCGGTATTGTCAAATTTGCCGCCTCATCCGATTATGACAATGAGGGAATACTGTACTATGAAACATATTATAGTACACATATGTGTGTGTGTGTCCTGCGTAGTTGACTGGTCTCTCTAGAAATTAGATGTCGTGACCTAAATCCGACAGAACGACATAATCATAATTGGTTAAGCACCATGAATTTAAATTCAGAAGATTTAATTATGAATATATTATTAAAAGCAAACTTTTTATGCAATATGCCATTTCTCCAGTCTCTATCTCACCAGGAATGAAATAAAAGTCGATTACAAAATTTAAAAAATCCACATTCACAGACATTGCCCAAAGTTTAATAAAAACAAAGTTTCTATTACAAATAGTTTCTATTTTGGATTGTACTTCATGCATCATTTCTGACCGAGTTAAATTTAGTTTAGTTGCTATAAATAGCATTAAAAGCGCACAAAAATAAATGGGATCATGTTATTTGAATTTTAACTCATAAAGTTAATACAAACGAACATTTACTCAAATTAGAGAACAAAACAACCAATTATTTTTGAGCATTTCAATTATCTCCTCTCCCTTGATATAATCCAGTTTAAGCCTTGCATCCAAGAGTAACAATGTTCAAATCTGATCACAAATATTTCCAGACAGCGAAGTTATAATTGAAAAAGTTGAAATCTTGACGCAAATTCATCTCATTGCCTTCAGACATATTGTAGTGTTTCTTGCTTTTTATATTGTGATTTATTGATATTATGAATTGGACCAGCGGCATTCGCCACAGATTATTTTCTTGATAATAATTCATTGGAGCAAGGTGACGAAGAAAAAAATCGTAGAGTAATCCACAGTAAAATGTGTATTCACCGGGCTGCACTATACCAGCGTAGTGGAATAAGCTCCTAATCTTTTCCTCAAAAAAAGACAACCTTAGCCCAGCTGTAGGACATTTACAATCTGTCATTTGACTTATATATATAAAGCGATTACACATTGACCTTCAAAACTTGTAAATATAAAGTACATTTGAATAGCATCGCGTGTTACTGAAGGTATAATTGATTTAATGAGCTTATGTTTCATGGGTTCATGATGCATTTATCGAAATGTAAGTGAGGCTTACTAAGAAATCTGGGCGTATGTCAGAATAATCCCATCATATAAGTTCCACCTCTACATTTCCCGTGTTAATGCGATTAGGCAAGAAAGGGTTAAGGCTTAAGGGGTTTGACATTAATCCGTCTTTTGTCCCTTTCTCACTTGCTACATTGTATTACGAGAGACAAAGACCGCAGTTCCGTTTGCATTAAGTTTCCAGAACAGTGATATTTTTCTTTACAAATTTTCCACACGAATAGTTTGAAATGAAATGCTCGTAGCGCTATCTGTATGAATGCAAAGTACTTTGTTTATGATATTTATATATATTTTAGATCCGAGAAAGCCGTCTGGCTAGAGTATGTGGAGCTTAACTGAAGATTGCGGGTACAAAGCTGGGTACCATTGGTTGTATATATAATTTATGTTGAATGGAAAATATCACGACAAAATCTGCAACAAATGAAATTCTGCCACATTTGCTTGGAAAAGCGATGAGGAATAATCTTTTCATCTTTCCCCAAGAGAAGAGCAGACCTATGACCAGAAGCGGGATAGACTGGGAGCTACTTACTTTCACATCTTAGATAAAATAAACACAGTAAGGACACCAACGACTAATTTTATGTTTACCTTGAAATGTTTATAAATTATTCATACGCCTTTATAACTGTAATCATATTTTAAATTTAACAAACAAGCCCCAGGGTTTTATAGCGAATATTTCATATCAACGTTTAAAATCTAAGTCCAGGCACGTCCTGGAAACTAGGAATATACATTTTAGGAGCCATTTAACAAATTACGAAAGACGCCAGCTTGGGAGAAAATTTTGGTAATTTGATAATAACTTGAAAACCTACCTATTACATAGCTAAAGGTGCAAAATGCAGTTACGTATATAATAATAATATATGCATGTTAAAATTTTCTACGGAACTTCATCTTCTGGTGTAAATTTTATGTAAATTTGTTTAAGTAGTAGTTTTTCCAATTAAGTATTACTAGAAATATACATCTGCTCATAAATCAGTATAGAACCACGTTTGTGAGATTTGCTTAGTAGAGGTCTGGTTATTTTTGTAATTTTTTTTTTTAATTTTACAGCCTTTCTAAGTTTCACCTACTTATCCTTAAATATCAATACTTTTTTATATTGTGTTCCGGTTGGAAGGTTGAGTGAGCCAGTGCAATTATAGCTACAAGGAACATAACAGATCAGTTCCAAAGGTCGGTGGAAACTTAACGATGTAAAAAATGATTTCTTACAGTACCGATGTGTAAGGGCAATCGGACAATTCACCATCAGATGCCTCAATTGTCAGAATAAAAAACATAATAATAATAATAATTCATAAACAAACTATTCAAACCCGAAATATCAAATTCTTTACCAATTATTCAACGTCTTTAAATCGAGAGCAAATTAATCTAACTAAATTAATACATATTTATAAATTAAACAAGCAACAATGGACTAAAACCTTTTGTACCAAGTATAATCATTTTAAAAAAAGAATGTTCCATTACGGATAGGGATGTAAATGAATGAAAGACCGAATGATATTGTAGTCTATTCATCCGCTGTACAATATGTAATGCACTTTGCAATCATTAATGTTTAACACAAATGAATGTCAATCACAGTAGCGAGTAATTGGCTCTGACGTTCGGGACATACCACATTGCGAAGAGAATTAATGAGTGAATTACACTGAATGGTAAGAAATAAATTACACAATTATTTTGCTCGGTTGTAGGACTTCGTGCCAGCCCGTAATGGGCACCACCCACTCATCACATACTCTATTGATAAACAGCAATAATTAATATTGTTGTGTTTCGTTTCGAGCAGTGAATGAGCCAGGATAACGATTAATTTTTTTCAATTGACAAAATAATAGTTCATATTTAGCATAGGTGTTAGATGATACCAAAGTATCCGCAATTAAAAATATTGGTTTTCTCCATAAAGTGTCATGTAAGTACAATATCACCATTGTAATGTCATACGAACATAATTTTTGATCTCTGATCTCCGATTTGCTCGCCATGATTAATTAAATTAAATTTTCGACATTCAATAAAAAACCTCGAAATATGATAACCGAATCAAGTCAGATTAAAAACGATCGAAATTCGGTTGCGGTATTTTATTTACTTAAAGTTGATTGTTATTTGTGAAGCCTTTTAATGTTATTTGTTATTTCATCTTCATTTAAGAATTATTTTTAAAATTTTGAATAAGTTTTAAATACATATTTTTTTTTATTGACATTATAGATATATTTAAAGATAGTGACAGTTTAATAAATCCAGGAGCCATTAATAAAAGTTAGCTAAGATGTTTTAGTAAATTTTGTCAAACTTGCGCATTCAAACCAAGATTAATCTGAGTTTTCATAAGCTTAATTTGTATTTGCGTTTGAAATTATTCTCGAAAGTGATAAAAAACATCGTAGAAACCTGCGTATGTCACAGCATTGTTTACATATAATAACAACCTTGAAAACTAACACGTTCAAAAGTGTAATAAAATCTTTACTTATTTAAATTTCAATATCTAAATTGCAAATTATCATGTTACTAAAATGCAAATACATTAAATTGTTTGAAATCAATATACATTTCAGATCTATTTACGTTGAACGTATTTTTCGACGCAGACTAAAAATCAGACAATAAAATCGGAAACAAATCCTGAAATCGTTTACGAAACGAAAAGCTTTAAAGATAAATACGAGCGCTTGTTTATTTTACACTGAGGGACGAACCACACGAATTCGGTCCTCTTCGATGGCCAGCCTTAGAATTTACATTAACGTATGTTAAATTAAAGTTCGTCCTTTCAATTATTGTTTTTCACTTAAAGTTTCTATTGTCGTGCTGCCAAAATTAGTTCTTTATTCTCATTACAAGAGCGCTGTTCAAATCTCATGCAGATTAGTGTCGATTACGATACGAATATTTATCCGCAAGTCGTTCGTGCTATGGATGTGCTAGAATTTCAAGTCACTTGACACCTTTCATGTAACCATTGTTATAAGTATCAACTATGGAAAGGTGTACACTGATGGGTACGCCGGTGTCATTGTTCATGTTATGATCGTAGTTATATTGAGGCAGTGGGGAACTGTATGTTACCAGTAACGAGTTATGATATTAAAAGGCTGAAATAAAACAGATTTCAAATAATCACTTTTTCTCTTTTATCAGTCAACCGATTTCGCTTGTTTATGTTTGGTATCTTTTGACGAGTTTACTATTAAAATAAATTTCAAAATACATAGCAAAAATACCGTAAATTCGTTATTTAAAATTAATTAAAATTTTCAATAATGATTATGGTTGAAACTTAATGTATTGGTTACAAGGATTATATTATCTTGGCCTATTAATAAAATCCCATGTAAAAAATAAGTTGATAAATAAGTTAAGTCAATTCAAGACTATATTAATAATGATAAAAGATTTCCAGGTTGGATATATGTATATTAATTCAAATGTACTTTATTTATATTAAATCCGTAATTAAAATGGTGGAAAGAAGTAACTACTGAGTTGAACCAGTCCCACACATTTTGACTTTTATGTCAAGTCCCGAAGAAAAATCATAATAAAAAAAAATTATTCTAAAAATAATAAATTATTGAAATAAAATGCGACGACTTACGAATAAGCGTGTTTCTTACCTAAGCGAGACAAACATGGTTCGATAAAAAATGGTACTACAGTTATTGGAGTTGTAAAATTCTATTCGTAAGTGATATCACGAATAACCAGTGTTGTCAACATATCTTACTTTATTTTTAAGGGATGTAACTACATGCTGTATTTACCTATTTCATTTTAAAAAATATCGTAGCTGGGAAAACATTTAAGACTTGGGTCTTGTGTCTGATGACTGATCTCACTTAATTTTTTTTTATCTTATCTGTAGGCGGACAAGCAAATGGGCCACCTGATGGTAAGTGGTCACCATCGCGCTGTAAGAAATATTAACCATTCCTTACATCACAAATACGCCACCAACCTTGGGAACTAAGATGTCCCTGGTGCCTGTAGTTACACTGACTCACTCACCCTTCAAACCGGGACACAGGAATACTGAGTACTACTGTTTGGCAGTAGAATATCTGATTAACATTTCATCGAACTATTCGAATAAAAGACTGCAGGATATAAGCCGCATGCATACTTGCTTTATATTCTGTACGCGTGTATGTGAATCAACTCCTCAACAGTTAGATCATTTTCGATGAAATTGATTGTGTCTATTTGAGTGAGTCACTGGATAGTTCAGATTGGATCCGGTGACGCTGCGATCGCGACTCAAAATTTTATTAATAAATCTATAGTTAATATATTTATTTCTAATATTTAAGTGCATAGCCATATAATTTTGAGTAGGTAGTTTATGATACAAATATAATATATAACTCAGGGCTAGTGTAGTTTAATACCACTGGTTTTTTAGATATGGTTTGTTAGTTCCGGAGATTCCCCCTCAAATATAAATAAACATTTTTTTCCTATTTATAATATTAGAAGCACCGTCAAGGCAGTAGGTACTCCGATTTAATTATTTTTTTTTAAGTTTTCTAATACTTTGTTTAAGTTTCATAAAGATTCATGCTGAAAATTGATTCGAACCATTTATACGTTGTCACAGTAGACACGGTTTTTCTAATACGGACTTTGAGTCTAATATTTAACAGAGACTTAAAAAATACTATACAAGACAACGTATATCGGATCAGCGTGTATTTTATAATTACGATATTTTATTGAATATTTATTAACGTTTTTAATATTAAAATGATTATATACAAGCCTAAAATCCAGTGGTTAGAACGCGTGCATCTTAACCAATGATTTCGGGTTCAAACCCAGGCAGGCACCACTGAATTTTCATGTGCTCAATTTGTGTTTATAATTCATCTCGTGCTCGGCGGTGAAGGAAAACATCGTGAGGAAACCTGCATGTGTCTAATTTCAACGAAATTCTGCCACATGTGTATTCCACCAACCCGCATTGGAGCAGCGTGGTGGAATATGCTCAAAGCCTTCTCCTCAAATGGAGAGGAGGCCTTTAGCCCAGCAGTGGGAAATTTACAGGCTGCTAATGATGAATGATGAAGTCTAAAATATTTGTTTAAATGCAATTGCTTCGAATTATTAATTAATTTGTCGAAACGAATCTTCTTATTCAAAACTAAGGCGGATGTTCCCGTTACGGAAGGTAACATGAAGACATTCATTACTCGGAGCGACGTCATAAATTATTCATTCCGACTTTAGTCGCAAGCAACGTTCCCAATAATATTATTAACGTACCCAAAATAAGCTGGGATGATGTTTACAATATCATTGTGTTATTTATCATATGACGTCATTAGATTATACCTCTTGATTTATGACATTTTTAACTTTGCCGTTTCATAGATTCAAGTCATTTGTAAAAAATACATTGCTAAAGAAGGCATATTAATCGATACAAGATTATATTGATGATAAAAAAGTGTGGAGTTAATGATCGTTGACTTCCAGGCAGGAGACATAACATATATATATAATTGTATTTAACTAACATGACTGTATTCTTAGATGTTGAAGAGTAACTACTGAGTTTTTTGCCGGTTCTTCTCGGTAGAATCTACATTCCGAACCGGTGGTAGCTTTACTTTAAATAGTTTGATTCAAAAGTGTAAAAGCCTACTTGAATAAAGTATATTTTGATTTTGATGATTGCTTGGTACCCACTCATCAGATATTCTAATGAAAGACAGCGATTGTATTGTTGTGTTTCGGTCCGATGGTACGAGGGGCATAACATCTTAGATCCCATGGTTATATGCGCTACCAATACCACCTTTGCACCATTGCGCGCAAATATCTATGGGCGGTGGTGATCATTAACCATCACTTGCTTATCTGTCCTTTGTTATGTATATAGATATATAGATATATATATATATATATATATTTATTTATTTAACTCTTTATTGCACACCAAATATACATAAAGATACAAAATATATTTTCTTTAAAACAAAATTGGCCAAGCAAATGGCGGTCTTATGGCTTATAAGCCATTTCTTCCAGACATATATATATTATATATATAGGTAGCAAACGAGGAGGCTCACCTGATGGAAAGTTACTACCACCGCCAATCAATTCCTCGGAAGATTCCCCATGAAAAAAATTGGTAGAAGATGTAGAGTGATCCAACATCTCTACGCAAAGTTAAAGATTCAAGCGGGTCGGAAAGGGCTTGATCGTTGATAAGATAGTTGAATACAGTCAAATGGAAACGGCTCGTTCTAGGGCGCTTCTAACCAGAGATGAAAGCAGTACTCTATGTGAGGCCAAATTTGCGTTTCGTATAGTTTTAGGCGATGGG